>NC_069501.1:490813395-491160895 GCF_027579735.1 Bombina bombina | reverse complement strand
TGACTCTTGTGTGGAAAGATCCACATCTTGGGTAGTCATTATCCCATACGTCACTAGCTCATGGACTCTTGTTAATTACATGAAAGAAAACATAAATTATGTAAGAACTTACCTGATAAATTCATTTCTTTCATATTAACAAGAGTCCATGAGGCCCACCCTTTTTTGTGGTGGTTATGATTTTTTTGTATAAAGCACAATTATTCCAATTCCTTATTTTATATGCTTCGCACTTTTTTTCTTATCACCCCACTTCTTGGCTATTCGTTAAACTGATTTGTGGGTGTGGTGAGGGGTGTATTTATAGGCATTTTAAGGTTTGGGAAACTTTGCCCCTCCTGGTAGGAATGTATATCCCATACGTCACTAGCTCATGGACTCTTGTTAATATGAAAGAAATGAATTTATCAGGTAAGTTCTTACATAAATTATGTTATTAATACTAAATAACATACAATGTATAGTATGTGTGTATATATATATATATATATATATATATATATACACATACTATACATTGTATGTTATTTAGTATTAATATATATATATATATACACATACTATACATTGTATGTTATTTAGTATTAATATATATATGTGTGTGTGTTTGTATATAAATATATGTATACAGTGGTGTCACTACTGCGGGGGCTGCGGACTGCACTTGGGTATCACGCTCAGAGGGGTTACTGCACCGGGTGACACCAACCCTAGTGACGCCACTGGGGGTAATGTCAGTGTGTTTATGCATGTGTATGTTACATACAAAAACTTTTTTGAGAAGCCTAGTAATAAGCTGAAAAGTGATGTCTGAAGGTTTATCAGGTCCTTTTAGCTGTAGAATTATATAAGTTAAAAATATCCCTGTGTTGATTATGAGCAAGAAAATAGATTATGATCAGTAGAAACAGGTCTGGCACATGTTAAGTATAAGCCTTTTTTTATTGCAAAACTGTTAATGAAAAAGTGCTTCTGATAAACAATGAAAATGATTGTGATTGCGTCAACATCGAAAACTGACCATTAGCATGCAGGAAATGAGTTAACGATAGATTGTGATCATCCCCAATGTCTTTAAAATGTATACAAACATGATTTAGCTTCCCCAGCAAGAGTGGTAATTGGCAGCTATGTGTGTATTCATTTACTTTATTCAGTCATCATCCATGTTCTGGTCAGAAACTGCCACCAAAAAATAAACATACCATGGGTGGCTGAATTTATCAGGTAAGAATAAATTCTGTTTTCTTTCTAATGGTAATGTTTTTAGAACAGGCAGACCTTCATTTATCAGAAACCACCACATGAAGAACCTTCCTGCCAAATGCAGCCTCAGCTGAGGCAAAAACATTAAACTGATAGAATTTAGTAAAAGTATGCAAAGTCGACCAAGCAGCAGCCTTGCATATCTGTTCTAGAGAAGCCTCATTCTTAAAGGCCAAGGACGTAGAATCTGAACCAGTAGTATGCACAGTAATTCTGATAGGCAGTTGCTGACTCATACGGATTAAACACTTTAACCAAAAAGACAAGGAAACTGAAGTAGCCTTCTGACCCTTCTGCTTATCAGAATACAGGACAAAGAAACTGGAGGACTGACAAAAATCCTTAGTAGCTTATAAATAATATAGACACAGTACGCAAAACTGCCTTATCCTGATGGAATCCTGATGGAATTCCTGATGGAATGAGGATCAGAATAGAAAGAAGACAATTCAGAAACTATCCTTGCAGAGGAGATTGCCAAAATAAATAACACTTTCCAAATTAACAATTTAGGGCTAGATTACAAGTGGAGAGCTAATTTATCGCGCACCCACAAACGGGCAAATTCTCCAGTTTATGGGCGTGCAATAAATAACCAGCCATTAGCTGGTTATTGCTACCTCAAGCTTGTGGGAGCAATTGGCGTTCAAAAAATAGACCTCTGTGTCCTATTGGCCCCAAAATTACGTGTGTAGTGCATTTTCTTTTTCTCCAACATTGGTGTGTCCGGTCCACGGCGTCATCCATAACTTGTGGGAATATTCTCTTCCCCAACAGGAAATGGCAAAGAGCACAGCAAAAGCTGTCCATATAGTCCCTCCTAGGCTCCGCCCACCCCAGTCATTCTCTTTGCCGCTGAACAAGCAGCATCTCCACGGAGAGTATGTGGTGATTAGTTGTAGTTTTTTATTCTACTATCAAGAGTTTGTTATTTTAAAATAGTGCTGGTATGTACTATTTACTCTGAAACAGAAAAAGATGAAGAGTTCTGTTTGTGAGAGGAATATGATTTTAGCAGCAGTAACTAAAATCGTTTGCTGTTTCCACATAGGACTGTTGAGATGAGATAACTTCAGTTGGGGGAAACAGTTGGCAGACTTTTCTGCTTAAGGTATGACTAGCCATATTTCTAACAAGACTGTGTAATGCTGGAAGGCTGTCATTTCCCCTCATGGGGACCGGTAAGCCATTTTCTTAGTCTCAAACAGAATAAAGGGCTTAATATGGGCTATAAAACTGGTAGACACTTTTATGGACTAGATCGATTGCTTTATTTGGGCATTTTATACAGCTTTATGTTGAAATTCACACTTTATAAACTTTGGGGAACGTTTTTTTACGTCAGGCACTGGTTTAGACACCTTCCCAGTCAGGAAGGGCCTTATCTGTAGTAGGCAGAGCCTCATTTTCACGCCATTACTGCGCAGTTATTTTTGAGAGCAGGACATGCAGCTGCATGTGTGTGGGTCTGAAAGTAGTTGAAAAGGTTCCTAGAAGGCTTCATTTGGTATCGTATACCCCCCTGGGTTTGGTAAAGTCGCAGCTGGGACTGTAGAGGGGTTAAAACTGTAACCGGCTCCGGTTTCCTCATTTTAAGGGTTAAAGGTCTGAAATTTGGGGTGCAATGCTTTGAATGCTTTAAGACACTGTGGGGAAAATTTGGTTAAATTTGAACAATTCCTTCATAGTTTTTCACATATTCAGTAATAAAGTGTGCCCTGTTTAAAATTTAAAGAGACAGTAACGGTTTTGTTTTAAAACGTTTTTTGTACTTTATTGACAAGTTTAAGCCTGTTTAACATGTCTGTGCCTTCAGATAAACTATGTTCTGTATGTATGGAAGCCAATGTGTCTCCCCCTTCAAAATTGTGTGATAATTGTGCCATAGCGTCCAAACAAAGTAAGGACAGTACTGCCACAGATAATAAAGTTGCCCAAGATGATTCATCAGATGAAGGGAGTAGACATAGTTCTACATCATCTCCTTCTGTGTCTACACCAGTTTTGCCCACGCAGGAGACCCCTAGTACTTCTAGCGCGCCAATGCTTGTTACTATGCAACAATTGACGGCAGTTATGGATAACTCCATAGCAAATATTTTATCCAAAATGCCTGCATTTCAGAGAAAGCGCGATTGCTCTGTTTTAAACACTGTAGAGCAGGAGGGCGCTGATGATAATTGCTCTGTCATACCCTCACACCAATCTGAAGTGGCCATGAGGGAGGTTTTGTCAGATGGGGAAATTTCTGATTCAGGTAGAATTTCTCAACAGGCAGAACCTGATGTTGTGACATTTAAATTTAAATTAGAGCATCTCCGCGCACTGCTTAAGGAGGTGCTATCTACTCTGGATGATTGTGACAACCTGGTCATTCCAGAAAAATTATGCAAGATGGACAAGTTCCTAGAGGTTCCGGTGCACACCGACGCTTTTCCTATACCCAAGCGGGTGGCGGACATAGTGAATAAAAAGTGGGAGAAGCCCGGCATACCTTTTGTCCCCCCTCCTATATTTAAGAAATTATTTCCTATGGTTGACCCCAGAAAGGACTTATGGCAGACAGTCCCTAAGGTCGAGGGGGCAGTTTCTACACTAGCCAAGCGCACTACTATTCCTATCGAGGATAATTGCGCTTTCAAAGATCCTATGGATAAAAGATTGGAGGGTTTGCTTAAAAAGATTTTTGTACAGCAAGGTTACCTCCTGCAACCTATTTCGTGCATTATTCCTGTCACTACAGCAGCGTGGTTCTGGTTCGAGGAACTAGAAAAGTCGCTCAGTAGATAGACTCCGTATGAGGAGGTTATGGACAGAATTCACGCACTTAAGTTAGCTAATTCCTTTATTTTAGATGCCGCTTTGCAGTTAGCAAGATTAGCGGCGAAAAATTCAGGGTTTGCAATTGTGGCGTGCAGAGCGCTCTGGCTAAAGTCTTGGTCAGCGGATGTATCTTCCAAGACAAAATTGCTTAATATCCCTTTCAAGGGTAAAACCCTTTTTGGGCCAGAATTGAAAGAGATTATCTCAGACATCACTGGGGGTAAGGGCCACACCCTTCCACAAGATAGGCCTTTCAAGGCCAAGAATAAGTCTAATTTTCGTTCCTTTCGCAATTTCAGGAACGGACCGGCCTCCAACTCTGCAGCCTCTAGACAAGAGGGTAATGCTTCACAAACCAAACCAGCTTGGAAACCGATGCAAGGCTGGAACAAGGGTAAGCAGGCCAAGAAGCCTGCTGCTGCTACCAAAACAGCATGAAGGAGTAGCCCCCGATCCGGGACCGGATCTAGTAGGGGGCAGACTCTCTCTCTTTGCTCAGGCTTGGGCAAGAGATGTTCAGGACCCCTGGGCACTAGAAATAGTTTCTCAGGGTTATCTTCTGGAATTCAAGGAACTACCCCCAAGGGGAAGGTTCCACATGTCTCACTTATCTTCAAACCAAATAAAGAGACAGGCATTCTTACATTGTGTAGAAGACCTGTTAAAAATGGGAGTGATACACCCAGTTCCTACCGTGGAACAAGGAATGGGTTTTTACTCAAATCTGTTTGTAGTTCCCAAAAAAGAGGGAACTTTCAGACCAATTCTGGATTTAAAGATCCTAAACAAATTTCTCAGAGTGCCATCGTTCAAAATGGAAACTATTCGAACGATTTTACCTACAATCCAGGAGGGTCAATTTATGACTACCGTGGATCTAAAGGATGCGTATCTACATATTCCTATCCACAAAGATCATCATCAGTTCCTAAGGTTCGCCTTTCTGGACAAACATTACCAGTTTGTGGCTCTCCCATTCGGGCTAGCCACTGCTCCAAGGATTTTCACAAAGGTACTCGGGTCCCTTCTAGCGGTTCTAAGACCAAGGGGCATTGCAGTGGCACCTTACTTGGACGACATTCTGATACAAGCGTCGTCTCTTTCAAAGGCAAAGGCTCACACAGACATCGTTCTGGCCTTTCGCAGATCTCACGGATGGAAAGTGAACATAGAAAAAAGTTCCCTGTCTCCGTCGACAAGAGTTCCTTTCTTGGGGACAATAATAGATTCTTTAGAAATGAAGATTTTCCTGACAGATGTCAGAAAGTCAAAACTTCTAAACGCTTGTCAAGTTCGCGCAGCAATGGACATAGTTCCTTTTGCGCGAATTCATCTAAGACCATTACAACTGTGCATGCTGAAACAGTGGAATGGGGACTATACAGACTTGTCTCCAGTGATTCAAGTAGATCAGAAGACCAGAGACTCACTCCGTTGGTGGCTAACCCAGGATCACCTGTCCCAGGGAATGAGCTTCCGCAGACCAGAGTGGGTCATCGTCATGACCGACGCCAGTCTAGTGGGCTGGGGCGCGGTCTGGGACTCCCTGAAAGCTCAGGGGCTATGGTCTCGGGAAGAGTCTCTTCTCCCGATAAACATTCTGGAGCTGAGAGCGATATTCAATACTCTCAGGGCTTGGCCTCAACTAGCAAAGGCCAGATTCATAAGATTCCAATCAGACAACATGACGACTGTTGCTTACATCAACCATCAAGGGGGAACAAGGAGTTCCCTGGCGATGAGAGAAGTGACCAAAATCATAAAATGGGCGGAGGATCACTCCTGCCACCTATCTGCGATCCACATCCCAGGAGTGGAAAACTGGGAGGCGGATTATCTGAGTCGTCAGACATTCCATCCGGGGGAGTGGGAACTCCACCCGGAGATATTTGCCCAGTTGACTCAGTTATGGGGCATTCCAGACATGGATCTGATGGCGTCTCGTCAGAACTTCAAGGTTCCTTGCTACGGGTCCAGATCCAGGGATCCCAAGGCGACTCTAGTGGATGCATTAGTAGCGCCTTGGACCTTCAACCTAGCTTATGTGTTTCCACCGTTTCCTCTCATTCCCAGGCTGGTAGCCAGGATCAAGCAGGAGAGGGCCTCGGTGATCTTGATAGCTCCTGCGTGGCCACGAAGGACTTGGTATGCAGACCTGGTGAATATGTCATCGGCTCCACCATGGAAGCTACCTTTGAGACAGGATCTTCTAGTACAAGATCCATTCGAACATCCAAATCTAGTTTCCCTCCAGCTAACGGCTTGGAAATTGAACGCTTGATTTTATCTAAGCGTGGGTTTTCGGATTCTGTAATAGATACTCTGGTACAAGCCAGAAAACCTGTAACTAGAAAAATTTACCATAAAATATGGAAAAGATATATCTGTTGGTGTGAATCCAAGGGATTCTCATGGAGTAAGATTAAAATTCCTAGGATCCTTTCCTTTCTACAAGAAGGTTTGGATAAGGGATTATCAGCGAGTTCTCTAAAGGGACAGATTTCTGCTTTATCTGTCTTGTTACACAAACGACTGGCAGCTGTGCCTGATGTTCAAGCTTTTGTTCAGGCTTTGGTCAGGATCAAGCCTGTTTACAGACCTTTGACTCCTCCCTGGAGTCTGAATTTAGTTCTTTCAGTTCTTCAAGGGGTTCCATTTGAACCTCTACATTCCATAGATATCAAGATGTTATCTTGGAAATTTCTGTTTTTGGTTGCTATTTCTTCTGCTAGAAGAGTTTCTGAGTTATCTGCTTTGCAGTGTAATCCGCCCTATCTGGTATTCCATTCAGATAAGGTTGTTTTGCGTACTAAACCTGGTTTCCTTCCAAAGGTTGTTTCCAACAAGAATATTAACCAGGAAATAGTTGTGCCTTCTTTGTGTCCGAATCCAGTTTCAAAGAAGGAACGTTTGTTACACAATTTAGATGTAGTTCGTGCTTTAAAGTTCTATTTAGAAGCAACAAAGGATTTCAGACAAACGTCTTCTCTATTTGTCGTTTATTCTGGCAAGAGGAGAGGTCAAAAAGCTACTGCTACCTCTCTTTCCTTTTGGCTAAAAAGTGTCATCCGATTGGCTTACGAGACTACCGGACGGCAGCCTCCTGAACGCATCACAGCTCACTCTACTAGGGCTGTGGCTTCCACATGGGCCTTCAAGAACGAGGCTTCTGTTGATCAGATATGTAAGGCAGCGACTTGGTCTTCCCTGCACACTTTTGCCAAATTCTACAAATTTGATACTTTTGCTTCTTTGGAGGCTATTTTTGGGAGAAAGGTTTTGCAAGCCGTGGTGCCTTCTGTTTAGGTAACCTGATTGGCTCCCTCCCTTCATCCGTGTCCTAAATCTTTGGTATTGGTTCCCACAAGTTATGGATGACGCCGTGGACCGGACACACCAATGTTGGAGAAAACAGAATTTATGCTTACCTGATAAATTACTTTCTCCAACAGTGTCCGGTCCACGGCCCGCCCTGGTTTTTTAATCAGGTTTGATGAATTTCTTTCTTTAACTACAGTCACCACGGCACCTTATGGTTTCTCCTGTTTTTTCTCCTGTCCGTCGGTCGAATGACTGGGGTGGGCGGAGCCTAGGAGGGACTATATGGACAGCTTTTGCTGTGCTCTTTGCCATTTCCTGTTGGGGAAGAGAATATTCCCACAAGTTATGGATGACGCCGTGGACCGGACACACCAATGTTGGAGAAAGTAATTTATCAGGTAAGCATAAATTCTGTTTTTTTTTTTTGTTTTTTTTTTTATTGAGGAAAGTCAATATAAACAGTACATATCTTTGAAGACATAAAATGTAGTTTCACATATAATCTATCCAGATAAAGTATAATTTCAAACAAGGAGAAGGTTGTAGTATAGAATGTATCTTTGGTTTCACAATCTAAACCCCGACCAACATTATATCCTACTGTGTAGTGCATTTTCAATAAAAAAAAAAAAATATTAGCATCTTTATTTTTTTTAATTAGAACTGCATGAAGTAGTTTTGATGGGTTAAAGATGGCAGGTGTAGGGTGTTAGAAAAAACTGGCACTGAAAAGTACCTTTACATTGCTGTCTATGGGGACTGTATATACACATATAAACACATTAATATATATGTATATTTTCATATACATATATATTTACACTTTGCTGCCTATCATTGCGTGACTTACCTCATTTGCTGCGCCAGTTCTCATGCCATGTCTCACTTTCATTGGAGCCTATGGGAGCCTTCTTCCAATGCACAATTGCATGTGCTGTTATTATGAGTGGAGCACAATAAATAATCAGCCATTACAAGTGGCTGGTTATTGCTACCACACGCTTGTGGAAGCAATTAGCACTCCGAAAATTAATCATAGATCAAATATCTGGTTAATTTTCCAAAGTTGCCACAATTGCCCTCAAAATATAGTGTAGTGTTGTTTATTAAATATTAAATAACTGAATGAAGCAGTTATGAGGGGTTAAAGTGAGCGGGTATGGGGTGTTAGAAACAAAAAACGCACTGGAAAGTGCCTTTACATTGCGGTCTATGGGGAACTGAGTGGTCTCTATAAATATATATGTATATGCTTATATTGTGAATCAAGGAATGTTACCAGCGCTCAATTGGATCAAAGTATATCTTGAAATATATTGCAATACTTGTGAATTGCTATAGAGATAAAAGTATGTATATGTGTATATGGCCCAGTATGTAATAGGAATAATTAATGTAAAAATCCTATATTTGGGGCATGAGTATTGTGCGGCTTGAACTAATGATTCAGTGTACCCATAACACTGATGGAAATATAATAAGCAAGAGTCTTAATCAGAAGTTATTCAGCGCTACTAATACCCTTATGCAAAGGCTAGTTAATACCCAATCAGGGCTAAAACATGAGTAGACATAGACATATAAATATTTGAGTCTTATTCAAAATAAGTTCATATGGCAAGTCCTGGTTGTTGACAAATGTAGCAAAGAATATAGATATACAAAATTTTTTGCAAAATAGATATCTCCTTACCGGAGTTTACCTCAATCGTATGAGGTAATGTGTAAGCATCAAGCAAATCTCTGTTCCCTCCTCAGTGGTGTATTCTCATCAAAGATGGGTTTATGGTGTTAAATATATCCGTCGTTCTGTGCAATCTTGTGTATGGTACTGGTCTGTTCTGAAACTTCCAGGACTTTTGATGTTACTGCCTTGGTGTCTTCCCCAGAGTATGGCACTTCTATCGTGTCCTCAGGACCCCAGACACTCAGAGGAGTATGGCAAAAAAAAAGAAAGAATACATAGCGTAATATTGTTTACACATAAATTTTTTAGAAACTGCAAAGATAAGAAATGCACTCACATGTAATAACCTCAATCCGTTATGAGGTAAGAAAATAGCATATACAAATATTTATACACCCTGGGTGGGTGTGTGATAGGTAAATAGATTTGTAGGTAGAAAGGGAATTGCTGGTCTCCCCCAATAGAGAAGAACCTTTTCAAAAGGTATGCAAATCTGGATGCCGGTATCAATATAGTATATATAAACAGTTCTTGCGGCACAATAAAATAGCATAAAAAAGCATAATTTCTCTTGTAAGGTGTATCCAGTCCATAAATCATCCATTACTTGTGGGATATTCTCATTCCCAACAAGAAGTTGCAAGAGGACACCCACAGCAGAGCTGTCTATATAGCTCCTCCCCTAACTGCCATATCCAGTCATTCTCTTGCAACAAACATGGAGGTAGTAAGAGAGAAGTGGTGAAATGTAGCTGTTATTTTACTTCAATCAAAAGTTTATTATTTTTAAATGGTACCGGAGTTGTACTATTTTGTTCCAGGCAGAAAAATAGAAGAATCTGCCTGTGATTTCTATGATCTTAGCAGGTTGTAACTAAGATCCATTGCTGTTCTCACACATGACTGAAGAAAGAGATAACTTCAGCGGGGGAATGGCGTGCAGGTTATCCTGCTATGAGGTATGTGCAGTTAAGATTTTTCTAGAAGATGTGAATGCTAGAAAATGCTGCTGAGGCCAAATTTATGTAAGGTAAGCCTGAATATAGTGATTTAATAGCGACTGGTATCATGCTTACAATATAAAACGTTTGCTAGCATGTTTAAACGTTTTTATATATACTTTGGTGATAAAACTTTATTGGGGCCTAGTTTTTTCCACATGGCTGGCTTAAATTTGCCTAGAAACAGTTTCCTGAGGCTTTCCACTGTGTTACTATGAGTGGGAGGGGCCTAATTTAGCGCTTTTTTGCGCAGTAACTTTTACAGACTGAGACATCCAGATTCCTCCAAGAGTCCCCTGAATGCTATAGGACATCTCTAAAGGGCTCTTAGGCTTTCCAAAATCGTTTGTTGGGGAAGGTAGGCCCACAGCAAGGCTGTGGCAGTTTGGTGTGACTGTTAAAAAACGTCTATATCGTTTTTTTGATCCGTTTTTTGAACTAAGGGGTTAATCATTCATTTGCAAGTGGGTGCAATGCTCTGTTAGCTTATTATACACACTGTAAAAATTTCGTTTGATTTCCTGACTTTTTTTCAATGTTTTTCAAATTCTGACAATATTTGTTTCTCTTAAAAGCACAGTACTGTTTATTATATTTGCTTGTTAACTTGATTTAAAGTGTTTTCCAAGCTTGCTAGTCTCATTGCTAGTCTGTATAAACATGTCTGACATAGAGGAAACTCCTTGTTCATTATGTTTAAAAGCCATTGTGGAGCCCCCTCTTAGAATGTGTACCAAATGTACTGATTTCACTTTAAGCAATAAAGATCATATTCTGTCTTTAAAAAATTTATCACCAGAGGAATCTGACGAGGGGGAAGTTATGCCGACTAACTCTCCCCACGTGTCAGATCCTTTGACTCCCGCTCAAGGGACTCACGCTCAAATGGCGCCAAGTACATCTAGGGCGCCCATAGCGTTTACTTTACAAGACATGGCGGCAGTCATGGATAATACACTGTCAGCGGTATTAGCCAGACTACCTGAATTTAGAGGAAAGCGAGATAGCTCTGGAGTTAGACGAAATACAGAGCATACTGACGCTTTAAGAGCTATGTCTGATACTGCCTCACAATAAGCAGAAGCTGAAGAAGGAGAGCTTCTTTCTGTGGGTGAGGTTTCTGACTCAAAAAAGATGATGCAACCTTATTCTGATATTTCTACATTTAAATTTAAGCTTGAACACCTCCGCGTGTTACTCAGGGAGGTTTTAGCTGCTCTGAATGACTGTGATACAATTGCAGTGCCAGAGAAATTGTGTAGACTGGATAAATACTATGCAGTGCCGGTGTGTACTGATGTTTTTCCAATACCTAAAAGGTTTACAGAAATTATTACTAAGGAATGGGATAGACCAGGTGTGCCGTTCTCTCCCCCTCCTATTTTTAGAAAAATGTTTCCAATAGACGCCACCACACGGGACTTATGGCAGACAGTTCCTAAGGTGGAGGGAGCAGTTTCTACTCTAGCAAAGCGTACTACTATCCCTGTCGAGGACAGTTGTGCTTTCTTAGATCCAATGGATAAAAAGTTAGAGGGTTACCTTAAGAAAATGTTTATTCATCAAGGTTTTATCCTACAGCCCCTTGCATGCATTGCTCCTGTCACTGCTGCTGCAGCGTTCTGGTTTGAGTCTCTGGAAGAGGCTTTACAGGTAGCGACTCCATTGGATGACATACTTGACAAGCTTAGAGCACTTAAGTTAGCCAATTCTTTTGTTTCTGATGCCATTGTTCATTTGACTAAACTAACGGCTAAGAATTCTGGTTTTGCTATCCAGGCGCGCTGAGCTAAGCTGCTTAGCATTCCCTTCAAGGGGCAGACCCTATTCGGGCCTGGTTTGAAGGAGATTATTGCTGATATCACTGGAGGAAAAGGTCATGCCCTTCCTCAGGATAGGTCCAAATCAAGGGCCAAACAGTCTAATTTTCGTGCCTTTCGAAACTTCAAGGCAAGTGCGGCATCAACTTCCTCTAATGCAAAACAAGAGGGAACTTTTGCTCAGTCCAAGACGGTCTGGAGACCTAACCAGACCTGGAACAAGGGTAAGCAGGCCACAAAGCCTGCTGCTGCCTCTAAGACAGCATGAAGGAACGGCCCCCTATCCGGTAACGGATCTAGTAGGGGGCAGACTTTCGCTCTTCGCCCAGGCATGGGCAAGAGATGTCCAGGATCCCTGGGCGTTGGAAATTATATCCCAGGGATATCTTCTGGACTAAAAGGGAGATTTCACCTTTCACAATTATCTGCAAACCAGATAAAGAGAGAGGCATTCTTACACTGTATGCAAGACCTCCTAGTTATGGGAGTGATCCATCCAGTTCCAAAGGAGGAACAAGGACAGGGATTTTACTCAAATCTGTTTGTAGCTCCCAAAAAAGAGGGAACCTTCAGACCAATTTTGGATCTAAAGATCTTAAACAAATTCCTCAGAGTTCCATCATTCAAGATGGAGATTATTCGTACCATCCTACCTATGATCCAGGAGGGTCAATACATGACTACAGTGGATTTAAAGGATGCTTATCTTCACATTCCGATACACAAAGATCATCATCGGTTTCTCAGGTTTGCCTTCCTAGACCGGCATTACCAGTTTGCAGCTCTTCCCTTTGGGTTAGCTACAGCCCCAAGAATTTTTACGAAGGTTCTGGGGTCGCTTCTGGCGGTCCTAAGGCCGCGGGGCATAGCAGTGGCCCCTTATTTAGATGACATCCTGATTCAGGCGTCAAACTTCCAAATTGCCAAGTCTCATACGGACATAGTGTTGGCATTTCTGAGGTCGCATGGGTGGAAGGTGATGGAGGAAAAGAGTTCTCTATCCCCCCCTTACAAGAGTTTCCTTCCTAGGGACTCTGATAGATTCTGTAGAAATGAAAATTTACCTGACGGAGTCCAGGTTATCAAAACTTCTAAATTCCTGCCGTGTTCTTTATTCCATTCATCGCCCTTCGGTGGCTCAGTGCATGGAAGTAATCGGCTTAATGGTAGCGGCAATGGACATAGTGCCGTTTGCACGCCTACATCTCAGACGGCTGCAACTCTGCATGCTCAGTCAGTGGAATGGGGATTACACAGATTTGTCCCCTCTACTAAATCTGGATCAAGAGACCAGGGATTCTCTTCTCTGGTGGCTATCTCGGGTCCATCTGTCCAAAGGTATGACCTTTCGTAGGATTCCAGATTGGACAATTGTAACGACAGATGCCAGCCTTCTACGTTGGGGTGCAGTCTGGAATTCCCTGAAGGCTCAGGGATCGTGGACTCAGGAGGAGTCACTCCTTCCAATAAACATTCTGGAACTAAGAGCGATATTCAATGCTCTTCAGGCTTGGCCTCATCTAGAGACAATGAGGTTCATCAGATTTCAGTCGGACAACATCACGACTGTGGCTTACATCAACCATCAAGGGGGAACAAGGAGTTCCCTAGCGATGTTAGAAGTCTCAAAGATAATTCGCTGGACAGAGATTCACTCTTGCCACCTATCAGCTATCCATATCCCAGGTGTAGAGAACTGGGAGGCGGATTTTCTAAGTCGACAGACTTTTCATCCGGGGGAGTGGGAACTCCATCCGGAGGTGTTTGCACAATTGGTTCATCGTTGGGGCAAACCAGAACTGGATCTCATGGCGTCTCGCCAGAACGCCAAGCTTCCTTGTTACGTATCCAGGTCCAGGGACCCCAAGGCAACGCTGATAGATGCTCTAGCAGCACTTTGGTCCTTCAACCTGGCTTATGTGTTTCCATCGTTTCCTCTGCTCCCTCGTCTGATTGCCAAAATCAAGCAGGAGAGAGCATCGGTGATCTTGATAGCGCCTGCGTGGCCACGCAGGACTTGGTATGCAGATCTGGTGGACATGTTATCCTTTCCACCATGGACTCTGCCGCTGAGATAGGACCTTCTACTTCAAGGTCCTTTCAACCATCCAAATCTAATTTCTCTGAGGCTGACTGCCTGGAGATTGAACGCTTGATTTTATCAAAGCGTGGTTTCTCCGAGTCGGTCATTGATACCTTAATTCAGGCACGAAAGCCTGTCACCAGGAAAATCTATCATAAGATATGGCGTAAATATCTTTATTGGTGTGCATCCAAGGGCTACTCATGGAGTAAGGTCAGGATTCCCAGGATATTATCTCTTCTCCAAGAAGGATTGGAGAAAGGATTGTCAGCTAGTTCCTTAAAGGGACAGATTTCTGCGCTATCTTTTCTTTTGCACAAGCGTCTGGCGGATGTCCCAGACGTTCAGGCATTTTGTCAGGCTTTAGTTAGAATCAAGCCTGTATTTAAACCTGTTGCTCCACCATGGAGTTTAAATTTGGTTCTTAAAGTTCTTCAGGGGGTTCCGTTTGAACCTCTTCATTCCATAGATATCAAACTTTTTTCTTGGAAAGTTCTTTTTTTGGTAGCTATTTCCTCGGCTCGTAGAGTTTCCGAGTTATCTGCCTTACAATGTGATTCTCCTTATCTGATCTTCCATGCAGATAAGGTAGTTCTGCGTACCAAACCTGGGTTTTTACCTAAGGTGGTATCTAATAATAATATCAATCAAGAGATTATTGTTCCGTCTTTGTGTCCTAATCCTTCTTCAAAGAAGGAACGTCTATTACACAATCTGGACGTGGTTCGTGCTTTAAAGTTTTACTTACAAGCTACTAAAGTTTTTCGTCAAACATCTGCTTTGTTTGTTGTCTACTCTGGACAGAGGAGAGGTCAAAAGGCTTCGGCAACCTCTCTTTCTTTTTGGCTAAAAAGCATAATCCGCTTAGCCTATGAGACTGCTGGCCAGCAGCCTCCAGAAAGGATTACAGCTCATTCTACTAGAGCTGTGGCTTCCACATAGGCCTTTAAAAATGAGGCTTCTGTTGAACAGATTTGCAAGGCGGCGACTTGGTCTTCGCTTCATACTTTTTCAAAATTCTACAAATTTGATACTTTTGCTTCTTCGGAGGCTACTTTTGGGAGAAAGGTTTTACAGGCAGTGGTACCTTCCGTTTAAGTACCTGCCTTGTCCCTCCCTTCATCCGTGTACTTTAGCTTTGGTATTGGTATCCCACAAGTAATGGATGATCCGTGGACTGGAAACACCTTACAAGAGAAAACATAATTTATGCTTACCTGATAAATTTATTTCTCTTGTGGTGTATCCAGTCCATGGCCCGCCCTGTCATTTTAAGGCAGGTATTTTTTAATTTTAAACTACAGTCACCACTGCACCCTATGGTTTCTCCTTTCTCTGTTTGTTTTCGGTCGAATGACTGGCTATGGCAGTTAGGGGAGGAGCTATATAGACAGCTCTGCTGTGGGTGTCCTCTTGCAACTTCCTGTTGGGAATGAGAATATCCCACAAGTAATGGATGATCCGTGGACTGGATACACCACAAGAGAAATAAATTTATCAGGTATGCATAAATTATGTTTTATATGTCTATGTCTACTCATGTTTTAGCCCTGATTGGGTATTAACTAGCCTTTGCATAAGGGTATTAGTAGCGCTGAATTACTTCTGATTAAGACTCTTGCTTATTGTATATTCTTATATACATATATATTTATGCGCTTCACTCGTAATCTGACCCTGAATGACAGTCAAACAAGCTAACTTTCTATGAAGGGCACAAATCTGAGTGTTAAGAGAATTGGCCGACAGGCCTTTGTCTAAACCCTTCTGCAGAAATTGCAAGATCCGAGGAATTCTGATTGAATGCCACGAGAAACCCTGCTTTGAACACCAGGAAAGATATACCCTCCAAACTTTGTAATAAATCCTTTGGTAACAGGCTTGCGAGCCTTAATCAAAGTATCAATAACTGACTCAGAGAAACCTCTCTGAGATAAAATCAAACTTTCAATCTCCATGCAGTGAGGTTGAGAGACTGAAGATTTTGATAAAAGAATGGACACTGATTGAGAAGGTCATGACAGAGAGGAAGACGCCACAGAGGAGCACTGGACATCCTAAACAGGTTTGCATACCACGTCTGACGAGGCCAAGCTGGCGCCGCTAAGATCACAGGGACACTCTTCTTTTTAAGGGCACGCAACTACTCTTGGGAGTAGAACAATTTGAGGAAACAGGTAAACAAGATAATTCCATGGCGCCATCAATGCATCCGTAAGCTTCGCCTGAGGATCTATCGCTCTGGACCTATAATGAGGAAGCTCAGATCTATCTCTGGTTGCCCGGCACCGAACAATCAATTGATAGAAAATCTCCTGATTGAGAGACCATTGTACCAGATCTAGAGACTGGTGGCTCAGGTAGTCCACCTCCCAGTTGTCCACCCCTGGGATGTGAATGGCTGAGATGGAGCAAAGATTCGCTTCTGCCCATGACAGGATGCAAGATACCTCCATTGCAAGAGAACTGCGAGTGCTCCCCTGATGATTTATGTATGCTACCACAGGACATTGATTGGTAGAACTGCTTCTTGTGATGACCAGACACCCTGAGTGTTGCTCTATTAGGAAGAGCTTCCTTTTCACAGGGTCTATTATTGCTCCCAAGAAGGCCATTCTAGTACTTAGAGAAAGAGAGCTCTTTTGCACATTTATTTTTCAGCCATGGCTGCGAAGAAAACACGTTCCGTGTGAGCCACTGCTAAAGGTAAAGATGGAGCCTGAACCAATATATTGTCCAGGTAAAAAGCAATCGATACCCCCTGAGAATGAATTACAAATAGAAGGGCTCACAAGACCTTTGTGAATATTCTGGGAGCAGTAGCCAAGCTGAACGGAAGAGCTTTTAACTAATAATGTTTGTCCAGAAACGCAAACCGCAGAAAGAGATGATGATCCCGATGAATCGGGATGTGAAGATATGCATCCTTTAGAGCTATGGTAGACATAAACTGACCTTTAAGAACTAGCTGGAGGATGGATCTGATCGTTTCCATCTTGAACGATGGAACCCATAAGAACTTGTTCATAGACTTTAAATCTAATATGAGACGAAAAGTTCCAATGTCCTGTTCCTCCTGTGGAACTGGAACAATAACTCCCATGTCTTCAAAATCTTTTACACATTGAAGAAAGGCCAATTTTTTTTCCGGTCTTTTAGAAATGTTAGACAGAATAAACCTCCCTCGAGGAGGATGAGACTTATTCTGTAACCCTGAGATACAATTTCCATGACCCATGGGTCTTGAACAGATGGAGCCCACACCTCCTGAGAAAGACTTAATCTGCCCCCTACCGGAAGCCAGTCTGGGTCGTGGGCTGCACCTTTATGCTGACTTAGGGCTTGTTTCCATTGAGTCGTTAAAAATGGAGCTGTAAGCTACCGAAGCGTCCGACGGCTAAAAGTAAATTATGGCTCCATTTTAGTACCAGGAAAAATTTTTTGCTTTGCCTGCGGTCGCTCTTTTCGTGTAGGTGTAAATTAGCGTTGTGTTAACGCTTCTACCCGATGCCGGATTTCTAAAACATTAATAGGTTACTATGGTAACCAGACCTTACACTACACTCGATCACATATATGGTGCCGCATTCAAGTGTGGCGCGTATATTTTACCCGTTGCTCGCTGTTAAAATAAAATCAAACACCTAACGCATGTGCAGTATCTACCGCTCAACCGCAACCCACCACTGCAATAACTAATGTATTAACCCCTAATCCGCCAACCCCCATATCGCAAAGTATCTATTTAAACCATTAACCCTTAATCTGCCATGCCCCCATATCGCAAAGTATCTATTTAAACTATTAACCCCTAATCTGCCATGCCCCCACAATGCAATCTAGCTATTTAAACTATTAACCCCTAATCCTCCATGCCCCCACAATGCAATCTAGCTATTAAAGCTATTAACCCCTAATCCGCCATGCCCCCACAATGCAAATAACTAATCACTAAGCCCCCTAACCTAACACCCCCTAAATTAACCCCATTACATAAATTAAAATAATCCTAAATTACAATTAACATAATAAATCCTAAATTACAATTAAAATAAAAAACCTAACATTACTTTTGGGGGGCTTTTTTATTTTCATAGGGATTAGGTTTAATTTTTTTATTTTTGATAATTTGGTTTATTCTTTTATGTAATGTTAGATTAATTTAATTTTTTTTTTTAAAGTAATGTTAGGTTTTTATTTTAATTGTAATTTAGGATTTATTATTTTAATTGTAATTTAGGATTATTTTATGTAATGGGGTTAATTTAGGGGGTGTTAGGTTAGGGGGCTTAGTGATTAGTCATTTGCGTTGTGGGGGCATGGCGGATTAGTGGTTAATAGTTTAAATATCTAGTTTGCTTTGTAGGGGCATGGCGGATTAGGGGTTAATAGTTTAAATAGCTAGATTGCGTTGTGGGGCATGGCGGGGTAGGGGTTAATAGTTTAAATAGATACTTTGCGATATGGGGTTTTGCAGATTAGGGGTTAATGGTTTAAATATATACTTTGTGATATGGGGGCATGGCGGTTTAGGGGTTAATAGTTTAAAAGCTATATTGCGTTGTGAGGGTGTGACGGATTAGGGGTTAATAGATTTATTATAAATTGCAATGTGGGGGGGATGGCGTATAGAGGGGTTTTGACATGTCGGGTTAGATTTCAATGAGAAAAAGGTCTCAAAAAGCACCTTTTTCCTGTTTTACACCTAGTTGAGCTGGGTGTAATTTTTGTTACTTTATTGGCAGCCTCCGACAGTGTATTAATGGTTTGCGCGGGCATTGGAAACCGGGTTTAATTTAAAAATTAGCGGCTTCTGATACTTTGTATGAGACACGAAAATGTTTTGGCAGCCGGAGTCCGGTTGCCGAAATTGAGTAATAATGGGCCGTTGGAGGCAGTCGGTAAACTATATTGCTTCCGACAGCATATTTAACAGTTTACGAGAGCACGCAAACCTAATTACGGCTCAATGGAAATGATCCCTTAGTTCTGAAGGTTTGTTGGATTGTTTGGACTTCTGTCTCCACGTTGGTCTTGAGGACTCAGGTTTTTGGGAGGAGCTAGAGCTTTGATTCTCGTTCTGGAGTGAGGGACAAAAATGCCCACCCTACTTGCCTTTAAGTCTAGCCTTTTTGTCCTGTGGCAAAAAAAGGCTCCCTTGTCTCCAGTTATGGCAGAGCCATAAAAGTTCTTTCCCTTTATGGCCAAAGCAAGTAGCTTAGAGCTTTAGAGACCATATCCGCAGACCAAGACTTTCTCCAAGGAAGATTCCTCCAAGATCAACTCTGCGAGAGAATTGCACCAAAAAGCCTCTGCTCCTGCATCTGCCTCTACACTCACGGCAGGCTGAAACAGTAAACCACCCTGTAGAAAGACCCTTCTTAGGTAGCCTTCCAACTTTCTATCCATGAGATCTTTAAAAGAGGTACTGTCTTATAAAGGAATAGAAATCTTTCCAGAGTGGAATCTGGATTCAGGAATAACTTCTTAAAATTTGGGGAAGAAGAGAAGGAAACTCAAGGTTAAAGGGACAGTCTACACCAAAATGTTTCTTATTTAAAAAGATAGATAATCCCTTTATTACCCATTCCCCATTTTTGCATAACCAACACAGTTATATTAATATACTTTTTACATCTGTGATTACCTTGTATCTAAGCCTTTGCAGACAGCCTCCTTATCTAAGTGCCTTTGACAGACATGCAGTGTAGTCAATCAGTGAAGACTCCTAAATAACTTCACGGGAGTGAGCACAATGTTATCTATATGACACATGTGAACTAGCACAGTCTAACTGTGAAAAACTTTCAAAATGCTCTGAGCTAGGAGGCGGTTTTCAACTGTTTAGAAATCAGTTTGAGCCTAGCTAGGTTTAGCTTTTAAAAAATACCACCAAGGGAACAAAGCAAATTTGATGATAAAAGTACATTGGAAAGTTGTTTAAAATTGCATGCCCTATCTGAATCATGAAAGTTTAGTTTTCACTTTACTGTCCCTTTAATCCCATTACTTTGATAGGATCTCAGATACTAAAAAAAGGGACTGGAAATGTATCAGGAGTCTTAGATTTGGGTCTAAAAATAATGTCTAATTTCTGAACAGGCTTATCTTCATCCTGTGTAGGGTCTTGAACTTCCAAAGCTCTTAAAACCTCTTTGAGTAAGGACCTTAAGTAGTCCATAGTAAACTGAAAATGTATGTCCTCAGACTCTTTGTCAAATTCTGGAGAGGAATCCTCAGATACAAGCCGAAGAAGACCTATCCAAATCAGATTCCTGAGCTTGTCTAATAGTCAGGGTAACAGAGGAGCTGTCCTTGGAAGAAGAGATAGAACTATGCTTCAGCTTACGCTTGTGCTTATTATCTGCAGGTGGGATAGCAACAATAGCCTCTGTAACCACAGACTGTAACTGAGCTTTAAACTGTGGAGCAAATTCAGTCACCCCATCTTTTTTTTCAGTTAAATGATCTTTATTAGAAGGCCATGCGTTGCCTCCGATACAGTACTTCAACTCACTGTACATTTACTTGTGAAAACACTGGCTGCATTTTCTAGTACAAAAAACTAAAATTGCTTAAGGAATGTAGAGAAAATCAACTTAAATAGTGAAAGTGCGCCATAGTCGTTGCTGCACCGCAGTCATTTCTGCATTTTCTGAAGAGACTTAAATAACTATCCTGACATTGTAACACAATATAAAGAGCAAGAATAGAAAAATAAACAAAATAAAATACGTTTACTTAAAGGGACATAATACTCATATGCTAAATCACTTGAAACTGATGCAGTATAACTGTAAAAAGCTGACAGGAAAATATCACCTGAGCATCTCTATGTAAAAAAGGAAGATATTTTACCTCACAATCTCCTCAGCTCAGCAGAGAAAGTTCTGTGTAAAAAAGTTATACTCATCTGCTCCCAGCTGCAGGTAAAAAATAAATAAATGAAGAAATGAACAGCAGCCAATCAGCATCAGCAGTGCTGAGGTCATGAACTGTTTTACTGTGATTTCATGAGATTTGACTTAACTCTCATGAGATTTCATAGTAAGCTGAATAGGGAAATAATATGAGAGTGCATGAGGCTCATCCCCTAAGCTGTCCCAGGACAGACACAGTAAAATGCTGCTTAGAAATCCTTTACAATGGGATGTGGCTACTGAGGAACTTTTGAGGTAAAATATCTTTCTTTTTTACATAGATATGTTCAGGTGATATTTTCTAGTCGGCTTTTTACAGCTATACTGCATCACTTTCAAGTGTTTAAACATTTGGGTATTATGGCCCTTTAACATGTTACTGGGTATTCAATCAATGGTCGGTCCACAGCACTATGTTAAAAGTTCACTTTATTGGAAACAGATAAAACAAAGAAAGTGACGGTTCAAGGTTGCCCCTTTAATCATACCAGTATGATTAAAGGGGCAACCCTGAAACGTCACTTTCTTTGTTTTATCTGTTTCCAATAAAGTGGACTTTTTAACATAGTGCTGTGGACCGACCATTGATTGAATACATGCTATTTGGAGAGTTGGGCAGTTACTCTCAGGTCTTCACGAGCATATTCCACCTGGAGCTGTATCACTGTGGGTTAATATAACATGTTACTGGGGAGGAGGGTATGTGTTGGTCATTGGGCCCGCCTGTGTATTGACAGGTGCAGTTGGATTACCATATGCTTGTTGGTTCATCCCATTCTGCATGGTTGGAAACTGTTGAGGGGCATTAAATCCATTTTGGAATTTACCAGGTTGTGTGCCAGTCTGGTTATTAGCTCAGAAACCTGTCTGCATTGTATTTGTGCCATATCCATTGCTGAAGGAGTTGTTCTAAAACTGTGTGTTCCAAAGCCATTTGGCTTGTTAAAGTCTCTTTTGCCAGCAAACCCACGGCCATAATTTTCCCTATCCCACCCTCCCCGCTTGCCTGTAGAATATATGTCATGATGATCATTCATGCCTCTGCCTCTGAAGCGTCCTCTGTCCTCAACAAGCTGAGGCAGCTTTGGGTTGATAGTTTGATTTCCTTCTCTAAGGACAGACACCAGGTCGTTTACTTGTTTTATGTTGTTGGGTGTAAAGAAGGTATATGCTGTGCCCGTTTTGCTACTGCGGGCTGTTTTTCCAATGCGATGGATATAGTCCTCAGAGGAGTAAGGATAGTCATAATTGATGACAAATTTCACATCTTCTACAGCTAGATCTCTAGAAGCAACATCAGTAGCAATCAGGATAGGTGATTTTCCATGTTTGAATTCATTTAAAACACAGTCACGTTCCTGCTGACTTTTGTCACCATGGATTCCCATTGCAGGCCATCCATCTCTTCTTAACCTGCATGTAAGTTCGTCACATCGCTTCTTTGTTTCTAAAAATATTATGGTCTTGTTTTCTTTTTCACTCATAATTTCTTCCATCAAACGAACAAGCTTGTCATCTTTTTCCCCGTCATTACAAACATCTACAATCTGAAGGATGTTGTGATTTGCACTTAGTTCCAGGGTACCAATGTTAATGTGAATGTAGTCTTTTAAGAAGTCCTCTGCAAGCTGTCTCACTTCTTTGGGCCCGGTTGCACTCCACATGAGGGTTTGGCGATCCGGCCATATCTGATCAACTATTTTTATAATCTGTGGTTTAAAACCCATTTCAGCATTCTGTCAGCTTCATCAAGCACCAGGTATGTAAATCTGTTCAAATTGGTTTTTCCAGCTTCCAAGAAGTCAATTAACTGGCCAGGTGTAGCAATGCATATTTCAACACCTCTTTCCAAGTCACAAATTTGTGGCCCTTTAGGAGCTCCTCCATAAATACTGGTGGACTTCAAACGGCAAGCTCTATAATATTCTGCTGCGACTTGCTGTACTTGTTGAGCCAATTCTCTAGTTGGTGCCAGAACCAGGAGAATTGGCCCATCCCCTCGTTGCAGGAAATGATGATGATGATTTATGTGGACAATTCCAGGGAGCAAGTAAGAAAGTGTTTTTTCAGAGCCAGTCATGGCAACACCAACCATATCCAGGTCACTGAGAGCTACTGGCCAACCCTGGCTTTGGATTGGAGTTGGTTCAGTGAAGTTTTGTCACTTAATAACTTCCATGATGTTTGCTTCATGGAAAGCCAGAAGAAGTTTAGGACAGTTGCGATCTCTAACAGTGACCTACTTACTTCTTCTATACTGTTCAACTTCTTGCAGTGTACGCTTTGCCAGATCTGGAGCTTCCTGATAGAAGTTCTTTTCAAACTTTGGGAGTTCATCTAGGTTCCATTTCTTCTTCATAAGCCTATAACCAGGATTTCCAAACTTACCAGAGGGACCACCTCTGCTACCTCCAAAGCGAGGTGCACCACCTCTGTCACGACCAAGATCTCTATCGTTATTTCCAGGCATTTTAGGAATAATGGTGGCGGTCAGTAATAACCAAATTAAATGTGAAAACTTGGTGTTCAGGTATACTTAAATACCGATTGATCAAAGTAAAAAGGGATTTAAGTGTGTTACAAGGAGAACCTGTAGTAAGAGGATGTATGGGGAGGGGATGTCGCAGGAAGTGGACCAGTCACCCTATGTTGAGTATTAAATACCGGGGGGGGGGGGGAAGAGATCACTCATAGGTACAGGATCTGTGGACTGAGAATGTTTCTGTAGAACGGATGTCAGGAATGAACCACAAAGTAGTGCTGAAGGGCATACTGTGGTAGACTTACACAACAGACACTTGTCTGGAGAAAAATCCATACCCAAAGAACCCCATCTCAAGGGATCCCTCCTTAATGGCTGCAGTCTCAGAATGCTCCATCCCACAAAAACAGCTATTTAATAATGTAGTCATATACAAAAAAATATTTTTCTTTTTAAAATGGGCAAAGTCCACAGCTGCATTCATTACTTTTGGGAAATACAGAACCTGTCCACCAGGAGGAGGCAAAGACACCCCAGCTAAAGGCTTAAATACCTCCCCCACTTCCCTCATCCCCCAGTCATTCTTTGCCTTTCGTCACAGGAGGTTAGCAGAGAAGTGTCGGAAGATTACGGAGTAGTCTCTTATGGAGGGTAGTACTCTTCGAGATGGGACGGGAGTTTGAAGTAGTCCTGTCAGCCTCTCATTGAGAACATGGATGAAAGTTAGAGTCCGGAGATGCAGGGAGAGTCTTTCTGAGATTGTTTAATTTTCCTTTCATTGTGGGAATCTAATGTAAATGATAGAAGATAGGGTCTCAGTGGGACTCCTTTATCTTTATGGAATCAAGGGTTAATATCTCCTGAGGGGGGTTATTGAGCAGTGGGGGACTTTGATCATGTTTGTTATGTAATTCTGTCTGCTTATGTGTAGAAATGTTGAGGCTCATGGCTATTACGGAACGTACAATTTTTTTGAGCTACGCAGTTCTTGTGGACTGGCGCGCTTTTCTTTGGCCTACATGTCGCACCTCATGACAGGGCGTGGTCATGTTTTCGTTCTCCATTTCTGTATTCATGACCGAGTGTCGGTGGAGAGGATCCGTTTCTCTACTTGTCTGGGTCATAGGAGGTGGTGAGTGTCTCAGCCATTGGGGGTGTAAGGTGCTAGTTGCTTTTTTCAATATGGAGGATTCTGATTGTTCAGAGAAGGATTACTCTGATTCAGATTCTGTCACTTGCGTAGATTGGGGGGAGTCCAGGGTAATCCAGCCCAATTATGTCCCGTATGCCGTAATAGAGTGCTCTCTTCTCCCTCTGGGGAGAGGTTAGAGACTGCTGAGTCATCCGCCTCTGAGGATTCTGTGTCCCATGAGGTGCGTTTCCTAGAATATTTTGTTCCTACACAGGCAGTTGTCCCGTATACCTTTACCCCTTCTACGGAAGGAGGTTTGTTCCCACCAGAGGTTACTGCACGGTTCTGCATGGCCATATCTTTGGCGTTGGCGCACTTACATCTTCCTAATTGCAAGGTAGGAGTTCATCCGTGTCCCCTTAACCTGGGGGCGTCAGGTGCGAGTTCGATTATATCGGATCTTTCCTCTGGGGAAGCGGTTTCCTCTGAGGCTTCAGGGGTACAGCCTTCAGGGTCGGAGCCTTCAGATGCCCCAATGGAGGTGGATTTTGCCTTTAGATTCAGACTGCCGCACCTGCGTGTAATGCTGCAGCATGTGTTGGCGGCCTTGGAGGATACCAGTTCTGATTCGTCAACGGATCCTCAGGCTTCTGAATCAGATGGCGAACAGCGCTAGACAAGTGGAGGGATGAGATCCTATTCCTGGTTGTCTCTTGTTTTTGTGTGTCTTATCGCAGTTCTGAGCTCCTGAGGATTAGAATATCTGACGGGCTGGTCCTGTTAGTGTTTCCATTCCTCTTTGGCGTTCACCTACGGGTGCAGCCTATTTTTTTTTTATCCAGTTAGGATGTGTTTTATTTCTTTATTTTAGAGCTTGTGACTGTTGTAGGTTTTTCCTTTTAGGAAAATTCTTTCTTTTCTGGGATTTTGATGCTAGCGATTTTATGGTCGCGATAGATGTTACTTCCGGCGGAAGTTAAAAAAAGAAAAGAAAAAAAAAGACTTGTTTTAAGACAATGTTTCAGCCTCAGGGCTTATTTGTCTGTCGTTTGTCTGTTTGTTTAGTCTAGCCCTGCTAGGGTTTAGAACTTTCAGTTGACCCTTGAACAGTTCAGTTGTACCCTGGTCAGCAGGCTGGCCTGGTTGGGTACTAGTTCACTCTGTTCTTTTGAGGTTTATATCAGACATATTGTATCCTTGACAACAGTCTAGTCCTGTCTGGGTCCTAAGTTTGCTTACTTCTTGTTAAGAGGTTGTTTTCTTGTTTTTATACAAGCTATAGGAGGCCCTTATATCATAGATATCAGGCTGGTCCTAGTTTATTTCATCTTGGTGGGGCGTCCGATGTTTGGTCATACTCAATACTAAGTTTTTGTCCCTACACAGCGTGTGTGGTTTTCTGGGATTATGAATTCTGCTATGGCAGTATATTTGTAGTTCTTGAGGTCCTTTGGACAGGAGCTAGAGTTCTCCCTTCCGAGGGGGGGATCAGATGACAGCGTGGAGATCTCCAGTACCTGGTCTAGGAGACGATTATTCCCCCCTATTGGTACTCCTTGTGGATTAAATTCTCTGATTTTCAGATCTTTCGCCAGTGTTTCTCTCCTCTTTTTTTGAGGATTTCTGTACTTTTCGCTTCCCCTTGCCTTTGGGGTAGGACTTTTCGGTCATCTGATTGAGGAGTCCCGGTTCTTAGGGACTGTTTTTATCCTTGCAGTATCCTCTTTTTGATCCTATATACTTGGGGATATGCAGTCTCTCTTGCCATTGCCTGATAGGAGTTTTAGGATGCTTGTTCATTTGTTGATTCCTTGAGTTATAGGTTGTCCAGGGTTGATCCAGACTGGATCTTTAGAGACTGTCATATTCTCTCAATCATGGAGTTCTGATCTCTTTTGGGTCCTTCTTTTGTCTTCAGACTTTCTGGGTTTTATCCTAGCAGCCTTTTGGGGCTGAGTGGGCAGCCACTGGGATACATCATGAGAGATCAGAGTTCAAGACCCCTAGGGGCTATGGCATGCATCAACTTTTGTGCAACTTTCATTTCCAGGTAATCTTGTGGTTGTTCCGCAAGATTTTTGGTTTTGATCCGGCACCTGGTTTTGGGGGTCCGGTTTGTTGACCTAGTCCTTGTCTTTGACTTGGCATTTGGTTAATCTGTTTTCCTCCTCTGACTCTAGGAGTTCAGTGGGTCAAGGGTTTCTCTTGTCTGCAGTGTACCCTCCCTTTGGGTTCCTGAGAGGTAATGGGGATAGGTATCCTGGATCCTGAGTTAGTCTCTCTGGGTGTCGGTGCCTCTGTCCTGCTTCCTTTCCTTAGGAACTCGTGGCTGGAGATTCGTTATCTGATCTCCGGGCCTTGTCGATGCTGGGATTTTTTAACCTCTTCTGTCCTTTGGGACATTGACAGTCGCTGCTGCGTTAGGACTGTTCAATCGGAGTAGGGGTCAGGATTTCTGACTGCTCTGTTTGGGCATCGACCATGTATCATGTCTCCTTAGATTGAGAGGCCTTGCAGTTGGTTCGGGAACCTTCCCTTAGTGGCTAGTTGATTCTTCTTTATTGGTCAGGGTGTTGCACTCCCTTACCCCATTTTCTAGTAGGGGGGGGGGGAGTTGGTCTTCCCTGCTTTCTGAGTTTTTTCTCTTGTTCCTTTCCAGGTATGTCCTGGTGCAAGTTTGCTAGCTACTTGGGGCGCGATCCGATATACGGCGTAGTTTGCGGCGCAAGCGAGGGAACCCGCGTCGCCCGCAGTTTCAGCTCGCAACTCGAGCTATCCAATATACGGCGCCGTCAGATGCTAACGTGCCGTAAGTCGGATAAACCAGCGATGTCCAGAAATCTGCACAAGTACAAATTTCTGTCGTCGCCAGTGACTTGCGCCACGTTAGAAACAGCCGGCGCCTACAAAACCTGACTAAAGTATGAAATCACCCGCACTGTCTAACACGCCTCCTAAACATAGCCCGACACGTCTAACCCTCTATCCGCTATCCCCCCTCACTATCCTAACAATAAAAAATGTATTAACCCCTAAACCACCGCTCCCAAACCCTGCCGCAACCTAATAAAGTTATTAACCCCTAAACCGCCGCTCCCGGACCCCCCGCCAGCTATATTAAATCTATAACCCCCTAAAGTGAGCCCCTAACACCGCCGCCATCTACCTTACCTACCCCCTAAAGTGAGCCCCTACCCCGCAGCCATCTATTTTAAAATTATTAACCCCTAATCTAATCCCCCTACCCCGCCGCCATCTATATTAAATTATTTAACCCCTAAAATACTAAATTATCCCTACCTCTAAACCTAAGTCTAACCCTACAATTAGCCCTGAAAAGGGCTTTTTGCGTGGCATTACCCCAAAATAAACTGCTCTTTTGCTAGCCCTTAAAAGGGCTTTTTGCGGGGCATGCCCCAAAGAAAACTGCTCTTTTACCAGCCCTTAAAAGGGCTTTTGGCGGGGCTTTGTCACAAAGTAATCAGCTCTTTTGCCTCTTATCTAAACCCCCCTATACAGCTGCCACCTATAATAAATGTATTAACCCCTAATCTAATCCCCCTACACCGCCGCCAGCTATATTAAACACATTAACCCCTAATCTAATCCCCCTACACCGCCGCCAGCTATATTAACTATATTAACCCTAATTATATTAGGGTTAATATAGTTAATATCATTATTATATTATATATATTAACTATATTAACCCTAATTATATTAGGGTTAATATAGTTAATATCATTATTATATTATATATATATTAAGTATAATAACCCTATCTAACTCTAACATCCCTAACTAAACTCTTATTAAAATAAATCTAATATTAATATTATTAATTAAAATATTCCTATTTAAATCTAAATACTTAACTATAAAATAAACCCTAAGATAGCTACAATATAATTAATAATTACATTGTAGCTATGTTAGGGTTTATATTTATTTTACAGGTAAATTGTTAATTATTTTAACTAGGTATAATAGCTATTAAATAGTTATTAACTATTTAATAGCTACCTAGTTAAAATAATTACCCAATTACCTGTAAAATAAATCCTAACCTAAGCCTAAGTTACAAATACACCTACACTATCAATAAATTAAATAAACTACAAATATCTATCTAAAAATACAATTAAATAAACTAAACTAAATTACAAAAAAAACAAAAACACTAAATTACAAAAAATAAAAAAAAGATTACAAGATTTTTAAGCTAATTACACCTATGCTAAGCCCCCTAATAAAATAATAAAGCCCCCCAAAATAAAAAAAATTCCCTACCCTATTCTAAATTAAAAAAAGTTCAAAGCTCTTTTACCTTACCAGCCCTTAAAAGGGCCTTTTGTGGGGGCATGCCCCAAAGAAAACTGCTCTTTTGCCTGAAAAAAAAAACACAATACCACCCCCCAACATTACAACCCACCACCCACATACCCCTAATCTAACCCAAACCCCCCTTAAATAAACCTAACACTACCCCCCTGAAGATCTCCCTACCTTGTCTTCACCACACCGGGCCGAACTCCTCATCCGATCCGGGCAATGTTTTTATCCAAGCGGAAAAGAAGAAGTCTTCATCCCGGCGATGTCTTTATCCAAGCGGCAGCAAAGTCTTCTTCCATCCGGCAGCATCTTCCATCAAGCCGCATCTTCAATCTTCATTCATCGCTCCCCGACGCGGAGCATCCATCCCGGCCGACGACTGAACGACGAATGAGGTACCTTTAAATGACGTCATCCAAGATGGCGTCCGCCGAATTCCGATTGGCTGATAGGATTCTATCAGCCAATCGGAATTAAGGTAGAAAAATCTGATTCAATCAGATTTTTCTACCTTAATTCCGATTGGCTGATAGAAGAAAAACTTAAATTATGCTTACCTGATCATTTTCTTTTCTTCTGTAGGGGGAGAGTCCACAGCTCCCCGCCCGTTTTTTTCTGTGGCCGGCCTTAAAAAAAATGTATTCGTTCTTCTGGCACATTTTTTTTTCACCATGATATTTCTCCTACTGTTCCTTGTTCCCTTGGCAGAATGACTGGGGGATGAGGGAAGTTGGGGAGGTATTTAAGCCTTTGGCTGGGGTGTCTTTGCCTCCTCCTGGTGGCCAGGTTCTGTATTTCCCAAAAGTAATGAATGCAGCTGTGGACTCCCCCCGTACAGAAGAAAAGAAAATTATCTGGTAAGCATGATTTAAGTTTTCTGAATAATAATCCAATAGAGAAATTGGGCTCAAAAACTTAGCATGTGTTTAAAATATCCCCAATTACTCTGGTGCATGAGCCTCACACCCTCCTGATACGGGACTCCCGATAGAGTGGTGGGAGCCTCAACTCAAACAGCATGATCGCGACCATACCATAAGGAGACTGAGCCGAAGAGCACTCCAAACAGTCTCCCTTAGTACAGGAAATGACACGCTAAGCGTCTCAATGCTCCAAGGACTGAGCCCATACAACTTTAGAGCGATGATAAAATCACTGTCGCCTTCAGCGTTGTGGGCAATAAATCCAAAGCCCAAATACAGAATAAAATACTTATACAGTGTAAATTCCACCACACAGACTGATACTGTGAGGGACTTTCAAAGTCTAACACTCGCCACACAGCTCGCAACTGCGAGAAGCCTCCCCACACACCAGATTGCGAGTCTTGCCCCCAACTAAATATTCCACCTCATAGCCTGATTATAATCCATGATACTATATGGGTCTCAGATATTTAGGGCTATGAACTACAGGTGTATGAGGGCTATAAACTGCAGCGTGTATGCAGTCAAAATTTCCCCAGCACTAGTCTAGTGCCTAGTCAGGGACAGGAGAGGAGATGTAGTCTGGGTACTTATGCCTAATTGTACCTGTCCAGATCTATAACAAACAGATAAGATCAGATGTAAGAAGGGTGAGAAGTCTGCTCTAACAGGAGGAGGCAAAGGTTCTACTCTGCGACACCAAAGAGAAGAACTCTGCACAAATAGCATCCTCCTTATTCCTTCTTTTCCAGGAACTATCCTTATTGAAGAAATGAAAACTGAAATTCTTTTTGTATTTCGGTAGAATCTCTATCCATGCCTTCTCCTTGACGAGGCAAAGAAACACTGGGAGGGAAGAGCAAGTAGGAGGGATACTTAAACTCTGGTGTAGGATGTCTTTGCCTCCTCCTGGTGGCCAGGTGATGTTTTTCTGAAAAGTAAGGATCGTGGACTTTCACTACCTTTAGGGAAAAAAAAGCTGGCAAAGGGCTTTAACATTGAGATACATACATATACATGTCTAAATATGTACGTGTATATATAGAGTGTGTGTGTGTGTGTATATATATATATATATATATATATATATATGTTTATATATGTATACATATGTATTTATATGTGTATAAATGTATTTACAGACACATATAAACCCATAAATACATATGTACACATATATAGACATATATTTAAGTGCATTGGAGCCATTTGCAATTAAGTAGATTAAATATATATGATATATGTAGAAATATTTATTTATGAATAAATAGAACTTATTCTTGTATGTGAAGAACATTAGAATGTGAAATATTAATATTTTCATGTTGGGTTAACGCACATGAGAATATGTAATTGGGTTCTCGCAAGAGTGTGGTGTTGTTTTTTTCCCCCACTTTTTTGTCTCCATTAACTTCTATGGGGGATACGTGAACGCTCAAGCAATATTGTAAGTTCAGCTTTTTGTGAATGTCGGGTTAGCGAGCGAGTGAAAACAGTATGTGGCATACTAGAATATGTAGATAGAGGTGTATCAGAAAACTGACTCCTCATTAGAAATATCAGTGGGGACATTTTGTTCCAGATTTCACTTATAATAAAGTATGCAAAGACACTGTATATAAGTATTAGTACAGATAATAATTGATAGATAGCCCTTTACTTTAAGTTTACAATCCTTCAGACACATCATTTATCTCACTGTGTAGAAAGCACTACAGCCCATATATATATATATATTATGTAGCCCTTAAGTACCCCTGGCAGCTCCTTTATGGGTACTTGCCCCTTCGTGGTAGGCATTGAAAATAAGTTTAGAATCTAGCCCAAACTGTTGTAGTAAAAATTCAGTTGCTAAGGCCCCAGATAGACAGAGAAAAAGCCTGGGAACACTGAGGGGGCGGAGCTACCCCCAGGAGAAAAGCCAGTGTTCATGTATCATAGTAAAAACACTTTTGATTCAATTTTAATACACCAAGCATAATATCCCCTTGAAAATGTCAAAACTTTGGTCCCCAGCCTAAACAGAGTCTACACTACTAAACCACATCTTGAACTAAGCAATTTCTGTTAGAAAATACCCCTAAAGCTTCTAGAGGGCTGGAAAGGGTCAGAGGCTTCCCTGAAAGTGTTCCCACTGATAATAGAAATGTTAGGGACATGATATGGAGAAAAAATTGTGTCATGAATAGAGCATGTTAAGTCCCCTGGCTATACTGTACCGGTGTCAATACCTACAAATAGCCTCTGGGCTGTGCTGTGTAAAGGCACTTACATTATGCAGCACCCCTCCACTGGCTTACCAGGCATGTATTCTACATTGCTCAAAAAAATAAAGGGAACACTTAAACAACACAATGTATCTCCAAGTCAATCACACTTCCGTGAAATCAAACTGTCCACTTAGGAAGCAACACTGAGTGACAATCAATTTCACATGCTGTTGTGCAAATGGGATAGACAACAGGTGGAAATTATAGGCAATTAGCAAGACACCCCCAATAAAGGAGTGGTTCTGCAGGTGGTGACCACAGATCACTTCTCAGTTCCTATGCTTTCTGGCTGATGTTATGGTCACTTTTGAATGCTGGTGGTGCTTGCACTCTAGTGGTAGCATGAGACGGAGTCTACAACCCACACAAGTGGCTCAGGTAGTGCAGCTCATCCAGGATGGCACATCAGTGCGAGCTGTGGCAAGAAGGATTGCTGTGTCTGTCAGCATAGTGTCCAGAGCATGGAGGCGCTACCAGGAGACAGGCCAGTACATCAGGAGACGTGGAGGAGGCCGTAGGAGGGCAACAACCCAGCAGCAGGACCGCTACCTCCGCCTTTGTGCAAGGAGGAACAGGAGGAGCACTGCCAGAGCCCTGCAAAATGACCTCCAGCAGGCCACAAATGTGCATGTGTCTGCTCAAACGGTCAGAAACAGACTCCATGAGGGTGGTATGAGGACCCAACGTCAACAGGTGGGGGTTGTGCTTACAGTCCAACACCGTGCAGGACGTTTGACATTTGCCAGAGAACACCAAGATTGGCAAATTCGCCACTGGCGCCCTGTGCTCTTCACAGATGAAAGCAGGGGCACACTGAGCACATTTGACAGACGTGACAGTCTGGAGACGCCGTGGAGAACGTTCTGCTGCCTGCAACATCCTCCAGCATGGCCAGTTTGGCAGTGGGTCAGTAATGGTGTGGGGTGGCATTTCTTTGAGGGGCCGAACAGCCCTCCATGTGCTCGCCAGAGGTAGCCTGACTGCCATTAGGTATCAAGATGAGATCCTCAGACCCCTTGTGAGACCATATGCTGGTGCGGTTGGCCCTGGGTTCCTCCTAATGCAAGACAATGCTAGACCTCATGTGGCTGGAGTGTGTCAGCAGTTCCTGCAAGACGAAGGCATTGATGCTATGGACTGGCCCTCCCGTTCCCCAGACCTGAATCCAATTGAGCACATCTGGGACATCATGTCTCGCTCCATCCACCAACTTCACTTTGCACCACAGACTGTCCAGGAGTTGGTGGATGCTTTAGTCCAGGTCTGGGAGGAGATCCCTCAGGAGACCATCCGCCACCTCATCAGGAGCATGCACAGGCGTTGTAGGGAGGTCATACAGGCACGTGGAGGCCACACACACTACTGAGCCTCATTTTGACTTGTTTTAAGGACATTACATCAAAGTTGGATCTGCCTGTAGTATGTTTTTCCACTTTAATTTTGAGTGTGACTCCAAATCCAGACCTCCATGGGTTGAAAATTTTGATTTCCATTTTTTAATTTTTGTGTGATTTTGTTGTCAGCACATTCAACTATGTAAAGAACAAAGTATTTAATTAGAATATTTTATTCATTCAGATCTAGGATGTGTTATTTTAGTGTTCCCTTTATTTTTTTGAGCAGTGTATGTCAATGCAGCTGCAGCATTATCCAGTAGATAGCCCATCCTGCACAGGTATCAAGTACCACAGAGGATGGCAGTAGAAAACACCAGAGTCCCTCAGGGGGAGGCTAGGGACGAGTCCCCACAATACCTATACACTGATGAGTATGCTGCTCAGTACAGTGATGTGAGTGAGTATCTATAAACTGATGAGTATGCTGCTCAGTATAATGTTTTGAGTATATATACAGTATTGACTATGCTGCACAGTATAATGATGTATCTCTACAGTACACTAATGAGTATGGTGCCTAGTATAATGATTTGAGTATCTATGCACTGATGAGTATGCTGCACAGTATAATGATGTAAGTATCTATACAGTGCTGAGTATGCTGCCCAGTACAGTGATGTGAATATCTATAAACTGATGAGAATACTGCACAGTATAATGATGTAAGTATCTATATAGTGATGACTATGCTGCCCAGTACAGTGATGTGAATATCTATAAACTGATGAGAATGCTGCACAGTATAATGATGTGAGTATCTATACACTCATTAGTATGGTGCCCAGTATAATGCATTGAGTATCTATACACTGATGAGTATGCTGCACAGTATAATGATGTGAGTATCTATACACTGATGATTATACTGCACAGTCTCTGCTCTACTCTGAGATTCGCTTGATTTCTGACTACTCTTCCAGATACTTAAGTGTTGGATAACTGATTGGATTGCATTCTGGTAACTGACCTTAGCTAGATTGTCTCAGCTACCTGTTATCCAGTGTTACCAACCTGTCACACCAGTATCCTGCTCCAGTTCCCTAGCCCTGCAGAGGGCACCTGCCAAGCACCGGTATCCTGCTCCAGTACTCAAGCCCAAATGACAGCAGCACTCACCAAACTAAATTAAATTTCACAGCTTTATTTGGAGATTTCCCAAGGTACAAAGATTAAGACGACAACGTTTTGGGCTTGTTGCTCTTAGTCATGTCAAGTAACTTGGCATTACTAAGGGCAAGAAGCCTGAAACATTGTCGTCTTAATCTTTGTACCTTGGGAAATCTCCAAATAAAGCTGTGAAATTTCATATTGTTTGGTGAGTGCTGCTGTCATTTGGACTTATTCACGTGTGTTTGTTTGGAGGATTTGGTGTGGAACCTCCGAAAGCTTGCACCACTGTGGCTTCACAAAGTGCTGGTCATTATTGGTCATTTTGACCAGTATCCAAGCCCTGCAAAAGGCATCTGCCGTGCACCGGTATACTGCTCCAATACCCTAGCACTGCAGAGGGTGTCTGCCAAGCACCGGTATCCTACTCCTGTGTCCAAGCCCTGCATAGGGTGCCTGTCATGCACCGGTATCCTGCTTCAGTACCCAAGCCCTGCAGAGGGTGTGTGCCAAGCATCTGTATTCTATTCCAGTATTGGCCTCAAGTCGGCACTCCAGTCGGCCTTAGAGTGGGCATTCCAGACTCAACCTTAGAGTGTGCACTCTAGACCCGACCGTAGAGTGTGCACTCCAGACTCGGCCTTAGAGTGGGCACTACTGTCTTTGGCCCAAGTGGGCACTCTGGTCCTTGGCTCCCTAAAGTGGACACTCCAGTTCCTGGCCCTAAAGTGGGATCTCCTTTTTTTGGTCTTAGAGGTGGTACTTCTCCTGATTCTAGTTTCTGTGTGGACGTTACTTTTATACAATCCTGCTTCCAATATCCGAGTCTCCAGTTCCTGTATAAAAAAAACTTGCTTTGGCTACCTGTTTATTCAAACATGCCTAAAAGGAGTAGTTCTGCTAAGAGGTCTATTCCTATGGCCCCTTTTAGAGCACAAGATGGTCTTAAATCTGACACCACCTAACATGAGCTCCAAACCCCTGAACTAGGGCTGCATGATTAATCGCGGATATGGTTTTAAACCACGATTAATCGCCGCAGTTTAAAAACCACGAGAGTACATGATTTAAAAATATAAATTTTAAAAAAATCTCCCTATCGTCCTGAAAACGGAGGCGGAGAGGGAAGATGAGAGGCGGACAAGTGTGCGGCTGTGGGCGGACCTGAGAGTGCCTGCGAAATGCCATTTTGGAAGAGATTAAAGAGTGTGTGGGAGTCATCTGGGAGTGGTGTGGCGGTGGTACAGCTCAAAGTTGTGAGCAAGTGAGTATTGTACAAATACTTTAAAGTGCCTTACTGACTTTTTTTTTTTTTTTTACTTCTTTTGTGGTTTGTATTTTTATGCTCCAAGAGTGTATTGGACATTGAGAAACATGTACAGTAAGATTCTGTAGTGTTAAATAAACGTTTTAAAAACGCGTTTGATAAAGCCTAAAACAGGCGAAACGCGTCAGGGGGGTTGTGTGGGACGATGGGGTCCCAGTATTTGTTATTTTAATCTATCTATCTTAGCTGTTATGATAACGAATATAATTTAAAATACGTAGAATTAACCAATTAGGAGGGACCGGGGGTGGTGTCCTCAGTTTGCAACATTGGCATCATTGTATTTATTGTTAATGAAAGTGGTCACAAATTCAAGTATTTTGAGTGCAGAGTGCAATTGTGAATTGATCACAGGGGAGATACATGCCCATATTACAGTGGCTAATCCCATACCAAGATATCAGTGCACAGGAAAGATTTAAATCGCAATAGAACTAGCATAAGCATATGACAATGCTGATATAGCTAGACAATTCACTAAGATGTAAGATATTGTACGAATGCTCTTAGTATAAGTGACAACAGACACCTAAGTGAAAATAGCACATGATTTAAATGATAAATTACAGAGTCAATAGCATGTAATATTTAGGTATACAGCGCTATAATAATTAACCTCAACAGTGTGCAAGAGTGAGATTAACAAATACGTGTATATGAACAAAGCCTGTGATACAATTTGCTAACACAGATCAAGCAACGTTTTCACACGTTGCAAACTGGAGATACAAAACCAATATACAGATATTTCAGTTAACTAAAAATAGCAATAAGTGAATGTAAACTATTGTGAAAATCTATGGATGCAAAATTTAACCAAAAACATACATGTGATTGAACTAATAATTTAAGAGGAACTCCATTTCAATAGTTAACCCCAACAGAGCACATAAACTATATTGTAACACTGTGTGAATATCTAATATTTAACGATTAACCAACAGTACTAGTGTCAAGCAAATCAACCTTTGTTTAATCTATAAATACAGGCGCAGCAAGTTACGCACTGGTAGTACACCAGGGGCTCGATCCGATATAAATCGTCGCCCGCAAAAGCCGGCAACGCCAATATTTGCGCAGGTTTGGTATCCTATATATATATATATACTTAGAAGTTACGCGCGTATATTTCTGCCTTCGCCCGTCGTTTTTTGGCCCATAGACTGACATACAAAACATGCGCAGTTTGGTATCCAATATACGGCGTAAGGACTTACGCACGCAGATTTCAGAAAATCTACTCCATTCTCATCTTGCCACAAATTTCAGCCGCAGTAACCCTTGCACTGACTTAGAAACCAACGTAACTCTCTTAAGGCCTAACAAGTGCATGCTTAACAACATACATATCAGCAGCTTGATCACAAATAGTTAACCTCTTCAAAGCATTTATTATTCCTGCCCCTGCAAGTTTGTCAAACCAATCACAAAGGGGTCATCATGGGGCACAAGGGGTGCATCCTGGGGCACAATGGGTCATCCTGGGGCACAAGGGGTGCATCATGGGGCACAAGGGGGGCATCATGGGGCACAATGGGTCATCATGGGGCACAAGGGGTGCTGGAAGCCCTACAATCCCCTGTTGTTCTGTCTACACATGCTGATTCTATAGTTGCTGCTGAGGTCCATGGTGATGGTGCTGCCCCTGCTGCAGCTGGTCATCAAATTACATATGCATGTAAGTGAAACTACTACATCCCACCCCCATTCCCTTAACCACCCTAATTACTGAAAATATATCATTAGTTCAATTCATGTTTTGGTCACTATGATTTATTGACTATCGTTTCGAGGAATGAAAATGGATGTTTATACCTTATGTTCACACCTTCTGTAAATACATTATTATTTAGATATATATACCCATGTGCAGGGATAGGCAAGGTGTCCTTCACTAAAAGTCTTTACCTTAGAAATTGTCCGCCACAGCCTTGGCTCGTGCCTATCCCTGCACATGGGTCAATTTCTATTGGATGTGAGAAACCTTGATTTACATCTTAAAAGTGAATATCACTATATGTACCCTTCATACACAACTATGTGATGTGGTTTAGAGAACATGAATATGTCATAAATATGATGATATTACCTTTTCTGGGCCATTTCCACACAGGCCTTATTATATTTTTCAACAATATTAGTGTACTAAAACACCCCTCACATGGATGTGGATGACAATTATATGGTAAATAACAGAGGACAAGATTTAGGATGAAATATAACAATATTTTTTTTTTTTAGGCTTCTTAGATGAGGGGGCTGAGGTGCCTGGAGTGGCTCTCCTGCCTCTCCTGGGTTGTGTGGATTCAGCGGATTCTGCAGGAGTGCTGGCCACAGATGAGAGGCTGGAGGCAATGTCCTGCTGGTGTGTGAAATGCTCCACCAACACACCCAACAGTTGGTTTTGTTCCCTCCATCTGTTGTCACTCTGCATCTGCATGTCCGAAATAACTCTCAGCATCTGAGATTCGTTCTGGACGATACCACTTAAAGATGCTGCCATGTCCCGTTGCAGCTCAATGGAACGCTGTAGTAAAGTCTGTTGGCTCCTGTAAAACCTGCGTTGGTCTCTCTGCATTCTCTCGCAGGTTGATGTGAGCCTCTCGCAGGTTGATGTTTGCCTCCTCTGGAGGGCAATGTATTCGTCGCCCATGGTGGAAGTCAGAGGATCTAACGGCTCTTCACCAGCAGGGATTCTAGGCGCAGGTTCACCTCTAGATGCTGTTTCAACTTGAACATCCTCAGCTGCTGGTGCTGCCTGAGGGATCACAGCTGGTGCTGCCTGAGGGATCACAGCTGGTGCTGCTTGTGGGATCACAGCTGGTGCTGCCTGAGGGATCACAGCTGGTTCTGCCTGAGGGATCACAGCTGGTGCTGCTTGCGGGATCACAGCTGGTGCTGCCTGAGGGATGATGACAGGCGGTGCTGCCTGAGGAATGCTGACAGCTATATGCTCCTCCTCAGATGCTGGAGCTCTTCCAAGCGAAGCAGATGGTGGAGATCTCCGGATGGACTGGTAGTCCCATTGCCGACTGGTGTGCACCCACTCAGCCTGGTGGTATAATCCCTGACTGGCCTGATATTGGTGGGGGGGGGGGGTAAAGACATCTACCCTTCGGGGCTGACTTGGCTCCCCCTCCAAGCCAAAGGAATAGTCCTCCGGCCAGGGATCCTGCCAGGTATCGTCTTGCAATGCTGGTGGCATGAGATCTGGATCGTCAACAGAGGCACTCCAACCTAGCTCATGCCTGGGAGCATACTCTTGCTGGACTCTCTGGACCGGTGGTTGAGGTGGAGGCATTCTCTGTGGAGTTGGATGCATGGGCGTTTGCACCCTGGTGACTGGAGGTTCTGTGGAGGAGTCAAATGATGAGAGGGATTAGTACAGTCAGATATATATCCATGTTGGCATACAATGTACATGCTAGGGCCTATACACATTCTCATGTCAAACTCTATAACATGCATGTGCACATTGAGATTTGTGATATGAGGGTTTTTAATATGCAAAGTATACATGTATGTGTTTCATACAATGGTTCTGTGTACATGTCAGTGATGGAGAAAATGTGTTCTTTAAGTGACACTATGGTTGTGATGACTATAGTGTCCATTTACTGAAAACTCTACATGTGGCTTGTGGCCTGTGTTACTCTGAGACATGTTAGTATTTCACTATTCCACCTCATATCATGAATTTCAATGTGTTAAGTAGCATTAAATGGACATTAAACCCATTTTTATTCTTTCATGGTTCAGCTATAGCATGCAATTTTAAACAACTTTGTAATTTACTTCCATTACCTAATTTGCTTCATTCTCTTGATATTCTTAGCTGAAAAGCATATCTAGATAGGCTCAGAAGCTGCACATCAATGCCTCATGTGATTGCCTCACCCATATGCATTGATATTTAATAAACCAAGAATAACAAAATAATGAAGCAAATTAGCTAAACTGTATTCTCTATCTGAATAATGACATAAAAAGATTTAGTTTAATGTCCTTTTAATGTGAAATATAATTGTAGATGTTTTTGTTAGTAGGCCAAATACCATGCTCCTCATTGTGTACATGAATGTGTGACATTATAGGATGTTATATCTCAAATACATATAATACTGGTGTGTGGGATGTTACTCACCAGCATGCTGTGCTGATGTTGCAATCCCTGAGTCACGAGCCCCTGGAAGTCCACGGACTGCTGTGACGCTCAGGGACCTACGAATGAGCTCCTGCCACTCGTTATATTCTGCCTCCTGGTGAGGCCCACCTCCTGTTGCCCTCTGGGACATTGCTTCTTGGCCCATCTTCTCCTTGACTCTACTCTTACAATCATTCCACCTTTTCTTTAGGCCATCCACAGTCCTCCTCTGCTGGGACACACCATTAACTGCCTCCTCCACCTTCAGCCAGGCATCTTTACGCCTACGGGCAACTCCTTTGCCCTTCTCTTGGCCAAAGAGGGCGGTATGGTTCTCCAGGACGGCCTGGACTAGAGCGAGGTTTTCAGCAAAGGAGAAGTTGAGGCACCTCATACGCTCCTCGTCCTGGGCCGCCTGGCTCCCTCCCTGGGATGTCCCTGGTGTGGGTTCCTCCCTATCCTCTCCCTCCTCCCCCCTTCTATCCCCATGTGCACCCTCTATCCCTCTTCTACTGAGTGGGCCTGGCCTTGGGGCAACCCCACTCCCATCCTCCCTTCTAAGTCTCCCTCTCCCCACTCCACTGACTCCCTGACGGGGACCCTCCTGCTCTTCCTGACCATAATCCTCTCCCTGCAACTCCCCTTCCCTCCTCCCCCCGCCCTAGCTCTCCCTGACATCCTCACACTACACACACTCACTCCCACTTCAATCACACACAATCACAACCAAACACTCAGCCTTTCACACTGTAAAAGATAAATAAAATGTGTAAGGTGTTATAAAAAAAAAATGTTGTGTATTTTGTATATGTGTGTCTGCAAAATGTGTGCAATATGTAAAAAAGTGACAGTAATGTACAAGCTTAACAAATCCACCAAATCCGACCTAACTAAATATATGCAATGCGCCTCTCTCTCTACTCTAACCACTTTCTCTTACTCACTGTAGTGTGCTGTAGCTCCAAGAACCAACCAAACACACTAAAGAAAATGGCGGCTGCGCAGGGGTTTAAGTATGATTTTTTAATGGCGTAATTACGTGGCGCATCTTTTAGAACTGGCCGTTGTATTTTACGATTCGTAGCCTAATTTGCATAAAACGACACTTTATTGAGACTTTACGTGAACAAAATACTGGCGTAAGTACTTGCGACAACTAAAATGTGTATTTGCGCACATTTTAGCTGATCGCCGATTTTTCCTACTTACGCCAGTTTAGCATCTGACGGCGCAGTATATTGGATAGCTCGAGTTGCGAGGTGAAATTACAGGAGGCGCGGGTTCCCTCGCCTGCGCTGAAAACTACGACGGATATCGGATCACGCCCCAAGAATCTATCATTAGTCACCACAAGTACAACAATATCATAATTAACCCCTTGCAGTGGGCAAGAATTTCACTAAAGTGACATGTGAATGCAGAATAAAGCAAGTGTAACTAACAGCTACAAATAAGGGAATTCATTACTAAATACTCGCATATTAGACACTTAGCTCCAACAGTGTGCTTGAATCCAATAATTGTAGCAGGGAATTTATTACTGAATACTCGCATATACACATATTAGACTCTTAACTCCAGCAGTGTGCTAGAATCTAATAATTGTAGCAGATACTAACCAGCCAATGAAATAATTGCTATTGAGTATAGATTCAGTGTCATCACTCTAACAATGTGTACTTATCAAAACTATTTTTACTAACAAAGGGTACAGCAGTTAACCCTTGACATTGTGCAGGAATCCTACTTATATCACATGAATGCTATCAAGTGATGCAGAGTGACAGACCAACACTCAATGCTTGATATTGTAGTACTGTGTGAATATCCAATATTTAACTATTAACCAACAGTACTAGTGTCAAGCAAATCAACCTTTGTTTAATCTATAAATACAGGCGCAGCAAGTTATGCACTGGTAGCACACCAAGAATCTAACATTAGTCACTACAAGTACAACGATATCATAATTAACCCCTTGCAGTGGGGAAGAATTTCACTGAAGTGACATGTGAATGCAGAATAAAGCAAGGGTAACTAACAGCTACTATTAAGGGAATTCATTACTGAATACTCGTATATTAGACACTTAGCTCCAATAGTGAGCTTGAATCCAATAATTGTAGCAGGGAATTCATTACTGAATACTCGCATATACACATATTAGACACTTAACTCCAACATTGTGCTAGAATCTAATAATTGTAGCAGATACTAACCAGCCAATGAAATAATTGCTATTGAATATAGATTCAATGTCATCACTCTAACAACGTGTATTTATCAAAACTATTTTTACTAACAAAGGATACAGCAGTTAACCTTTGACAATGTGCAGGAATCTTACTTATATCACATGAATGCTATCAAGTGATGCAGAGTGACAGACCAACACTCAATGCTGGATATTGATATATCTCAGTAACAATATATATCAGTCAAATAAACATTAACCAATAATATACAACAGGTATTTAAAAAACCAAATTACAATGTGGTAAATAGTTTAAACCACAGAGTGGTACACTGAACATGACAGTGTGAAATAACCTAATTACCTGTACATATTATTATTTTTCTGATATTTACCACCCTGTATAACCACACCTATTGGGTACCCTAGAGAGAGATCTGACAAGACAGATTATACTATAAAGGCCAGATCAATCATTCTCAGATCTTATAACCTACTCAAGACAGCAGCTTACGATAGAGCAATTTTAAACGTTTGTAGTGTCCCATCTTTTAATCAGCTCAATAAAAGTTAAATTTTAAAATACATTTTCTGCCTCTACAATCAGTCTGGGCAGAGAGTGCTATAACAAGCATTTCTTTCCAGGGAACCTATTCCCTATTGTTTACAGTGTCAGTGTCAAATGCTAGCACCACTCCTCACAATAAATATAATATATTGATACTTAGATATAAGGTATCTGGAGTAATAAGCAACCGAGGAGCTTGCCTTGATAGTGCCCTTGCAATTGTGTGTATAGTGTAATGTCACAGTACATGTTGGCATTCATGGTTCCCTCAATGAACTGTAGCTCCCCAGTGCCGGCAGCACTTATGCAGGCCCAGACCATGACACTCCCACCACCATGCTTGACATGTCTTTGTACTCCTCACCTGGTTGCCACCACACATGCTTGACACCATCTGAACCAAATAAGTTTATCTTGGTCTCATTGGACCACAGGACATGGTTCCAGTAATCCATGTCCTTAGTCTGCTTGTCTTCAGCAAACTGTGGGCTTTCTTGTGCATCATTTTTAGAAGAGGCTTCCTTCTGGGATGACAGCCATGCAGACCTATTTAATGCAGTGTGGGACGTATTGTCTGAGCACTGACAGGCTGACCCCCCACCCCTTCAACCTCTGCAGCAATGTTGGCAGCACTCATACATCTATTTCCCAAAGACAACCTCTGGATATGATGCTGAGCACATGCACTCAGCTTCTTTGGTCGACCATGGCGAGGCCTGTTCTGAGTGAAACCTGTCCTGTGAAACAGCTGTATGGTCTTGCCCACCATACTGCAGCTCAGTTTCAGGGTCTTGCCAGTCTTCTTATAGCCTAGGCCATCTTTATGTAGAGCAACAATTATTTTTCTTTTGCAAGATGTACCGAGTCCACGGATTCATCCTAACTTGTGGGATATTGTCCTTCCTGACAGGAAGTAGCAAAGAGAGCACCACAGCAGAGCTGTCTATATAGCTCCCCCCTTAACTCCACCCCCCAGTCATTCTCTTTGCTGGCTCTAAGCAGGAAGGGTAAAGAGAAGAGGTGTTAAACTGTTAGTTTTTATTTTATCTTCAATCAAGAGTTTGTTATTTTTAAATGGTACTGGTGTTGTACTATTTACTCTCAGGCAGGACATAGATGAAGATTTCTGCCTGGAGGATGATGACCTTAGCATTTGTAACTAAGGTCCACTGCTTTTCCCTCAGAAGCTGAGGAGTACAGGAAAACTTCAGTGTGAGGAACGGTTTCTTGCTATACAGCAATGAGGTATGTTCAGTCATATTTTCTGCAGAGACTGTGTTAACTCAGAAAGGCTGACAGTGTCCCCATTAGGGGAAGGGTAAGCAGTAATCCTAGTGTTTAAGAGGTTTTACTAGCTTGCATAATGGGCTTATTTTGTTTATTTTTTTGGCCACTTAGTTTGTATGAGAGATTGGAAGACAAACGTTTGGGTGTTCTGGGAGTAACCTTTTTTATTGATGGGACATTTGCATGAGGGTTCATTTGACTTATTTGGGGTTGTTATAACCCACATGGCTTTCAGACAAGGTTTGTTGGATTTGTGTAGGCCCCAGCCACATCGAGTGTGGTGGGCGGGGCCTATTTTTGCGCCTCTGTTGCGCATTTAGTTATACTGGCAAGCAGCAAGCAACTTCTCCTGAAGTCCTGATATTCATCCTGAGGGCCTAATCGAATCTTTAACATCATTTTATCGTTCCCTAAGGGCAGGTAGGGCCACAGCAGAGCTGTGGCAAGGTGCTAATAGGGGTTTAAACCGGTTTTAGACATTTTTCAATCCGGTTTTGTCAATTGGGGGTGTATTGCTTATGTACTTGTGGTGCAATCCTCCTAAAGCTTAGTAGGTACACTGTTAAAATTTCAGAAAAATTGAAGCTATTTTAACCTGTTTTGCAGTTTGTGTATGCCTTTTTTTCTCTTAAAGGCACAGTACCGTTTTTGCAAATTGTGTTTTTTTCATTAAATAAAGTGTTTTCCAAGCTTGCTTGTCTCATTACTAACCTGTTAAACATGTCTGACATTGAGGAAACTCATTGCTCAATTTGTTTAGAAGCCATTGTGGAACCCCCTCTTAGAATGTGTCCCACTAGTACTGATATGTCTATAAATTGCAAACAGCATATTTTGACTTATAAGAGTTTGGCATTGGATGATTCTCAGACAGAAGGAAATCAGGTTTTGCCATCTAGTTCTCCCCAAGTGTCACAACCAGTAACGCCCGCACAAGCGACGCCAAGTACTTTTAGTGCGTCTAATTCTTTCACCTTGCAAGATATGGCCTCAGTTATGAATACTACCCATCACAGAGGTTTTATCGAAACTGCCAGGGTTGCAAGGGAAGCGCAGTAGCTCTGGGTTAAGAACACATGCTGAGGCTTCTGACGCTTTAGTAGCCGTATCCGATATTCCCTCACAATGTTCTGAGGTAGGGATGAGGGATTTGCTGTCTGAGGGAGAGATTTCTGATTCAGGAAGGATATTCCCTCAGACAGATTCAGATATGACGGCATTTAAATTTAAGCTAGAACACCTCCATTTATTGCTCAGGGAGGTTTTAGCGACTCTGGATGATTGTGACCCTATTGTAGTTCCAGAGAAATTGTGTAAAATGGACAAATATTTAGAGGTTCCTGTTTACACTGATGTTTTTCCAGTCCCTAAGAGGATTTCGGTCCCTAAGTTCCAGTAATCCATGTCCTTAGTCTGCTTGTCTTCAGCAAACTGTGGGCTTTCTTGTGCATCATTTTTAGAAGAGGCTTCCTTCTGGGATGACAGCCATGCAGACCTATTTAATGCAGTGTGGGACGTATTGTCTGAGCACTGACAGGCTGACCCCCCACCCCTTCAACCTCTGCAGCAATGTTGGCAGCACTCATACATCTATTTCCCAAAGACAACCTCTGGATATGATGCTGAGCACATGCACTCAGCTTCTTTGGTCGACCATGGCGAGGCCTGTTCTGAGTGAAACCTGTCCTGTGAAACAGCTGTATGGTCTTGCCCACCATACTGCAGCTCAGTTTCAGGGTCTTGCCAGTCTTCTTATAGCCTAGGCCATCTTTATGTAGAGCAACAATTATTTTTCTTTTGCAAGATGTACCGAGTCCACGGATTCATCCTAACTTGTGGGATATTGTCCTTCCTGACAGGAAGTAGCAAAGAGAGCACCACAGCAGAGCTGTCTATATAGCTCCCCCCTTAACTCCACCCCCCAGTCATTCTCTTTGCTGGCTCTAAGCAGGAAGGGTAAAGAGAAGAGGTGTTAAACTGTTAGTTTTTATTTTATCTTCAATCAAGAGTTTGTTATTTTTAAATGGTACTGGTGTTGTACTATTTACTCTCAGGCAGGACATAGATGAAGATTTCTGCCTGGAGGATGATGACCTTAGCATTTGTAACTAAGGTCCACTGCTTTTCCCTCAGAAGCTGAGGAGTACAGGAAAACTTCAGTGTGAGGAACGGTTTCTTGCTATACAGCAATGAGGTATGTTCAGTCATATTTTCTGCAGAGACTGTGTTAACTCAGAAAGGCTGACAGTGTCCCCATTAGGGGAAGGGTAAGCAGTAATCCTAGTGTTTAAGAGGTTTTACTAGCTTGCATAATGGGCTTATTTTGTTTATTTTTTTGGCCACTTAGTTTGTATGAGAGATTGGAAGACAAACGTTTGGGTGTTCTGGGAGTAACCTTTTTTATTGATGGGACATTTGCATGAGGGTTCATTTGACTTATTTGGGGTTGTTATAACCCACATGGCTTTCAGACAAGGTTTGTTGGATTTGTGTAGGCCCCAGCCACATCGAGTGTGGTGGGCGGGGCCTATTTTTGCGCCTCTGTTGCGCATTTAGTTATACTGGCAAGCAGCAAGCAACTTCTCCTGAAGTCCTGATATTCATCCTGAGGGCCTAATCGAATCTTTAACATCATTTTATCGTTCCCTAAGGGCAGGTAGGGCCACAGCAGAGCTGTGGCAAGGTGCTAATAGGGGTTTAAACCGGTTTTAGACATTTTTCAATCCGGTTTTGTCAATTGGGGGTGTATTGCTTATGTACTTGTGGTGCAATCCTCCTAAAGCTTAGTAGGTACACTGTTAAAATTTCAGAAAAATTGAAGCTATTTTAACCTGTTTTGCAGTTTGTGTATGCCTTTTTTTCTCTTAAAGGCACAGTACCGTTTTTGCAAATTGTGTTTTTTTCATTAAATAAAGTGTTTTCCAAGCTTGCTTGTCTCATTACTAACCTGTTAAACATGTCTGACATTGAGGAAACTCATTGCTCAATTTGTTTAGAAGCCATTGTGGAACCCCCTCTTAGAATGTGTCCCACTAGTACTGATATGTCTATAAATTGCAAACAGCATATTTTGACTTATAAGAGTTTGGCATTGGATGATTCTCAGACAGAAGGAAATCAGGTTTTGCCATCTAGTTCTCCCCAAGTGTCACAACCAGTAACGCCCGCACAAGCGACGCCAAGTACTTTTAGTGCGTCTAATTCTTTCACCTTGCAAGATATGGCCTCAGTTATGAATACTACCCATCACAGAGGTTTTATCGAAACTGCCAGGGTTGCAAGGGAAGCGCAGTAGCTCTGGGTTAAGAACACATGCTGAGGCTTCTGACGCTTTAGTAGCCGTATCCGATATTCCCTCACAATGTTCTGAGGTAGGGATGAGGGATTTGCTGTCTGAGGGAGAGATTTCTGATTCAGGAAGGATATTCCCTCAGACAGATTCAGATATGACGGCATTTAAATTTAAGCTAGAACACCTCCATTTATTGCTCAGGGAGGTTTTAGCGACTCTGGATGATTGTGACCCTATTGTAGTTCCAGAGAAATTGTGTAAAATGGACAAATATTTACACTGATGTTTTTCCAGTCCCTAAGAGGATTTCGGTCCCTAAGTTCCAGTAATCCATGTCCTTAGTCTGCTTGTCTTCAGCAAACTGTGGGCTTTCTTGTGCATCATTTTTAGAAGAGGCTTCCTTCTGGGATGACAGCCATGCAGACCTATTTAATGCAGTGTGGGACGTATTGTCTGAGCACTGACAGGCTGACCCCCCACCCCTTCAACCTCTGCAGCAATGTTGGCAGCACTCATACATCTATTTCCCAAAGACAACCTCTGGATATGATGCTGAGCACATGCACTCAGCTTCTTTGGTCGACCATGGCGAGGCCTGTTCTGAGTGAAACCTGTCCTGTGAAACAGCTGTATGGTCTTGCCCACCATACTGCAGCTCAGTTTCAGGGTGTTTAAGAGGTTTTACTAGCTTGCATAATGGGCTTATTTTGTTTATTTTTTTGGCCACTTAGTTTGTATGAGAGATTGGAAGACAAACGTTTGGGTGTTCTGGGAGTAACCTTTTTTATTGATGGGACATTTGCATGAGGGTTCATTTGACTTATTTGGGGTTGTTATAACCCACATGGCTTTCAGACAAGGTTTGTTGGATTTGTGTAGGCCCCAGCCACATCGAGTGTGGTGGGCGGGGCCTATTTTTGCGCCTCTGTTGCGCATTTAGTTATACTGGCAAGCAGCAAGCAACTTCTCCTGAAGTCCTGATATTCATCCTGAGGGCCTAATCGAATCTTTAACATCATTTTATCGTTCCCTAAGGGCAGGTAGGGCCACAGCAGAGCTGTGGCAAGGTGCTAATAGGGGTTTAAACCGGTTTTAGACATTTTTCAATCCGGTTTTGTCAATTGGGGGTGTATTGCTTATGTACTTGTGGTGCAATCCTCCTAAAGCTTAGTAGGTACACTGTTAAAATTTCAGAAAAATTGAAGCTATTTTAACCTGTTTTGCAGTTTGTGTATGCCTTTTTTTCTCTTAAAGGCACAGTACCGTTTTTGCAAATTGTGTTTTTTTCATTAAATAAAGTGTTTTCCAAGCTTGCTTGTCTCATTACTAACCTGTTAAACATGTCTGACATTGAGGAAACTCATTGCTCAATTTGTTTAGAAGCCATTGTGGAACCCCCTCTTAGAATGTGTCCCACTAGTACTGATATGTCTATAAATTGCAAACAGCATATTTTGACTTATAAGAGTTTGGCATTGGATGATTCTCAGACAGAAGGAAATCAGGTTTTGCCATCTAGTTCTCCCCAAGTGTCACAACCAGTAACGCCCGCACAAGCGACGCCAAGTACTTTTAGTGCGTCTAATTCTTTCACCTTGCAAGATATGGCCTCAGTTATGAATACTACCCATCACAGAGGTTTTATCGAAACTGCCAGGGTTGCAAGGGAAGCGCAGTAGCTCTGGGTTAAGAACACATGCTGAGGCTTCTGACGCTTTAGTAGCCGTATCCGATATTCCCTCACAATGTTCTGAGGTAGGGATGAGGGATTTGCTGTCTGAGGGAGAGATTTCTGATTCAGGAAGGATATTCCCTCAGACAGATTCAGATATGACGGCATTTAAATTTAAGCTAGAACACCTCCATTTATTGCTCAGGGAGGTTTTAGCGACTCTGGATGATTGTGACCCTATTGTAGTTCCAGAGAAATTGTGTAAAATGGACAAATATTTAGAGGTTCCTGTTTACACTGATGTTTTTCCAGTCCCTAAGAGGATTTCGGACATTGTTAATAAGGTTCGCTCACCCTCCTGTTTTTAAGAAAATGTTTCCCATATCTGACACCATGAGGGACTCATGGCAGACGGTCCCTAAGGTGGAGGGAGCTATTTCTACTCTGGCTAAGCGCACAACTATACCTATTGACAAACCTGGGTTCCTCCCTAAGGTTGTTTCTAACAGGAATATCAATCAGGAAATTGTTGTTCCTTCTCTGTGTCCTGATCCTTCTTCTAAGAAGGAACGTCTGTTGCACAACTTGGACGTGGTTCGTGCCTTGAAGTTTTATTTGCAGGCAACCAAAGATTTTCGCCAATCTTCTTCTTTGTTTGTTGTCTATGCTGGAAAGCGTAGGGGTCAAAAAGCTACGGCTACCTCTTTCATTTTGGCTGAAAAGCATCATCCGTTTAGCTTATGAGACTGCTGGACAGCAGCCTCCTGAAAGAATTACAGCTCACTCCACTAGAGCGGTGGCTTCCACATGGGCTTTTAAAAATGATGCTTCTGTTGAACAGGTTTTGCAAGCAGTGGTGCCTTCCGTTTAGGTTCCTGTCTTGTCCCTCCCTTCATCCGTGTCCTAAAGCTTTGGTATTGGTATCCCACAAGTTAGGATGAATCTGTGGACTCGGTACATCTTGCAATAGAAAACAAAATTTATGCTTACCTGATAAATTTCTTTCTTTTGCGATGTACCGAGTCCACGGCCCGCCCTGTCTATTCAAGACAGATAGTATTTTTTTATGTAAACTTCAGTCACCTCTGCACCTTATAGTTTCTCCTTTTCTTCCTTGGCCTTCGGTCGAATGACTGGGGGGTGGAGTTAAGGGGGGAGCTATATAGACAGCTCTGCTGTGGTGCTCTCTTTGCTACTTCCTGTCAGGAAGGACAATATCCCACAAGTTAGGATGAATCCGTGGACTCGGTACATCGCAAAAGAAAGAAATTTATCAGGTAAGCATAAATTTTGTTTTTTCAGATCCACAGAAAGTTCTTTGACATGAGGTGCCATGTTGAACTTCCAGTGACCAGTATGAGAGAGTGTGAGAGCGATAACACCAAATTTAACACACCTGCTCCCCATTCACACCTGAGACCTTGTAACACTAACAAGTCACATGACACCGGGGATGGAAAATGGCTAAATGGGCCAAATTTGGACATTTCTACTTAGGGATGAGCATGCAAATAAAGTCGCGCAGCTTAGCTTCGCCCATCATGGGCGTATGAAGTTAAGTCTCCCAGGCGGACAAAAACGTAAAAATTGAGCCATCGTGAGAAACTAAATCAAAATATGGCGATGATAAACAAACCTCCCAGTCGGCTGAAGTATAGTAAAAGAAAGCCAACGGGAGTATAAATTGTACTGCGCAACACCTTAACATAAGTATCATGTGAAACAAGTTAACCCCTGCAACGTAAATAAACCGTTGCGAGTTGTCAGTATTATTGAATAAAACACCTTAAACTGTGTAACATGTTTAGACAGGCTAACCTCCAGACGGCTGTAACATAATATAAGCCGTTGTGAGCTGCAAATATTATTGTGTGAAACACTTTAACCTGCGTAACATGTTTTAGCCAGGCTAACCTCCAGACGGCTGCAACATAATATAAGCCGTTGTGAGTTGCAAATATCATTGTGGGAAACACCTTAACCTGCGTAACATGTTTAGACAGGCTAACCAGACGCCTGCGATGTATTGGGAATTGCAAGTATGGCTATGTAAACATACGTAACATGGTTAGACCAAAAATTAAAATAGAGCCACTTCTCCATGTCCTCCAGTGCCTGCAGTCACTGCCCAATAACATATCCTCACTCTCTAGGGATAACGTTTTTTAGTGTCCATGAAATATATAAAGTGCCAATCTTTCTGTGTACAACCTCAGAAATAAAAATTAGCACTTACCTCAGAAATCTGCCCGGCAGTAAGGCAGCTCACCCGGCTTGTGAAGTCCTCCCCCTCACATTGGCCTGTGGAAATAAAAAGTACTGAGTATTTTCTCCCTCAGACTTTCACAAACAGGGCAGCATAAATGTATGGGAGGTGCAGTGAGAATTATGTCCCACAAGTTCCCATTGCTCTAGAGCAGACTGATATGGACTACGGCTACACCCTAGAACAAAGCAGCACACTCTGGCACTACTTTAAAAATAATAAACTCTTGATTGAAGAATCTAATCCTAACACCTCACTTTACCTCTTCCTATCATTAACGTAGGCAAAGAGAATGACTGGAGTGGGAGGGAAGGGAGGAGCTATTTATCAGCTCTGCTGTGGTGCTCTTTGCCTCCTCCTGTTGACCAGGAGGTGAATATCCCATTAGTAATTAAGATGATCCGTGGACTCATCGTGTCTTAAAAAAGCAAAGAAAATGTATGCTTACCTGATAAATTTATTTCTTTTTTGACAAGATGAGTCCACGGCCCGCCCTGTTCTTGTAAGATAGGTTTTTGGGTTTTTGTAAACTTCAGACACCTCTGCACCTTGGTTTTTCTTTTCTCTTCCTAACTTCGGTCGAATGACTGGAGTGGGAGGGAAGGGAGGAGCTATTTATCAGCTCTGCTATGGTGCTCTTTGCCTCCTCCTGCTGACCAGGAGGTGAATATCCCATTAGTAATTAAGATGATCCGTGGACTCATTGTGTCAAAAAAGAAATACATTTATCAGGTAAGCATAAATTTTCTTTTTTAGTGTGCCTTTTCTGTGTTTTAATCAGTTTCTGTTCCTGTGTTACAGTACCATTCTCAGCATCTGGGAAGGTTCTCAGGACCGGTGGAGGTGGTAAGGCACTCTGATCATAACAGCTTGACTTTAAATTTGGGGTACACATTTTATTTAAACCTTTATGGGCTAGATTAACTTTGCTAGACAGTAGCTTTTTGTGCAAAAACTGCAAAAAATTAATAACACCCTACCGCGTTTATTCACTATAACTAAACCCCGACATGAAATATGAATATTTCACATTCCAATGTTCTTCACATAGAAATAAATATTAAAGATCTTAAATAAATAAATATATATATATATATATATATATATATATATATATATATATATATAAAACAAGAGTCATCCAGAATATGTTCTATTTATTCTTAAATAAATATTTTTATATATATATATATATATATATATATATATATATATATATATATATATATATATATATATATATATATATATAATTTTTTGGTAAAATATATATTTAAAACAAGAGTCATCCAGCGCAAAAATCCAAAAGCCCAATACACTCCAAAGAACGAATAAAGAAATAATGATCTAAAATAAAAAAAAAAAAAAAAAAAATACTATAAAAGACAGAATTTTTTTGTTTTATATATATATATATATATATATATATATATATATATATATATATATATATATATATATATATATATATATATATATAATATAGATATATATGTAAAAAAGGGGGATATATTCCTATACAGGAAACAAATTATAAATGGATATTATAAAAAAATTGTGTGTCAATCGAACATCACAAAATAGCAAACCCAATAAATAAAAGAGAAAACAAGGGGAAGAGACAAAAGTTCATACAGTAAGTTCGAGATAATGTAAACAACGATGAAATGGCCAAAATGCCTACTTACAGCATATCACCTCAATCATATGAGGTAAGTGTTGCGCAGAACTGGAGAGAGAATGTTGCCCTCTATCTGTTGTTCTGTTCGGCCCTTTCCTTTCGTAACCGCTGTAAATCAAATACTGGATCTCCAAGATCAAATCTGAATACTTTGTCTCCAGGTGTTCATAAAAAGGAGACACAAAAATTTCCACAATGGTGTAGTAAAATTTAATACAAACACACAATAAAAGAAACACACTTACAATAATGATCCTCAATCAGATATGAGGCAAGTAATCGGCATAAAAACAATTGCCACTGTTACATGAGACACTATATACATGATGGTCATGATGGAAGTAAACCGGGAGGCCAGCTGTAATCCTTATGCATTTCAAAGTCACCTGGACTTCTTCATCAGAGGAAAAGCGATTGTATGTGTGTGTGTATATATATATATATATATACACACACAATTAAAACCATTATTAAATATTAATATTGAATAAAAATAGATTTTTCATGTTTTCAGGTATCGGACTGCAAAGGACTCCAATGCATATATATATATATATATATATATATATATATATATATATATATATATATATATATATATACGTGTGTGTGTACATAAGTATTTGTGTTTATGTGTGTATATATGTATGTACTGTAAATACATATAAATATGTATATACTGTATGTGTGTACAGATGTATTTATATATTTACATACATATAAACACAAATACATATTAACACACATATATATATATATATATATATATATACACATATCTAAACATGTTTATTTATGCATATATATGTTAAAGCCCTTTTTCCTTCCTAAGATAGGGAGAGTCCACGGCTTCATTCCTTACTGTAGGGAAATACAACACATGGCCACCAGGAGGAGGCAAAGACACCCCAGCCAAAAGGCTTAAATATCCCTCCCACTTCCTCATTAACCCCAGTCATTCTTTGCCTTTCGTCACGTTAGGAGGCGGCAAAGAAGTGTCAGAAGATTTAGAGAGTCCTGAAAAAGGGTATCTGCCCTTCGAGATAGGACTGGAGTTTTAAGTAGTCATGTCAACCTCTCAGTGAGAGTATTGATGAAAGTTAGAGTCTGGAGATGCAGGGAAAGTTTTTCTGCAAAACCATCCAGACTACTGCTAACAGCTCCTAAGCAATCAGTGTTGACGAGTTTCACTGCCTGCTTTCTCTCACTCAAGTCCATGTCAGGAGCACTGCTGTGAGACAGTCACACTTGAGAGTCTGTGTTCTGTTCCACAGCATGGATCCAGGTGGTAAGATTGTTTCAATTTTCTCTTGTTAAGTGTGTTCAGTCCACGGGTCATCCATTACTTATGGGACATATTCTCCTTCCCAACAGGAAGTTGCAAGAGGATCACCCAAGCAGAGCTGCTACATAGCTCCTCCCCTCACATGTCATATCCAGTCATTCTCTTGCAACCCTCAACAAAGAAGGAGGTCGCGAGAGGAGCTGGAGTTTTTACTTAATTATTCTTCAATCAAAAGTTTGTTATTTTAAATGGCACCGGAGTGTGCTGTTTTTTCTATCTCAGGCAGTATTTGGAAGAAGAAACTGCCTGCATTTTCTATGATCTTAGCAGGCGTAACTAAGATCCACTGGCTGTTCTCGACATTCTGAGGAGTGGGGTAACTTCAGAAAATGGGAATAGCATGCAGGGTCTCCCGCAAATGAGGTATGTGCAGTACAATATTTTCTGGGAATGGAATTGACTAAGAAAACACTGCTGTTACCCGTATGATGTAAGTACAGCCTTAAATGCAGTAGTAGTGACTGGTATCAGGCTGATTAATGTATGCACAGTAGAGTTATTTTCTAGGGACTAGAATTTGACTGAAAAAATACTGTTAATACTGATATAATGTGTGAGCCTTAACTGCAGTAGAAGCGACTGGTAGCAGGCTTAGTAATAACTTTACACAGCATCTGAAATGTTGTTTTTTAAAACGTTTACTGGCATGTTAATCGTTTTGTGAGGTACTTTGGTGATAAATCTTTTTGGGCATGATTTTTTTCCACACGGCTAACGTATATTTCTGCATAGAAACCGTTATATCAGGTCTCCCACTGTTGTAATAGGAGTGGGAGGGACCTTTTTTAGCGCCTTGTTGCGCAGTTAAAATTCTAGCACAGTCTTCCTGCTTCTTCCTCTTTGATCCAGGACGTCTCCAGAGAGCTCAGGGATCTTCAAAATTCATTTTTGAGGGAGGTAATCAGTCACAGCAGACCTGTGACAGTGTGTTTGACTGTGATAAAAGCGTTACATCTTAATTTGATATCCGTTTTGGGTACTGAGGGGTTAATCATCCTTTTGCTAATGGGTGCAATCCTCTGCTAATTAATACATTTAAAGAATTGTTGACTATAACTGAACTAGTTCTTTGTTATTCAATTGTGTTTTTTAAAAAAAGAGCTGCAGCGTTTTTTATATTGCTTGTAAACTTATTGAAGTAATTTCCAAGCTTGCTAGCTTCATAGCTAGTCTGTTTAAACATGTCTGATACAGAGGAATCTGCTTGTTCATTATGTTTAAAAGCCGATGTGGAGCCCAATAGAAATATGTGTACCAATTGTATTGATATTACTTTGAATAAAAGTCAATCTGTACCGATAAAGAAATTATCACCAGACAACGAGGGGGAAGTTATGCCGTCTAACTCTCCTCACGTGTCAGTACCTTCGTCTCCCGCTCGGGAGGTGCGTAAGATTGAGGCGCCAAGTACACCAAGGCCCTTACAAATCACTTTACATGATATGGCTAATGTTATGAAAGAAGTATTATACAATATGCCCGAGTTAAGAGGCAAGCGCGACAGCTCTGGGTTAAGGACAGAGCGCGCCAATGACACGAGAGCCATGTCTGATACTGTGTCACAATTTGCAGAACATGAGGACGGAGAGCTTCATTCTGTGGGTGACGGTTCTGATTCGGGGAGACCGGATTCAGAAATTTCAAATTTTAAATTTAAGCTTGAGAACCTCCGCGTGTTGCTAGGGGAGGTGTTAGCGGCTCTGAATGATTGTGACACGGTGGCAATCCCAGAGAAATTATGTAGGCTGGATAAATACTATGCGGTACCGGTGTGTACTGACGTTTTTCCTATACCAAAGAGGCTTACAGAGATTATTAGCAAGGAGTGGGATAGACCCGGTGTGCCTTTTTCCCCTCCTCCGATATTTAGAAAAATGTTCCCTATAGACGCCACCACACGAGACTTATGGCAGACGGTCCCTAAGGTGGAGGGAGCAGTTTCTACTTTAGCCAAGCGTACCACTATCCCGGTGGAGGATAGCTGTGCTTTCTCAGATCCAATGGATAAAAAATTAGAGGGTTACCTTAAGAAAATGTTTGTTCAACAAGGTTTTATATTACAGCCTCTTGCATGCATTGCGCCTGTCACTGCTGCAGCGGCATTCTGGTTTGAGTCTCTGGAAGAGGCGATTCGCACAGCACCATTGGATGAATCTTTGAGCAAGATTAGAACCCTTAAGCTGGCTAATGCGTTTGTTTCGGATGCCGTAGTGCATTTAACCAAACTTACGGCTAAGAATTCCGGATTCGCCATACAGGCGCGCAGAGCGCTATGGCTTAAATCCTGGTCAGCAGATGTAACTTCTAAGTCTAAACTACTAAACATTCCTTTCAAAGGGCAGACCTTATTCGGGCCCGGCTTGAAGGAAATTATTGCTGACATTACTGGAGGTAAGGGCCACACCCTTCCTCAGGACAGGGCCAAATCAAAGGCCAAACAGTCTAATTTTCGTGCCTTTCGTAATTTCAAGGCAGGAGCAGCATCAACTTCCTCCGCTCCAAAACAGGAAGGAACTACTGCTCGTTACAGACAGGGTTGGAAAGGCAACCAGTCATGGAACAAGGGCAAGCAGGCCAGAAAGCCTACTTCCGCCCCTAAGACAGCATGAAGACAGGGCCCCCTTTCCGGAGACAGATCTAGTGGGGGGCAGACTTTCTCTCTTCGCCCAGGCTTGGGCAAGAGATGTACAGGATCCCTGGACGTTGGAGATTATATCTCAGGGATACCTTCTAGATTTCAAAACTTCTCCTCCACAAGGGAGGTTTCATCTGTCAAGGTTATCAACAAACCTAGTAAAGAAAGAGGCATTTCTACAATGTGTACAAGACCTCTTAGTGATGGGAGTGATCCACCCAGTTCCGCGAACGGAACAGGGGCAAGGGTTTTATTCAAATCTGTTTGTGGTTCCCAAGAAAGAGGGAACTTTCAGACCAATCTTAGACTTAAAGATCTTAAACAAATTCCTAAGGGTTCCGTCGTTCAAGATGGAAACCATTCGGACCATCCTACCCATGATCCAAGAGGGTCAATATATGACCACAGTGGACTTAAAGGATGCCTACCTTCACATACCGATTCACAAGGATCATTATCGGTACCTAAGGTTTGCCTTTCTAGACAGGCATTACCAGTTTGTAGCTCTTCCCTTCGGGTTAGCTACGGCCCCGAGAATTTTTACAAAGGTTCTGGGCTCACTTCTGGCGGTACTAAGACCACGAGGCATAGCGGTGGCTCCGTACCTAGACGACATTCTGATACAAGCGTCAAGTTTTCAAAATGCAAAGTCTCATACAGAGATAGTTCTAGCATTTCTGAGGTCGCATGGGTGGAAAGTGAACGTGGAGAAGAGTTCTCTGTTACCACTCACAAGGGTCCCTTTTCTAGGGACTCTTATAGATTCTGTAGAGATGAAGATTTACCTGACGGAGTCCAGGTTATCAAAGATTCTCAATGCTTGCCGTGTCCTTCACTCCATTCCAAGCCCATCAGTAGCTCAGTGCATGGAAGTAATCGGCTTAATGGTCGCGGCAATGGACATAGTGCCATTTGCGCGCCTACATCTCAGACCGCTGCAACTATGCATGCTAAGTCAATGGAACGGGGATTACTCAGATCTGTCCCCTTTGCTAAATCTGGACCAGGAGACCAGAGATTCTCTTCTCTGGTGGTTGTCACGGGTTCATCTGTCCAAAGGAATGACTTTTCGCAGACCAGATTGGACGATTGTAACAACAGATGCCAGCCTACTAGGCTGGGGAGCAGTCTGGAACTCCCTGAAGGCTCAGGGATCGTGGACTCAGGAGGATAGACTCCTCCCGATAAACATTCTAGAATTAAGAGCAATATTCAATGCTCTTCTAACTTGGCCTCAGTTAGCAACACTGAGGTTCATCAGATTTCAGTCGGACAACATCACGACTGTGGCTTACATCAATCATCAAGGGGGAACCAGGAGTTCCCTAGCGATGTTGGAAGTCTCGAAGATAATTCGCTGGGCAGAGTCTCACTCTTGCCACCTGTCAGCGATCTACATCCCAGGCGTGGAGAACTGGGAGGCGGATTTTCTAAGTCGACAGACCTTTCATCCGGGGGAGTGGGAACTTCACCCGGAGGTATTTGCTCAACTGATTCGTCGTTGGGGCAAACCGGATCTGGATCTCATGGCATCTCGCCAGAACGCCAAGCTTCCTTGTTACGGATCCAGGTCCAGGGACCCGGGTGCGGTGCTGGTAGATGCACTAGCAGCCCCTTGGGTTTTCAACATAGCTTATGTGTTTCCACCTTTTCCGTTGCTACCTCGACTGATTGCCAGGATCAAACAAGAGAGAGCATTGGTGATTCTGATAGCGCCTGCGTGGCCATGCAGGACCTGGTATGCAGACCTAGTGGACATGTCGTCCTGTCCACCATGGTCTCTACCCCTGAGGCAGGACCTTCTAATCCAGGGTCCTTTCAACCATCCAAACCTAATTTCTCTGAGGCTGACTGCTTGGAAATTGAACGCTTGATTCTATCAAAGCGTGGGTTTTCGGATTCGGTTATTGATACATTAATACAGGCTCGGAAACCTGTTACCAGAAAAATTTACCACAAGATATGGCATAAATATTTATATTGGTTTGAATCCAAGAGTTACTCATGGAGTAAGGTTAGGATTCCTAGGATATTGTCTTTTCTACAAGAAGGTTTAGAAAATGGCTTATCCGCTAGTTCGCTAAAGGGACAGATTTCTGCTCTGTCTATTCTTTTACACAAGCGTCTGGCAGAGAATCCAGACGTCCAGGCTTTTTGTCAGGCTTTGGCTAGGATTAAGCCTGTGTTTAAAACTGTTGCTCCTCTGTGGAGCTTAAACTTGGTTCTTAAAGTTCTTCAGGGTGTTCCGTTTGAACCCCTTCATTCCATTGATATTAAGCTTTTATCTTGGAAAGTTCTGTTTTTGATGGCTATTTCCTCGGCTCGAAGAGTCTCTGAGTTATCTGCCTTACATTGTGATTCTCCTTATCTGATCTTTCATTCAGACAAGGTAGTCCTGCGTACTAAACCTGGGTTTTTACCTAAGGTTGTTTCTAACAGGAATATCAATCAAGAGATTGTTGTTCCATCGTTATGTCCTAATCCTTCTTCAAAGAAGGAACGTCTTTTGCATAATCTAGACGTGGTCCGTGCCCTGAAGTTCTACTTACAGGCAACTAAAGATTTTCAACAAACTTCTTCTCTGTTTGTCGTTTACTCTGGACAGAGGAGAGGTCAAAAGGCTTCGGCTACCTCTCTCTCTTTTTGGCTTCGTAGCATAATACGCTTAGCCTATGAGACTGCTGGACAGCAGCCTCCTGAAAGAATTACAGCTCATTCCACTAGAGCTGTGGCTTCCACCTGGGCCTTTAAGAATGAGGCCTCTGTTGAACAGATTTGCAAGGCTGCAACTTGGTCTTCACTTCATACTTTTTCCAAATTTTACAAATTTGACACTTTTGCTTCTTCGGAGGCTGTTTTTGGGAGAAAGGTTCTACAGGCAGTGGTTCCTTCTGTTTAATGTTCCTGCCTTGTCCCTCCCATCATCCGTGTACTTTAGCTTTGGTATTGGTATCCCATAAGTAATGGATGACCCGTGGACTGAACACACTTAACAAGAGAAAACATAATTTATGCTTACCTGATAAATTTATTTCTCTTGTAGTGTGTTCAGTCCACGGCCCGCCCTGTCTTTTTGAGGCAGGTTCTAAATTTTAAATTATAACTCCAGTCACCACTGCACCCTATAGTTTCTCCTTTCTAGTCTTGTTTCGGTCGAATGACTGGATATGACATGTGAGGGGAGGAGCTATGTAGCAGCTCTGCTTGGGTGATCCTCTTGCAACTTCCTGTTGGGAAGGAGAATATGTCCCATAAGTAATGGATGACCCGTGGACTGAACACACTACAAGAGAAATAAATTTATCAGGTAAGCATAAATTATGTTTTTACACATAAAATGCTACAACGGGGTCACAGTGGGGCTCCTTTATACCTTGATAGGATCCAGGGTTAAAGGGACACTAAGCACACATTTTATTTCATGATTCAGACAGAGAATGCAATTTTGAGCAACTTTCTCATTTACTCCTATTATCAAATTTTCTTTGTTCTCTTGCTAATTTATTTAAAATGCAGGAATGTGGGGGGCGGAGCCGACCAGCGAAGCTAATGGTCACATAGTGAGAAAGCTCCGGTGCTGTCGACTCTGATGGGGGACTTATAACTTTTAACTTTACCACCAACTGGGTACATTTATGCACAGGGACCCTGCTAAAACTTTATACATGCCGAGGTCAAGTTTGTGAGACCGCCTGTGTACGGAACGAACGCCGTTAAAAATTGAGGCCCAACTAAGAGGGACGGAGCAGCCTGTGACGCAGCAACAATTACACCGCGCACTTCAGAACTGCTGGACTGCCTATACACACAGGCTGCAATTACGGAACAACAGGTACAGTGTCTGAAAGTTGACAGATGCCACTTGCATCTCCCCAGGAGACCCCGAGTACTGAAAGAAACACCGGACCAACTTTTTTCGGGAGCGCAGGTAGCTTTTGGCGGCGCAATAAGCCGCAGAATATAACGACTGTTCATAACAATCTGTGTACGACACCACATACATGGGACTTGATAAAATTTAAGATTTAATAACTTCATAAGAACTGGCCTATTGAGAAAGACTGTAAAAACCGACACAGGCGTATCATTCCAAGACCTATCTTTGGTCCACAAGGGGTTAACCCCCATACATTAAATAACTCATACTATAACTATAACCTGATTGCATTTTATAGAAGTTTTTTATAGTGGAGGGTTATTAACGAATCTACAGGCCTACTTAAAATCACATAATGGCTTCTAAAAATAAAAATAAAACAGACAAATCCACCAAGGGGGGGGGCACTGTCAGGAGGCAAATTAAATTCTTACTTTAAAAGTCAGGACTCTCCCGCTATAGGGGATATTACACTACTTAACCCAGACCAACAGGATAACTTTTCTCAGCCCAATAACTCTGCCCAAGAGGATTTAACGCCCATAAGACGTGCTGATTTACAAGCACTATCCACAAAAGCAGACCTTGCCGCCATTATGCACCAGGTTAGCAAGGCCATCAAAGATGGATTAGCGGAAGTTAAAAGAGACATTAGGGAGCTGGGAGATAGAGTCATGGAGCTGGAGGAACAGATGGAAGAAACAAGCAAATCATCAGACAACACCACACAAGCGTTTCAGTACCAACATGAGGCTATAGAAAACTTACAAACACAAATGGAGGACCTGGACAATAGAGGCCGCCGCCAGAATCTCCGGATTCGTGGCATCCCAGAATTTTTTTTACCACAACAACTCTCCTCTTATCTCCAAAATTTATTTAAGTATCTACTAGATCCTGAAAAAGACCCCATCACTCTAGATAGAGCCCGTAGGGCTTTAAGACCGAAACCCCCTGATCATATGCCCCCCCGTGATGTGATCCTTTGTTGCCATAAATTTACGGATAAAGAGAAATTACTGCAGGCAGCTAGGAAGAAATCACCCTTACACTTTGGAGAAGATACCATACAGATCTACCCAGATCTTAGTCCAATTACCTTGGCCAAACGTAAGGAAGCCAGATACTTAACCCTACACCTTCAAGACTTGGGAATAACGTACAGGTGGGGATTCCCCTTTGCCATCAAAGTCTTGAAAGATGAAAAGACCTATATATAGAGAGGACCGGAAGATATAGAACAGTTTTGTAAGCAACTTAATATAGCATTACCTCCTTTACCTAAACTCTCGGACACTAACAAGAGCAAGACCCAAACAGGTCAAACAGCATCTAAAGCCCAGAGAAGGAACTGGCCTACAATGCCGCACAAAAGAAGGAATACTGAGATACCGGATTTTGCTTCTACTTCACGCTCTGCAGACAAAACTTGATGTCTCCTCTATTAAATCTGCTGGAACTATTTAAATAGCCTTTTTGAGTACGCCATTAACAGAAGATAACTAGCTTTAGAATTGTAAACCCAGTTGTGTGTAATAGTTATTATAACTTATATGATAGAAACCTTTATCACCCCATCTTAGAGTGGAGAGACAAAACCATCAGTCTTAACCCCCCCTATCCACTCGAAGATTATTCATAGTTTGTAATGAAATCTGTACGATTACTAGTTAATTTTAGCAATGAGTAATCTTAATGTTTGTTATTGTCTGTTTTACTTGAGTTTGCGTTGTTATATGTATGTTGTACTGGTCAAATATGCATATCCGCTTATTGCCCTTAGATCTCCAAATAGAGAAAAAATCTACTCCTCTTGTTTAGAACACCTTTTCTTAATAGAGGCTTCATACTCAGGACAATCCTATGGAAGAAACATCAAACTCCCGCACAGCTGTCTCTGGCAGGTAAGCCAATCCCTACATAAATTTATAGTCTCCCCGAACCATATACATGTTGACTCCTAAGATACACATAATATCGCAAAACGCCAAAGGCCTTAATTTCCCAACAAAGCGCTTGGTGGCCCTTAAACATCTAGCGAAATTTCCTCACTCAATTGTGTTCCTCCAGGAAACTCATTTTGTGGCTGGAGGAGAACCCACCCTTGCATCAAAAGATTTCCCAATAGGCTTCCATAACGCATATAATACTAAAAAACAAGGGGTCTGCACCTTATTTCACAAACACTTACATTTTCAATTGCATGATAGAGTGGTGGACAATGAGGGTAGAATCTTAATCCTAGTGGGCCTTCTGTTCAATAGACCTGTCACATTGGTCAATGTATATGCACTTTAAGCCGCAGGCGAAAATTCTTCCATACACTGCTTACGCTCATCCTGGAACACAAAAAGGGTCTACTGATAATGGGAGGAGACTTCAATACTATACTAGACCCAGTGCTTGACTCTTCCTCGAAACGCGCACAGACAAAATCACGAGCACCAAACACAGCCTTTACACTGATAGAATCCCTAGGGTTGGTAGACGTGTGGAGGATACAGCACCCTACACAAAGGAACTACACTTTCTATTCGCACCCTTGGTCCTCTTATACACGTATTGACTATATCTTTCTTGATAGGAACCATTTATCCCTTCTAAAAGACACAGAGATTAATGCTACGGCATGGTCTGACCACTCCGCTGTTCTTATGGACCTGGAGTGGCCGGATGCACCTACAATACCCTTTATATGGAGAATGGATAATTCACTCCTCCATTGCCCCCCCGGTTCAGGTAGTGCTACAAAAAGCAATTTCGGAATACTTTCTATTTAACAATAATAACGAGACACAGCCAAGTTTCATTTGGGAGGCACATAAGGCGTATATTAGAGGAGAATGCCTGAAACAAAAGGCTATAATGAAGAAACATTATAACTCCTCTATACGGACACTATCAAATCGTCTGAATGAATTTGAATTAAAACACAAAAATATCCCCACTGACACAGCTCTATTATTGCATATAACTAAAATAAGACAGGACATCAATAAGATACTGACAAAGGAAGCACAGAGAAAAGCTCTGGCACTTAAAAAAAATCTACTTTTATGAAGGCAATAGAGCAGGGCCAAAACTTGCTAGGCTTCTCAACGAACAGAAAGTGAAATCCCACATTCACAAATTGATAACACCACTAGGCCATACTTTGGTAGACAGCAAGGAAATTGCAGACCATTTTAGTGCATATTACAAAGAACTATATAACATACGAACAAGCCAATCCCCAAATAGGATAAGCAACATCAAAAATTATATAAATGAAGCAAACCTGCCCAAAATCCAGACATCACTAAAAGAAGAATTTGAGACCCCTATCACATTATCAGAAGTTCTCTCCGTTATAAAAGACCTACCTTCGGGGAAGAATCCTGGCCCAGATGGGTTCACCAACATGTATTATAAAATGTTTAGATCCTCCGTAGCACCACACCTCCTTACCCTATTCCAGACTATTGACTATTGACTAATGAGCACATATATCAGTTATCCTGAAACCGGATAAAATCCCTACAGATCCCAAAAATTTTAGACCCATATCCCTTTTAAACGTAGACTTAAAAATTCTAGGTAAAATTTTGGCAAAAAGACTAAACAAACTACTTATAGACATTATTCATGCTGACCAAGTAGGTTTCATCCCCCATAGAGAAGCGAGGAATAATACTATCAGAGCCCTGACCCTTATGTCATATGTTAAACACCATAAAATTCCGACGGTCTTCTTGGCAACAGATGCCGAGAAGGCCTTTGACAGGCTCGATTGGCAATTCCTCAGAGAAACATTGATAGAGATAGGAATAGGTCCTCACATGCTCAATAGAATATTTAGACTCTATGCACACCCAACGGCAAAAGTGAAAGCTAACGGTACTTTGTCCAACTCATTCTCGATAGGCAACGGTACCAGACAGGGCTGTCCCTTGTCACCCTTATTGTTTGTACTAACAATGGAGGTATTGGCATCTCACGTTTGTGAAAACCATTTAATAAAAGGTATAGAAGTTGGCCCCCATAGCTTTAAAATTGCGCTTTAGGCTGATGACGTCCTCTTTACAATAACAGACCCGCCCCAATCCTTAGTAGCGATCATGAGAGAGTTAGATAATTTTGGGAAGTGTTCCAATTTTGCGGTTAACACCACCAAATCAGAATTACTAAACGTTTCCCTTAGACAAGACGCATTCATGAGATTATCAGAAGTATGCCCACTAAAGCTGCAATTGGATGCCCTTAAATACTTAGGTATATACCTATCCCCACACCAGAAAATCCCTTTTTAAAAAAAATTATGAGACTCTACTACAAACACTACAGAAAGATCTGAATAGATGGTCAGGTAAACCCATATCTTGGTGGGGTAGAGTACAGTGCATTAAGATGACAACACTACCTAGAATTTTATACGTTCTTCAAGCCCTACCGATAGCTATACCTAAATGGTTCCTTACTCAAATTCAAAAACACATTAATAAATTTGTATGGGGTACCTGCAAGTAAACAAAGCGACAATGTACAGGCCCACAATAGTAGGGGGACTCGGCCTTCCAGAGATAAAAACTTATTTAGACGCAATAACATTACAAAGGGTTTTAGATTGGCACATAACATCAGGTCATAAAGCTTGGATAGCGATTGACTCCCATATATTAAGAGTCCCGTCAGTTGGGGCCCTGTGCTGGGTGCCCAAACATTCGACATTACCAATACACTGACATTTATTTAAAGAATGGGACTTATTAGTTCAAAAGAGAAGATTTATATCTGGCCCCAGATCTCCACTCTTCCCGATCCCATTAAATGCTGAACTCACAGGAGGATTAGTCAGAAATTATCAAAGATCAGTGGAATGGGGACACACGACCCCTTTGAGGGAATTCCTACAAGAGGGCAAATTGCTAAACAGAGAGGCAATAAAAGAGGTAGCCAATGGCGTATATCACCCATGGTTAAAATACATGCAACTTGAACATTTCATCAACACATCTCCACACAAGGCTGACTTTTTAAGACAACTGACCCCCTTTGAAAAGACTTGCTATACCAATACGCCAATCCCACACTCTCTTTCAAAGATGCAAGCAATATTACAATCTCATATGGAGACAGAACTCCCTACATATACCACTAAATGGCACAGAGAATTGAACGAGACATTGAGTGATAGGACATGGGGTATGATATTTCAACACACTAAAAAAACCTCAACTGCACCCAAAATACTCGAACTCAATTTCAAAGTTTTAACCCGATGGTATTTAACACCGGCAAGACTGCACTCTATTTACCCATCCTTCTCCGATAGATGCTGGAGAGGATGTAGATTAAAGGGTAGCTTTTTACATATGTGGTGGGACTGTGGTTCACTGGTACAATTATGGAATTTTATAGAAGTCCACTTCAGAAAAGAACTGATTCCAGGCCTTACTTTAACACCCCTCTTAGTATTACTCAATCAACACCCAAAAGCACCATGTAAACTCCGGAGACAGCTGTTGCAAATAGGAATAAATAGTGCAAAATCCCTGATAGCGGCACAATGGAAAACAGCGTCCTTACTGACAGGACAGATGTGGTTAGAAAAGGTTGAAGAGATGCTAGGTCTAGAGGAGTATGGCTATATGAAAAGAAATAAACTAGAGTTCTTTCATGATATGAGATTCCTTTGGGACGAGTCCCTCAAATCTATTACCCTTCCATCTCAGATACCTATATAGTTAATGATAGAATTGCACCTAGACTTTGCAAATGACCAGAATTGTTGTTTATGTTGTTCTAAATGTTAGATTTAGAGATATAATTGTTTTAAAATACAAAAAATTGCCATCTTCTAGCGAAATTTCCATGCATATTGAAGTGTGATTTGTGATGAACATGTATTGTCGGGCATAAAGTCCCTGTTTACAACGATGTAATATGCACTTCTGTCAAATAAAAGATGGTTTCAATAAAAAAAAAAAAGCAGGAATGTGATGCATTGGAGCCAGCCCATTTTTGGTTGAGAAACTGGGTTATACTTGCTTATTGGTGGGTAAATGTAAGCCTCCAATAAGCAAGCGCTATCCATGGTGCTGAACCTAAAACGGGCTTGCTGCTAGGATTTACATTACTGCTTTTAAAATAAAGATAGAAAGAGAACAAAGAAAAATTGATAAAAGGAGTAAATAAGAAAGTTGATTAAAATGTCATGCTCTATCTGAATCATGAAAGAAAAAAAATTGGGTTCAGTGTCCCTTTAATATTCTCTGGAGGTGCTTTATTGAACAGTTGGGGTTATTTATTTAGTCCAGGCCTGGACTCCATTATTTCTATGGTTACCGGAGGCAAGGGTGCCTTCCTACCGCAAGATAAGAAGAACAAGTCTAAGGGACGACAATCTTCTAATTTTCGTTACTTTCGTTCTGACAAATCCCAACGACAACAATCCTCCTCCAAGTCTGAGCATCCCAAGAGTACTTGGAAGTCGTCTCAGTCCTGGATTAAACCCAAGCAGAATATAAAGCCAGCCGAAAACAAAAGTTCCAGATAGGGAGAGTCCACGGCCCCCACACGTTTTATCTTGTCTATAGGCGATCTTCTATTATTTATTTTATTCTTCTGGCACCATTTATACCCTAATTTTTTTTCCCTACATTTCCTTGTTCCTCAGCAGAATGACTGGGGTAATGAGTAAGTGGGAGGGATATTTAAGCCTTTTGCCTGAGGGTGTCTTTGCCTCGTCCTGGTGGCCAGGTGTTGTATTTCCCAACAGTAAGGAATGAAGCCGTGGACTCTCCCTATCCGGAAGGAAAGGAATTTATCTGGTAAGCATAAATGATGTTTTTTTGTCAAACACCTTATACCATACATCTTTGAGACCTTATAACTTTTTTATTAATTTTTAAATATTTTTTATCAGACAGTGTTTATATGAGAGTAACTGTACTTTTACATGTATTTATGTTGTGTTTAATGAAACTCAGCGTACATTAAATTTGATTGTGCTCAAACAAACCCAATTACTTTAAATTTGCGATAAGCCGGGAAAAAAATTAGATTGCTCACCCGCTACAGTTAGCACGTCACTCGTAATGTAGCCTTATGTGTTGTGTTATTTGCTATGTAAGCCTTTTTACTGTTTTACAGGTTTTTTCAGTGCTTATTTGAACAGTACCATATGCTTATTGATACTGTTTATCCTATAAGGGTTAATCAGTTATTACTAGAATTTCTTCCCTTCGGGGGTAACTATTTGTGTGCTTTATACTGCTTATTTGCGTCTGTTTATCTCTGACGCTATTTCCTTACAGGTTCTATCAAGAAAACTGGTGCAGCTTAGGCCTCTGGCCCACCAGCTGATCATCTAGAAGGGAGATACTCTGTTACTTTAACCCCTTCTAGTTCGTGTTTGCTTTGTAAGGATTCTCAGGTGTGTCCCCCTGCTCAGCTTTGTACCTAATGTGCTGAGTTTATTGCTAATACTAATCAGGCTTTTACTGTGCTTCAGAGTGTCCAAGGGTTTCTATTCAATCAAAGTTGCTCCCTGGATAGTTCATCTGAACTTTCTCCAAAGCTTAAGGATTATATTCACTCTGCTATTAGTGAGGTTTTAGCGTGCTTACCTCCAGCTGTTAAGCTCAGACATTTGTAGGGGTTTGAAGGGGGTCCTTCTTTGGCCTTTAGGTCACAGGGGCTTCCATTAGGAGCGGCCACTCCTGTCCATGTGTGATTGGCTGTGCGTGGGCAGGAGGCAAGGTTGCACGAAAGTGCACAGGAGTGCTCGTGTGCAATGGTAAATGTGGGCGCAATGGATTGCTGCCCGCCAGAGGAGAAGCTGGGCGGATAGGGGCAAATATGCCACACACTGAAGATTGAATGCAAGGTACCCCTTTTATATAGAGGTTCTCCTGGATTCCTATTGGCTGATTTGATTCTTTAAATTAAAAAATTCAAATCAGCCAATAGGATGAAAGCTTTTTCCTTTCATCCTATTGGCTGATTTGAATTTGAAGGGTGTTTTTTTTTCATGCAAAAGAACTGTTGGCTTTAGGGCAATGCCCTACAAAAGGCCCTTATTGGTAATTTATTTGTAGAATCGGTTTTATTTTTTTTGGGGGGGGGGGTTTAAGGGGTATTAGAATAGGAATACATTTTCATTTTTATTTTTTTTTAAATAATTTGGTTTGTTATTTTTTGTAATGGTAGTTTTTTTGTGTGTAAATCTTAGGTTTTATTATTTTTAACAATGTTAGGATTTTTATTTTTTGTAAAGGGTAGGTTTTTTTACTTTTTTTTATGTTAGTTTTTTTATTTTTAAGTAATGGTAGTTTTTTTTTTAGCGGAGCGAATGAAGGTTCCTTTAAATGACGTCATCCAAGATGGCGTCCCTTGAATTCCGATTGGCTGATAGAATTCTATCAGCCAATCGTAATTAAAGGTGAAAGAATCCTATTGGCTGATGCAATCAGCCAATAGGATTGAGCTTCAATCCTATTGACTGATCCAATCAGCCAATAGGATTGAGCTCGCTTTCTGTTGGCTATTCCAATCAGTCAATAGAGTGCAAGCTCAATCCTTTTGGCTGATTGCATCAACCAATAGGATTTTTTCACCTTTTAATTCCGATTGGCTGATAGAATTCTATCAGCCAATCGGAATTCAAGGGACGCCATCTTGGATGACGTCACTTAAAGGAGCCTTCATTTGAGAAGTGCCGTCAACAGAAGAGGATGCTCCACGCCGGATGTCTTGAAGATGGAGCCGCTCCGCGCCGGATGGATGAAGATAGAAGATGCCGTCTGGATGAACACTTCTGCCCGTCTGGAGGACCACTTCTTTCCGCTCAGATGAAGACTTCTGCCGCTTCATTGAGGACTTCTGCCTGCTTGGATGACGACTAATGCCGCTTCGTTGAGGATGGATGTCGGGTCTTCAAAAACTGTAGTGGGTTAGTGTTAGGTTTTTTTAAGGGTTTCTTGGGTGGGTTTTATTTTTAGATTAGGGTTTGGCCAGAAAAAGAGCTAAATGCCCTTTTAAGTGCAATGCCCATCCAAATGCCCTTTTCAGGGCAATGGGGAGCTTAGGTTTATTTAGATAGAATTTTATTTAGTGGGGTTGGTTGTGTGGGTGGTGGGTTTTACTGTTGGGGGGTTGTTTGTATTTCTTTTTTTTTACAGGTAAAAGAGCTGATTTCTTTGGGGCAATGCCCAGCAAAAGGCCCTTTTAAGGGCTATTGGCAGTTTAGTTTAGGCTATGGGTTTTTTTTTATTTTGGGGGAGCTTTTTTTTTTTATAGGGCTATTAGATTAGGTTTAAATTAGTTTAAATATTTGATGATTTGTTTTTTATTTTGTGTAATTTAGTGTTTTGTTTTTTTTGTAATTTAGTTAATTGTATTTAATTAATGTAATTTATTTAATTTTAGTGTAAGGTTTGGTGTTAGTGTAACTCAGGTTAGGTTTTATTTTACAGGTAAATTTGTATTTCTTTTAGCTAGGTAGTTCGTAAATAGTTAATAACTATTTAGTTGTCAGGGTTTTTTCCCTGTTTTGTTTGCCATGTGCTGCTGGCAGCCATTTTATTCACCTCTCTTGCTAACTCTGGTGCATACTGTATGATGCTGCTCATTTCCTGCACTTCCTTTTATGGCCAGACTGGTGTACATCATCCGTGTGAGACAGGATGCAGTCTCAGAATTGTGATGTCATCACTTATTATTTAAAGGGCCTCTGTTCAGTATGCTTTGCCCTTGCGTTGTCTCAGACCTGTTTGTGAGAGCTCCTGTTTATTACCTGGCTGTCTGACGTCCCACCAGGTTCCTGATCCCTGGCTTGTTCCTGACTCTGTTGTTCTCCTTGTTCCTGATTCTGGCTCGTCTGACTACTCGCTTTGGCTCCTAAATCGGCTCGTCTGACTATTCGCTTTGGCTCCTGACTTGGCTCATCTGACTACCAGCTCTGGTTTTGATTCCTGGCTTATTTGACTTATGGACTTTTTATTATTTTTTGCTATTAATAAAGGTGTGATTATTTTTGCACTTCTCGTCTCAGTCTGATTCCTGGCATCCTGACATTACGCAAGGGCCATGAATCCTGATGGTGCTAATAATCCACCTTTACCTGCCATAATTTCCATGATGGATGAACAGGATCACCTCTTGGATCAATTTGCACTAGCCCTGCAAACCCTGCTGACTCAGACAGCACATTTGGACCAAAGTGTCCCGCAAGTTATGGCTGCTCCTGTTTCCGCTGCTGCACCTAGTCCTACCAGGAGCATGTCCGGTTCTGCACCTCTACCTCAGCGATATGGAGGCGATCCTAATCAGTGCAGAGGGTTTTTGAACCAGGTGGGCATTTACTTTGAGATGTTACCTCAGACGTTTCCCTCTGACAGAGCTAAGGTGGGATTTCTCATTTCGTTACTCTCTGACACAGCTCTTGCCTGGGCTAATCCCTTGTGGGAGACTAATAAACCTGTGATTTCAAATTACCCTGAATTTGTGGCCTCCTTTCGAAGGGTATTTGATGTTCCAGCTCGCTCCTCCTCTGCTGCTAAACGACTCATGTCCATTCAGCAAGGTACAAGATCTGTTGCTCAGTATGCCATTGAGTTCCGTACGCTTGCCGCAGAGGTAGGTTGGAACAATGAAGCCCTTGTTGCCGCCTTCTTTCATGGGCTCTCTGATGCGATTAAAGACGAAGTTGCTGCCAGAGATTTACCAGAGGATCTCGAGGCATTGGTGTCTTTTTTTATCCTAATTGACATCAGACTCAGAGAGAGGCCCTTTTTCAAGGAGCGCTTGCGGAAGCCTCCTTTTCCATTGTCTCCTATGTGTTCGTTCCCACCCATGCCTCCCTCTCCTCCCATGCCTCCTGGTCCCGAGTCACCAGGTACTGCTGAGCGGTAGTTCCTATGACTAAGCGCCACTAGGGGGCGCGAAACGCGTCAGGATCGCTATCCTTGTTCACCTGCATTGAGATGCAGTTTTTACTTTTTCTTCAATAAAGATTTTCTGGATTTTATCTTGCCCCCGAGTGCTCAGATTACTGCTTTCTTTGGACTGCTGAGCCAATGCAGTTGGGATTCCTACACGGCCGGGAAACACTCACACCTAAGGTCCTGTTGGGGTGGTTTTTCCTCGTCCCCGGAACCACTAAAGGAGAAACCTTTGGTCACGGTTGTCCTTTCCTGGGTGGACTCCTCCATAGTCACCCAGGCTCTTGTTGACTCTGGTGCTGCGGGCTATTTCATTGACAGTGCTTTTGTATCGAAGCACTCCATTCCTGTTTTGCCTCGGTCCGTTCCACTTGCTATTGAGGCCATTGATGGCAGGCCCCTTCAGCCCGCACTCGTTACTCACGAAACTGCTCCGTTATCCATGGCTGTTGGGGCTCTCCATTTTGAAACCCTCCAGTTCCAGGTGATAAACTCTCTGCATTTTCCTGGTTGTTCTGGGTTATCCCTGGCTCCAAAAGCACAATCCAAGTCTCGACTGGCCCAGGTCCGAAATTTTGTCGTGGTCTCCGCAATGTATTTCCACTTGTCTTCGGAAACCAGTTAAAGTCTTGTGCACGTCTTCGGTATCTCAATTGCCAGAGGAGTACCGAGAGTTCCTAGACGTTTTTGACAAGGTGCATGCCGGTATGTTGCCTCCTTACCGGTCTTACGATTGTGCCATAGACCTGCAACCCAGAGCCATTCCTCCTCGGGGCCGAGTTTACCCTCTGTCTGTTGCAGAGAATTGTGCTATGGAGGAGTATGTTGCTGATGCTCTGTTGTGGGGGATCGTCCGCAAATCCTGCTCTCCTGCAGGGGCTGGCTTCTTTTTGGTTAAGAAAAAGGGTGGCGAGTTAAGACCATGCATCGATTATAGGGGTCTTAATTGTCTTACCATTAAGAATGATTACCCTATTCCGCTCATTACAGAACTCTTTGACCGCCTCAAGGGAGCTACCGTCTTTACTAAACTTGATTTGAGAGGAGCCTACAATCTCGTTAGGATCAAGGAGGGTCACGAATGGAAAACAGCTTTTAACACCAGGAGCGGGCATTATGAGTATCTTGTAATGCCCTTTGGCCTATGTAATGCTCCTGCTGTTTTCCAGGAATTTATTAATGATGTCCTACGAGATATGTTGCAACAGTGTGTTGTGGTGTACTTAGATGACATCCTCATACACTCACCCACACTTGAGGCTCATCATACTGATGTTACACGGGTTCTTCAGAGACTACGTGAGAACGGCCTGTTTTGTAAACTCGAGAAATGTGAGTTCCATCAGACTCAAGTAACCTTCCTAGGTTATGTTATCTCTGTTGCAGGGTTCTCCATGGATCCTGACAAGTTATCTGCAGTTCTGCAGTGGCCTTGCCCAATTGGTCTTCGGTCTATTCAGCGTTTTTTGGGGTTCGCCAATTACTATAGAAAGTTTATTAAAACTTTTCTTCCTTGGTCAAACCTATCACAGGCATGACCCGTAAAGAGAATGATCCGCTCCATTGGTCACCTACTGCCATTAAGGCCTTTGATAGTCTTAAGACTGCCTTTGCTGCTGCTCCAGTTCTGGCTCATCCTAACCCTGTCCTGCCTTTCGTTCTTGAGGTTGATGCGTCTGAGACTGGAGTAGGTGCCCTCTTGTCTTAACGTCCTATGCCTGACGGTTCCTTGCATCCGTGTGGTTTCTTCTCTAAGAAATTGTCTCCAGAATGACCACTGGCACGCTAGTGCAATTATGAAATTGGCGACAGGGAATTACAGGCCATAATTTTGGCACTCAAGGAATGGAGGCATCTACTCGAGGGTACTAGCGTGCCAATGCTTATTCTTACTGACCACAAGAATTTTACTTATCTATCTGAAGCAAAACGTTTGTCGCCCCGACAGGCCAGATGGGCGCTATTTTTGTCTCGGTTTAATTATTTGGTCTCCTACCTGCATGGTAGTAAGAATGTTAGGGCTGATGCCCTCTCTCAACAATTTTCACCTCTGTCCAAGGAGGAGTCTGTACCTACTCCAGTTATACCTTCTGACCATATTTTGGCTACCATAGGTACTAATTTGACTTCTCCATTGGGGGAGGTGATCCTGGCTGCACAAACCAATGCACCTCCTGAGAAACCTAGTGGTAAGTGTTTTGTTCCTGAGAATCTTCAAACTAATTTTTTGCACACTTACCACTATCCTAAAGCCGCAGGTCACCCAGGCAAGAACCAAATGATTTGCTCTGTCACTCGACAATTCTGGTGGCCAGGTCTTCGTTCTGATGTTGCTGCGTATGTTGCCTCCTGCTCAGTTTGTGCGCAGAATAAGACTCCTCGACGTCTTCCTGTGGGTCTTCTTCAACCTATTGCTAATGGTGAGTGTCATTGGACACATCTTTCCATGGACTTCATTGTTGAGCTCTCTGTTTCCAATGGCAATACTGTTATCCTTATGGTGGTTGACCGTTTTTCTAAAATGTCACATTGCATTCCCTTGAAGAAGTTGCCCACCGCTCAGGAGCTTCTTCAATTTTTGCCCTTGAGGATCTTCCGTTTACATGGGTTACCCAAGGAGATAGTGTTGGAACGGGGTAGCCAGTTTGTCTCCAGATTTTGGCGTTCCTTTTGTGCTCAAATGGGGTTCCAGCTTTCCTTCTCCTCGGCATATCACCCTCAATCCAATGGGGCTGCGGAACGGTCTAATCAAGCTCTGGAACAGTTCCTCCGTTGATATGTCTCAGATCACCACAATATTTGGTCTGAACTGTTACCTTGGGCAGAGTTTGCTCGTAATAGTGCTATTAATGCTTCCTCCAAGTTATCCCCGTTCATGGCGAATTATGGGTTTTAACCATCCTTGTTGCCCGATTCATTCATGTCTCAGGGTATTTCAGCTTTGGAGGAGCATCTCCGGCAACTCTTTTCCACGTGGGTGCAGATTCAGGATTGCCTTCATAGTTCTATGCAGCGCCAAAAGTTCCAGGCTGATCGTAGGCGTATACCCGCGCCTTCCTACCAGGTTGGTGAGAGAGTTTGGCTGTCCTCCCGCAACTTGAACCTTCGTGTGCCTTCCAATAAACTGGCTCCCCGTTATGTTGGTCCTTTTTGAATACTTTGACGGGTCAATCCTGTGGCCTATGCTCTTGACCTTCCTCCTACTATGCGCATCTCCAATGTTTTTCATGTCTCCCTCTTGAAACCATTGGTTTGTAATCGGTTTACCACTGTGTTGCCTCGTCCCTGTCCTATCTTTGTTGACAACCATGAGGAGTATGAGGTCAGCAGCATTATTGACTCTCGTATGTCCAGGGTCCGCGTACAGTATTTGGTTCACTGGAGGGGCTACGGTCCGGAGGAGCGTTCATGGGTTCCCTCCTCTGATGTTCATGCTCCCGCTTTCCTCTGTGCCTTCCATGCCGTTTTCCCAATAAGCCTTTTGTCCTCCCACGGGGGAGGGGTCGTTGAGGGGAGGGTACTGTCAGGGTTTTTTCCCTGTTTTGTTTGCCATGTGCTGCTGGCAGCCGTTTTACTCACCTCTCTTGCTGACTCTGGTGCATACTGTGTGATGCTGCTCATTTCCTGCACTTCCTTTTATGGCCAGACTGGTGTACATCATCCGTGTGAGACAGGATGCAGTCTCAGAATTGTGATGTCATCACTTATTATTTAATGGGCCTCTGTTCTGTATGCTTTGCCCTTGCGTTGTCTCAGACCTGTTTGTGAGAGCTCCTGTTTATTACCTGGCTGTCTGACGTCCCTCCTGGTTCCTGATCCCTGGCTTGTTCCTGACTCTGTTGTTCTCCTTGTTCCTGATTCTGGCTCATCTGACTACTCGCTTTGGCTCCTGACTCGGCTCGTCTGACTATTTGCTTTGGCTCCTGACTCGGCTTGTCTGACTACCAGCTCTGGTTTTGATTCCTGGCTTATTTGACTTATGGACTTTTTATTATTTTTTGCTATTAATAAAGGTGTGATTATTTTTGCACTTCTCGTCTCAGTCTGATTTTTGCACTTCTCATCTCAGTCTGATTCCTGGCATCCTGACATTAGTAACTAGTCTACCTAGTTAAAATAAATTCAAACTTAGCTGTGAAATTAAAATAAAACCTAAGATAGCTACAATGTAACTATTCGCTATATTGTAGCTAGCTTAGGGTTTATTTTACAGGTAAGTATTTCGTTTTAAATGGGAATTATTTAGTTAATGATAGGAATTTTGTATTAGATTTATTTTAATTATATTAAAGTTAGTGGGTGTTAGGGTTAGGTTTAGGGTTTAATACCTTTAGTATAGTGGGGGCCACATTGGGGACGGCAGATTAGGGGTTAATAACTGTAGGTAGGTGGATCGGGGGTGTCAGATTAGGGGTTAATAAGTGTAATGTAGGTGGCGGCGACATTGGGGGAGGCAGATTAGGGGTTAATAACTGTATGAAGGTGGCGGCGGTGTCGGGGGCAGCAGATTAGGGGTTAATAAGTGTAATGTAGGTTTCAGCGATGTCGGGGGCGGCAGATTAGGGGTGTTTAGACTCAGGGTTTATGTTAGGGTACAACAAGGTTTTTTTTTTGGTTAAGCACACCACCATAAATAAGTGGACTTAAGTGGTTGGATGTGCACCAATACTTTTTTGTTGTTTTGTAATTGTTTTGGTCACTTTGGTAGCACTCCCACAATATGTGTGTTAAGATTAAACAGTCTATTTGTGGTGTGCTTAACCAAAAAAAAAAAAACCTTGTTGTATCTTTTGAATAGAGAGTTGACCAAATCCCCCCCCCCCCCTTTTTGGTTAATGCACACCACCCAGCCCAGGTGTGTTCCAGACATTATAACTGAGGTATACATATAAAGCTAGAGAGTTTCACTCTGTGTAGACATGATTTGCTGCAGTGTGGAAACTGATTAGTGTTAGGACCAGTCTATTGTGGGACACCTTGTAAGTGGTGACTGGCTTAGCAGAATATGATCATATTGTGTGACTAAGATCCCTATTTTAATTTTAATTTAAACAGGCAATTTCTCCAACATTGGTGTGTCCGGTCCACGGCGTCATCCTTACTTGTGGGATATTCTCTTCCCCAACAGGAAATGGCAAAGAGTCCCAGCAAAGCTGGCCATATAGTCCCTCCTAGGCTCCGCCCACCCCAGTCATTCTCTTTGCCGTTGCACAGGCAACATCTCCACGGAGATGGTTAAGAGTCTTTTGGTGTTTAAATGTAGTTTTTATTCTTCTATCAAGTGTTTGTTATTTTAAAATAGTGCTGGTATGTACTATTTACTCTGAAACAGAAAAGGATGAAGATTTCTGTTTGTGAGAGGAAGATGATTTTAGCAGACAGTAACTAAAATCGATTGCTGTTTCCACATAGGACTGTTGAGATGAAGTAACTTCAGTTGGGGGAAACAGTTAGCAGACTTTTCTGCTTAAGGTATGACTAGCCATATTTCTAACAAGACCATGTAATGCTGGAAGGCTGTCATTTCCCCTCATGGGGACCGGTAAGCCATTTTCTTAGTCAAACAAACAGAATAAAGGGCTTATTATGGGCTAAAAAACTGGTAGACATTTTTATGGGCTAAATCGATTGCTTTATTTGGGCATTTTATTCAGATTTAGGCTGACAATTTGCATTTATAAACTTGGGGAACGTTTATTAAACGGCAGGCACTGTGTTAGACACCTTTTCCAGTCAGGGGGCCTTCCTAGTTATAGACTGAGCCTCATTTTCGCGCCATTACTGCGCAGTTGTTTTTTGAGAGCAGGGCATGCAGATGCATGTGTGAGGATCTAAAAATTGCTGGAAAAGCTTCTAGAAGGCGTCAATTGGTATCGTATTCCCCTCTGGGCTTGGTTGGGTCTCAGCAAAGACTATAGCTGGGACTGTATAGGGGTTAAATTTATAAACGGCTCCGGTTCCGTTATTTTAAGGGTTAAAGCTCTGAAATTGGTAATTTTTGAACAATTCCTTCATACTTTTTCACATATTCAGTAATAAAGTGTTTTCTGTTTAAAATTTAAAGAGACAGTAACGGTTTTGTTTTAAAACGTTTTTTGTGCTTTGTTGACAAGTTTAAGCCTGTTTAACATGTCTGTGCCTTCAGATAAGCTATGTTCTATATGTATGAAAGCCAATGTGTCTCCCCATTTAAATTTATGTGATAATTGTGCCATAGCGTCCAAACAAAGTAAGGACAGTACTGCCACAGATAATGAAATTGCCCAAGATGATTCCTCAGATGAGGGGAGTAAACATGATACTACATCATCTCCTACTGTGTCTACACCAGTTTTGCCCACGCAGGAGGCCCCTAGTACATCTAGTGCGCCAATGCTTATTACCATGCAACAATTAACGGCTGTAATGGATAACGCCATAGCAAATATTTTATCCAAAATGCCTACTTATCAGAGAAAGCGCGATTGCTCTGTTTTAAACACTGAAGAGCAAGAGGGCGCTGATGATAATTGTTCTGTCATACCCTCACACCAATCTGAAGGGGCCATGAGGGAGGTTTTGTCAGATGGAGAAATCTCAGATTCAGGAAAAATTTCTCATCAAGCTGAACCTGATGTTGTGACATTTAAATTTAAATTAGAACATCTCCGCGCACTGCTTAAGGAGGTGTTATCTACTCTGGATGATTGTGACAACTTGGTCATTCCAGAGAAATTATGCAAGATGGACAAGTTCCTAGAGGTTCCGGTGCACCCCGACGCTTTTCCTATACCCAAGCGGGTGGCGGACATAGTAAATAAGGAGTGGGAAAAGCCCGGCATACCTTTTGTTCCCCCCCCTATATTTAAGAAATTATTTCCTATGGTCGACCCCAGAAAGGACTTATGGCAGACAGTCCCTAAGGTCGAGGGGGCAGTTTCTACTCTAAACAAACGCACTACTATTCCTATCGAAGATAGTTGTGCTTTCAAAGATCCTATGGATAAAAAATTGGAAGGTTTGCTTAAAAAGATTTTTGTACAGCAAGGTTACCTTCTACAACCAATTTCGTGCATTGTTCCTGTCACTACAGCAGCGTGGTTCTGGTTCGAGGAACTAGAAAAGTCGCTCAGTAGAGAGACTCCATATGAGGAGGTTATGGACAGAGTTCACGCACTTAAATTGGCTAACTCTTTTATTTTAGATGCCGCTTTGCAATTAGCTAGATTAGCGGCGAAAAATTCAGGGTTTGCTATCGTGGCGCGCAGAGCGCTTTGGCTAAAGTCTTGGTCAGCGGATGTGTCATCCAAGACAAAATTGCTTAACATCCCTTTCAAAGGTAAAACTCTATTTGGACCAGAATTGATAGAGATTATTTCAGACATCACTGGGGGAAAGGGCCACGCCCTTCCACAAGATAGGTCTTTTAAGGCTAAAAATAAGTCTAATTTTCGTCCCTTTCGCAATTTCAGGAACGGACCGGCCTCTAATTCTGCATCCTCTAAGCAAGAGGGTAATGCCTCACAACCCAAACCAGCCTGGAAACCGATGCAAGGCTGGAACAAGGGTAAGCAGGCCAAGAAGCCTGCCACTGCTAACAAAACAGCATGAAGGAGTAGCCCCCGATCCGGGACCGGATCTAGTGGGGGGCAGACTCTCTCTCTTTGCTCAGGCTTGGGCAAGAGATGTTCAGGATCCCTGGGCGCTAGAAATAGTTTCTCAAGGTTATCTCCTGGAATTCAAGGAACTACCCCCAAGGGGAAGGTTCCACATGTCTCACTTATCCTCAAACCAAATAAAGAGATAGGCATTCTTACATTGTGTAGAAGACCTGTTAAAGATGGGAGTGATACACCCAGTTCCAATAAAGGAACAAGGAATGGGATTTTATTCAAATCTGTTCGTAGTTCCCAAAAAAGAGGGAACTTTTAGACCAATTTTGGATTTGAAGATCCTAAACAAATTTCTCAGGGTACCATCGTTCAAGATGGAAACCATTCGAACGATTCTACCCACTATCCAGGAAAGTCAATTTATGACTACCGTGGATCTAAAGGATGCGTACCTACATATTCCTATCCACAAAGAACATCATCAGTTCCTAAGGTTCGCTTTTCTGGACAAGCATTACCAGTTTGTGGCCCTCCCATTCGGGTTGGCCACTGCTCCAAGGATTTTCACAAAGGTGCTAGGGTCCCTTCTAGCGGTTCTAAGACCGAGGGGCATTGCAGTAGTACCTTACTTGGACGACATTCTAATACAAGCGTTGTCCCTGTTAAAAGCAAAGGCTCATACGGACATCGTTCTAGCCTTTCTCAGATCACACGGATGAAAGGTGAACATAGAAAAAAGTTCTCTGTCTCCGTCGACAAGAGTTCCCTTCTTGGGAACAATAATAGATTCCTTAGAAATGAGGATTTTTCTGACAGAGGTCAGAAAATCAAAACTTCTAAGCTCTTGTCAAGTGCTTTATTCTGTTCCTCGTCCTTCCATAGCGCAGTGCATGGAAGTAGTAGGGTTGATGGTTGCAACAATGGACATAGTTCCTTTTGCACGAATTCATCTAAGACCATTACAACTGTGCATGCTCAAACAGTGGAATGGGGATTATACAGACTTGTCTCCAATGATTCAAGTAGATCAAAAGACCAGAGATTCACTCCGTTGGTGGCTGACCCTGGACCATCTGTCCCAGGGAATGAGCTTCCGCAGACCAGAGTGGGTCATTGTCACGACCGACGCCAGTCTAGTGGGCTGGGGCGCGGTCTGGGAATCCCTGAAAGCTCAGGGTCTATGGTCTCGGGAAGAGTCTCTTCTCCCGATAAACATTCTGGAACTGAGAGCGATATTCAATGCTCTCAGGGCTTGGCCTCAACTAGCAAAGGCCAGATTCATAAGGTTCCAATCAGACAACATGACGACCGTTGCATATATCAATCATCAGGGGGGAACAAGGAGTTCCCTGGCGATGAAAGAAGTGACCAAAATAATTCAATAGGCGGAGGATCACTCCTGCCACCTGTCTGCGATCCACATCCCAGGAGTGGAAAACTGGGAGGCGGATTTTCTGAGTCGTCAGACATTCCATCCGGGGGAGTGGGAACTCCATCCGGAGATCTTTGCCCAAATAACTCAATTATGGGGCATTCCAGACATGGATCTGATGGCGTCTCGTCAGAACTTCAAGGTTCCTTGCTACGGGTCCAGATCCAGGGATACCAAGGCGACTCTAGTAGATGCACTAGTAGCACCTTGGACCTTCAACCTAGCTTATGTATTTCCACCGTTTCCTCTCATTCCCAGGCTGGTAGCCAGGATCAATCAGGAGAGGGCCTTGGTGATCTTGATAGCTCCTGCGTGGCCACGCAGGACTTGGTATGCAGACCTGGTGAATATGTCATCGGCTCCACCATGGAAGCTACCTTTGAGACAGGACCTTCTTGTTCAGGGTCCATTCAAACATCCAAATCTGGTCTCCCTCCAGCTGACGGCTTGGAGATTGAACGCTTGATTCTATCGAAGCGTGGGTTTTCAGATTCTGTGATAGATACTCTGGTTCAGGCCAGAAAACCGGTAACTAGAAAAATTTACCATAAAATATGGAAAAAATATATCTGTTGGTGTGAATCCAAAGGATTCCCATGGAATAAGATAAAAATTCCTAAGATTCTCTCCTTTCTACAAGAAGGTTTGGAGAAAGGATTATCTGCAAGTTCTCTAAAGGGACAGATCTCTGCTTTATCTGTCTTACTACACAAAAGACTGGCAGCTGTGCCAGATGTTCAAGCATTTGTTCAGGCTCTGGTTAGGATCAAGCCTGTTTACAGACCTTTGACTCCTCCCTGGAGTTTAAATCTAGTTCTTTCAGTTCTTCAAGGGGTTCCGTTTGAACCTTTACATTCCATAGATATTAAGTTACTATCTTGGAAAGTTTTGTTCTTGGTTGCAATTTCTTCTGCTAGAAGAGTTTCAGAGTTATCTGCTCTGCAGTGTTCTCCGCCCTATCTGGTGTTCCATGCAGATAAGGTGGTTTTGCGTACTAAGCCTGGTTTTCTTCTTAAGGTTGTTTCTAACAAAAATATTAACCAGGAGATAGTTGTACCTTCTTTGTGTCCGAATCCAGTTTCAAAGAAGGAACGTTTGTTACACAATTTGGACGTAGTCCGTGCTCTAAAATTCTATTTAGAGGCTACAAAAGATTTCAGACAAACATCTTCCTTGTTTGTTGTTTATTCTGGTAAAAGGAGAGGTCAAAAAGCGACTTCTACCTCTCTTTCCTTTTGGCTTAAAAGCATCATCCGATTGGCTTATGAGACTGCTGGACGGCAGCCTCCTGAAAGAATCACAGCTCACTCCACTAGGGCTGTAGCTTCCACATGGGCCTTCAAGAACGAGGCTTCTGTTGACCAGATATGTAAGGCAGCGACTTGGTCTTCACTGCACACTTTTGCCAAATTTTACAAATTTGATACTTTTGCTTCTTCGGAGGCTATTTTTGGGAGAAAGGTTTTGCAAGCCGTGGTGCCTTCCATTTAGGTAACCTGATTTGCTCCCTCCCTTCATCCGTGTCCTAAAGCTTTGGTATTGGTTCCCACAAGTAAGGATGACGCCGTGGACCGGACACACCAATGTTGGAGAAAACAGAATTTATGCTTACCTGATAAATTACTTTCTCCAACGGTGTGTCGGGTCCACGGCCCGCCCTGGTTTTTTAATCAGGTCTGATGAATTATTTTCTCTAACTACAGTCACCACGGTACCATATGGTTTCTCCTATATATATTTCCTCCTGTCCGTCGGTCGAATGACTGGGGTGGGCGGAGCCTAGGAGGGACTATATGGCCAGCTTTGCTGGGACTCTTTGCCATTTCCTGTTGGGGAAGAGAATATCCCACAAGTAAGGATGACGCCGTGGACCGGACACACCGTTGGAGAAATTAATTTATCAGGTAAGCATAAATTCTGTTTTTTTGCAGCATAAATATAAGTCAATATTATTGTGAGATGTTTATCCCAATCTTATTTGAACTATGTAAGTATATTTAGCAGACAGAAATTTTTATTTAAATTTAAAAGCATATTTAACAGGCAATTTTTTGCAACATAAATATAAGTCAATATTATTGCGAGATGTTTATCCCAATCTTATTTGAACTATGTAAGTATATTTAGCAGACAGAAGTATATATAAATATGCTATAAATAAGTGGACTCAAGTGGTTGGATGTGCACCAATACTTTTTTGTTGTTTTGTTTATGTTAGGGTGTTAGGTGTAAACATAAATTTTCTTTCCCCATAGGAATCAATGGGGCTGCGTTACGGAGCTTTACGCTCCTTTATTGCAGGTGTTAGGCTTTTTTTTAGCCGGCTCTCCCCATTGATGTCTATAGGGAAATAGTGCACGAGCCGATAGTTTGCGATGTGGGGGGATGGCGGTTTAGGGGTTAATAGTTTTAATTAGTGTTTGTGTTGTGGGGATGGCAGTTTAGGGGTTAATAGTTTATTTATATAGTTTGTGTTGTGGGGGGATGGCGGTTTAGGGGTTAACAGTTATATTTAGTGTTTGCGATTTGGGAGGATGGCGGATTAGGGGTTATTAGGCTAGGTGCTTATGGTAGGATATTAGTTTTTTTTCTTTTTTTCCGTCATTTTCGCGAGTAGTGTGTTAGGTTTTGTTTCCATTTTTTTTTTCTCCATTGATTTCTATGGGGGAACACATGCACGTGAAAACTCAGCTAGCGATGTTTGCGCTTCTTGGGCTATCGCTAGTGAAAAATCAACTTGTAATACGAGCAGATTCAGAGAAGCGCATAAAGCATTTCGCTAGTGGTGTTTTGCTTGCGAAAAAATTTAGATTTGCTGCGCAACTTGTAATCTCGCCCTTAATTTTTCACTAAAATATTACTTTAAGAACTAATATGAAGCATGGGCATGGAAATGGACATTCAGTTGATGTGACATTGATCCATTTCATGAAAACACCCTGATTCTGTTGGCACCTCAAATTAGTAATATAAAACATTACATTAGACACCAGAATCTTCTTCACATTTAGGGGCCGAATTATTAAGCAGTCAAGCTCCAGAATCAGGAGTTAAGAAGCAGCGGTCTTAAGACCGCTGCTCCTTAACTCGTCTGCCACCTCTGAGGCAGCGGACAGCAATCATCGCAATCAGATACAATCAGGATGATTGACACCCCCTGCTAGCGTCCGATTGGCCACAAATCTGCAGTGGGCGGCATTGCACAAGCATTTCACTAGAAATGCTTGTGCAATGTTAAATGCCAACAGCGTATGCTGTTGGCATTTAGCGATGCCGGGCGGACATGATCCGCAACATCTTAATAAAACGGCCCCTTAGATTTTTGGATGATTGACATAACGTCATTTTATTGTCCATCTGACTACATACAATGTTCTATTTCTGTGATGGATCCCTTATATACAAATGCTGTCTGTATATATATATATATATATATATATATATATATATATATATATATATACAAATGCTGTACTACCATACGTTATCTTCTATGCATCATGTATTCAACAACTCCCACGTATCTACAGAAAAATGATGTATATAATAACGTATTTCACATAATAGTGTTTTTTAAAAGAAGATGGAAAAAGTCACATTAAATATTACTAACCAATTCATAAAATAATATTTTTGAGCCATTTGCAATTTAGAACAATATGTAACTGGCTCCTCTGGATCTTAAGAAGTCCATTAATACTGCTAAGTTTTTCAACTGTATAGAGCGGTATTTAATTTTTGTTTTGGTTTATATGAGATTAATGGACTGTTATATTTCATTTGGTAGGAACACTTCACTTCTGATTTATCTGTGCAATAACAGACCCAGCTGAGCTTTTGGTTCAAGGCATTTTCTTATTGTGTTATTGGATCAATGCAAATGAACATAACTCAAGTATTCTACGATCTAGGCATGTGTGACGAGTCAGGAAAACACAGACGGTTGTGAGGTGTAAATAAAAAATATATATGATGGCATTGTGTTATTAGTTTCAGAATATTTTATAAATATTCTACACAATATAAAAAATACAAACTAATAATGGGTAACAACTTAAAAGTTTCTAAAACGGCTTTTATTTAAAGGGATACAATGTTTTTTTATTTTTTTTTATTTTCATTGTTCCACCTAAAGAGGGCAGTTTAAAAGGTATTACAGGTTTTTGTCTGTTTGTTTATAGTCTAACATATATTTCTGTCACTGTCAAACAATGTTCAGTACTGAATGAGTTTGAATATGTTTGAAATGTATTAAAACCTTGCTTACTGCAATTGTTTTCCAATAGCCAAATTCCACCAACTACTTGCCTTATTTGACAAAGACATTCTAGACTTGTTTCAGGAGTAGACAAAGTAACCCAAGGGTATAATGCTAGCAAAATATATATAGTTATGTGTAATGAAACAACTTTGCAATATCCTTTCATTACTTATTTTGCCACTTTTCATGTCATTTAGCTGTGCCAATTGAGGATTTTCAAATTCTCAGAACTAAAAATGCAACCTGCTGACTTCTTAAGGCTGGCCCTGCTACATAGGAGCATAAGAACATTAGGCAACTTTTAAAAATGAATCAGGTCAAAATTAACCACTGCTAGACAGTCATAACCCAGACCTACCGGCACAGAGGAGCCGGCTAATGTGCTCTTAGACAGAGACAAACACAAACAAGTTATTGGCCCTACAACATACCCAGGGGGGGACACCTTCAAGCTTGCACCTGGAGACATCACACCACCTGTCAATGGCTGTCACTCTGCTCCTCTGTCTGCTGCTATATAGAATATTACATAAACTAGTGCACTGGGTATTCATAAGATGACACTCTAAATAATTACAAAACTCTTTTGCGTGTGCTCCCAAAATATAATTAGCATAAGGTAATGCCAATCAAAATTGAAAAGTGAAAATGCAATTTATAAGTAATAGTGAAACAATAATAAAGCAAAATATGGGTTCAGTATCCCTTTAAACGTTACAGTTATTGTTGTAAAGGTAACTTACAATTATACTTTAGAAGCCGTTCGTAGCATTTTCAAGTATCCGTCTGTTGTGCATCTACTCCAGCCCAGCTAGAAAATCATACCCCCTCATATATCATTAGACTCTATTTATGCATAAATAATTAGTAAATGCACGCTCCTGAGTACATGCGTAGTTGCGTTGAACCATATACGCATGCGCAATATATTCAACTTGGCGACATATTAGATTAGTGCTATACTGTAGCACTTGCAAGACCGAGGTAAGGGAATAGCACAGCGCTATGCAATTGAGCGTGCTTTGCCGACATAGGCTACTAATACCTAGTTGCAAATACAAGGGCTACGTAAGCAATAGTGCATGCGCTAGAAAAATAAGCATGACTGGAGAAAACTTTAAGGGTTTTCTTAAATTCTTTTAAACAAATCTTAAAAACACATCCAAAACATTTGTAAATAAACTATTACACTTATTTATACACTATTAAATACAAAATATCAATTAAATATTAATAAAAAATGTTTTATAATGGTTAAAAGAGATATGGTAAATGACAAGGTGTTTGACAGGACTATTATGTGTATGTGTGTATATATACATGTGTTTTTATATGTAAATATGTATATACATACATATACACATGTATACACACACACACACATATATATATATACACACTTTTGAGCCCTTCCCAGTAAACATGCAATTTAATTGTAATTGTTTTTTATATGTTTTGTTGTGTTTTGAATAGAAATATATTACACATAAAATAAAATGTATATATACAGTATATATTTATATATATATATATATATATATATATATATATATATATATATATATATATACAATATATATCTATCCTCTATATCTGTATATACAGTATACATATAGATATATAGCTATAGATATATATTTTACGGAAAATATTTATACATATATCTATACACACATAAATATATAAAAAATATATATATATTTAAAAATAAAAGAACATTTGAATGTAAATTATCTCTTACTTCAGGTTTAGCACTGCTGGTCTAATGCAATGTCGGGTTAGCACGTGAGCTATAACTGTGGGAAGAAGTAGTTAGCGTGGTCGCGATATCCAAAGTCCTGAAGCCTGATCTTTCACTTATGCGCTAACTTTTTACTTTCAACTATCTGTCAGAAAGAAGCTTAAAGGGACACTGAACCCAATTTTTTTCTTTCATGATTTAGATAGAGCATGCAATTTTAAGCAACTTTCTAATTTACTCCTATTATCAATTTTTCTTCGTTCTCTTGCTATCTTTATTTGAAAAAGAAGGCATCTAAGCTTTTTTTTGGTTCAGTACTCTGGACAGCACTTTTTTATTGGTGAATCAATTTCTCCACCAATCAGCAAGAACAACCCAGGTTGTTCACCAAAAATGGTCCGGCGTCTAAACTTACATTCTTGCATTTCCAATAAAGATACCAAGAGAACAAAGCAAATGGGATAATAGGAGTAAATTAGAAAGTTGCTTTAAATGTCATGCTCTATCTGAATCACGAAAGAAAAAATTTGGGTTCAGTGCCCCTTTAAAAAGATAGATAATCCCTTTATTACCCATTCCCCAGTTTTGCACAGCCAACATGGTTATATTAATATAGGGAATGAAGGGAATGAAGGGAGAAGGGAATAGGCACATTAGGGTAGAGTGTGTCGGAATCAGCACTTGCACCTGAGGCTACGCGCCATTACTATCACTCCTTATTTAGCATAACCAGTGTATTAGATTGTGTAGGCGGTAACTCTGTTGCGATAGTTAGTGACTGCTATGTATTTTGGTGCACTATATTTCTTTCTTATTTTCACTGTTTTTGGGTTTTATTATATTCTGTAAATGACCTGACTGGCTTCAATGTTAGTCATCTTTAACTTTACAGAGTGTAGAAGAGTCATTTTTATAGTAACAATAATCACTGACTTAGGCTATATAGGTTAGTCTATCATAAATAGGTGAATGGTACTTTTTATCATCTTTTCTTAGTCAGACATTGCTTAGGCATTTTATAATTGTTTAAGAATTCTGTTTCTAATGTTTTATCTTTAATAGGTTAAATTTTTATTGGTATTTTGTGTGGTGCTTTATTGGATATAACTTGAAAAATAAGAAAATAATGTTAATTAATAAGGTAATTCACATTATGATTATCTCTTTCTCTTATTTTTTTCTTTCGTTTCTCTTCTCTCTTTCTAACATTTCTCTGTGTTTTATAAATACAACAGAAAAAAAGAGTACTTTTTCTCTACTCTTTTTTCTGATGTTTACTACTCCAGGCTCACTGGTTTGCTACCGCTCCTGAGTTCCTCCAGTCCCTCTTTGCAACTGCCCTACCCCCCAAGTTGCCGCTGTTGCAGACTTACCTTCTGCACATTATCGGATCTCCCAATCCCTCCGATATACTCACACGGAGGTGGATACGGAGGTGAACGCCGACCAAGACGCTGCTGCTCCTCGGAAGTATACACAGACTCGGAACCAGCTATCGACTGTACAGCGACTTCATCACACATCGTTCAGCACAAGTCAGCCGACAGAAGTTCGTTTTTTTTTTTGAGAGCTGAGGAACCACCAGTTTGAGGTGAGTCTGGCATATAGATATGACATGCCAGTGTTCCCATTGTCTCCAACGAATCTGCATATTTACCTAATGCTGATACCTGCTTGTACGCGAGTGTGCATCTAAAGTGACTATATTCATTTTTACTGTTTGGGGTTTTTGGGCAGTTGCATAGCGCAACGACTATTGCTGTATATACTACGTTAGTGTGGCTCACCTGACTGCTATCTTCCTCTGCTCATATCGTTTTATAAATACAAGACACATAAATATATTAGGAAATGACACCTGACTAATCTGGAATTATCCTTGATACTTTTATCGGTATGCACTTAAAGCTCAAAGGTTATTTGTTTAACCCGGGTTTGGTTTAATTTTGTTTTTAATGATAATAGCAATTGTATTAATTCTTGCTTTCTGCTTAACAAAGTTTTATTATTTAACAACGTTTTGATTTGATTTGATTTTGATCACTACGTTTATTTCTGACTGTGAATCGTATTTTTGTTGTATCTCTACGCTGCTGCTGTATTTCTGTTTTTTAAACAATAAAAAATTTAAACATAAAAAAAATATATATATTTTTTTTACCTTGTAATTAACTTGTATCTAAGTAGGGATGGACGAATGTTTCGCAACATTCAAAAAATTTAACAAATTTTAACACATCTGTTTGTTCGTTTCACATTTCGAATGTTTATACAACATTCTAACATTCGTTTAATGTAATAATATTTCTGATGCTTTCTTTTAAATGTAATATTCGATTCAAATTTTTCTAATACTTTAATTCAAATTATGCAATATTTGAATTAAAAAAAATCTAATTTATATACTTGTAATAGTATTTGTAATGCCCTCTTTAAATGTAATATTCAAGTTATGCAATATTTGAAATAGAAACATTCAAATTGATATATTTGTATCTATTATGTATCAATTTATTAAATTCCCTACCACATGAACTATTGAACTTCTGAATAGTATTTGTTAAGTCGAATGTTACATTCGAAATTTCGAATGTGGACATTCGATCTAATTATGAACATTCGAAATCGAAAATAACATTCGAAAACTGTAAATAGAATTTGATTATAGAATTTTTAAGAATATTCGTTCTTATCAACATTCGATTATGTAAATCGAATTTTATAATTACATTTGTTTTAATATTCAAATTAGAATATAAACACATTCACCCAATCCTATATCTAAGCCTCTTCTGACAGCCCCCTTATCGCATGGCTATTTATTTATTATCTATTGACTTGCATTTTAGCCAATTAGTGCAGTGTCCTGTACAACTCCATGGTGTGAGCCCAATGTTATCTATATGGTCCACATGAAATAGCAGTGTCTTGTGAAAAGCTAATAAAATAACATGTGATAAGAGGCTGTCTGCAGTGGCTTAGAAACAGGCAGAAATGTAGAGGTATAAATGTTATAAAGTATATTAATATAACAATGTTGGTTGTGCAAAGCTTGGGAATGGGTAGTAAAGGTGTTATCTATCTTTTTAAACAATAACAATTTTGGTGTAGACTGTCCCTTTAAACACACTTTTATTGCTTCTCCCCATGATCAGACTCCAGACATGTGTATATATACATGCGGCTTGGGGGGAGAAACATTTGCCCTTTCTTGTCACCAAATGGGCCTGCATGAACACTTGTGCGCCCATAAAAGTGCAAGGAATACACCTAGAAAAAGGTAGCATTTTAACACAACTATACTTCACTTTTTTCTATTTAGAGCTAAAAAAATTGTAATAATTGAAAAAATATATAAATTGTATGTCCCTTAAAAGAACATTAAAACAGCTCTTTCTTTTGTGTAAAAATTGTGTTTTGTCCCAATGCTCTCTACAGAAGTCAAAAAGCAAAAGCTGTAACTTAATTTGTCATAATGCTGTGAATTGCTTAAATCAGCTAATTAATTTACAGCATTTGGAGGTTACAGAATTTGCTTTTTGGCCTCTCTAGGGAGTATGGGGCAAGCATATGTTTTTATCAGGAGGTGTTGCTATTGAAGGGAAAGAACATAAAAATATGTAAAACATTACCATTTTATAAAATTATAAAACATTACACAATAATTAAAGGGACATGAAACCCAATTTTTTCCTCTCGCTTAATTCAAATAGAGTATGCAATTTGAAACAACTTTCCAATTTACTTATATTATCTCATTTGCTTCATTCTCTTGGTATTCTTTGTTGAAAAGCAGCAATGCGCTACTGGGAGCTAGTAATTGCACTGTTTGAGCCAATAACATTAAGAGACACTAAACCCATTTTTTTTTCTTTCGTGATTCAGATAGAGCATGCGATTTTAAGCAACTTTCTAATTTACTCCTATTATCAATTTTTCTTCGTTCTCTTGCTATCGTTATTTGAAAAAGAAGGCATCTAAGCTTTTTTTTTGTTCAGAACTCTGGACAGCACGTTTTTATTGGTGGATGAATTTATCCACCAATCAGCAAGGACAACCCAGGTTGTTCACCAAAAATGGGCCGGCATTTAAACTTACATTCTTGCATTTCAAATAAAGATACCAAGAGAATGAAGAAAATGTGATAATAAGAGTAAATTAGAAAGTTGCTTAAAACTTCATACTCTATCTGAATCACGAAAGAAAAAAAAATTGGGTTCAGTGTCCCTTTAGGCATATATGTGCAGCCACCAATCAGCAGCTCCTGAGCCTACCTAGTTATCCTTTTTTAACAAGACAACTAAGACAATAGAAGTAAATTGGAAAGTTGTTAAAAATCACATGCTCTATCTAAATCATGACAAACAAATTTGGTTTTCATGTACCATTAATCAAAACTAAAATAACACATGGGGTCGATCACAATACTTTTGAAAAACGTATCAAATTATTTTTCTGCAAAAATCTCCGTAGACTTTAAAGAACCATTACATAATTTTCTAAAGGATTGTAATTGACACACATGTATGCACATATAATCCTAAAACCTTGTTGGATGAGGGTACCCAGAGCACAAATTCTGAAATACTCTTTTTACAATATAACTTTTTTCATAATTTGGTTAATAGCTATTACTTTTAGCAGCATGAATAACACAAGAATTTGTTATAATTGTCAGGTATAATTGGTGTGATTTCTGCTGCATTTGTGATGTGCACACACATTTTTAAACCAGGGGTTAAAGTGATGTCATAGCAGATCTCTGTCAGGAGATATATTGGTAGTGCTCATTGGAAACATTATAGATTCAAATGAGCATCACATCAGGACTGAAAAAACTAAAGAGCCATCTCCTTTATATACAGAGGCTGAAACAGACTCATACATAGTATTGCTCCAGGACTCCAAGAACTTTAGTCCACTGTTTTACTATTCAGTTTATCATGAAATGTATTGCACAGATTTTGGTGTTGCTGCTTGTCGTAACCTTTTCAAATGGTGCTGTCATCACTGGGGTAAGTTTATTTTAAGTCCCCTTTTTAGCATATTTTTTTCTGTATGCTGAGCTACCAATAAGCGGGGTGTGCAGAATTATATAGACATAGACAGATAGATAGATTTAGAAAGATATATAGACAGACAGATCTATCTATATGTGTTTCTTTCTAAATCTATCTATTTCTGTGTATCTTTCTAAATGGGTCTGCTTATTTATCTATCTATCTCTATCTATCTATCTATCTATCTATCTATCTATCTGTATCTATCTATCATCTATCTATCTATCCATCTGTATCTGTCTATCTATCTATATTTGTCTAGCTAGCTATCTATCTGTATCTATCTATCTATCTGTATTTGTCTAGCTAGCTATCTATCTGTATCTATCTATCTATCTGTATCTATCTATTTATCTGTATCTATATATCTATCTATCATCTTTCTTTCTATCTATCTATCAATCTATCCACACAGATTTTCGACCAGATTTTATAAATGAAACACGGATCCTTACATGTAGTTTTTATTCTTCAATAGATCTGTGTTACCATTAATATTTGTCATTATAACAATTAACATGCAGTAGACGTTATGTTTTTCATATAACAGAGAGATAGAGATAGATTGTACTTTAAAGGGCATTCAACTCAAATTTTATTTCCAAATGTAATTTTGTATAGTATTTTCTTATGTAATTTTCAGTATTATTATTGTCATTTATTATTTATAGTATTTAAAACCATTAGTCTGCAATATGCTGCACAGTCATAATGTGATCAGTGTAGGAACTCATTTGTAAATACATACACAATAATTGGCCACAGCAGAGGGAAAAAAGGATAAACTCACGAGGCTTTGCTTTCAAGAAGTATGCTACTGGACTGCAAAACTAAGCTAATATTGTTAGATTCATATTCTTTAAAAATACATTTATTTTATAAGCAAATCTTTTACTGGTATATAGTACTATGCATATATAAAAATGTCCCTTTAAATTAAACATTTAATAATTAAAAAAACAAACTATACAATTTTATCACGTTGCATCATGTAATTATCAATTCACTGAATTTTCTACATTTACATAGATGTACTACAGAATTTATTATTATTATTATTATTAATGATAATAAAAATACCATTGCAACCCCCATGGCTAAACTTCTTGCCACTCTTAACCCCTAAAAAGTTCCTAACTACTTATAAACCCTTAGGGGGGCGAATTATCAAGCTCCGAACGGAGCTTGGTGCCCTTGTTTCCGTGCAAGCCTTCAGGCTCGCCGGAAACAGCAGTTATGAAGCAGCGGTCTGAAGACCGCTGCTCAATAACTGATCCACTGCCTCTGAGGCTGCAGTCTTCAATCCCCCCGATCCTATACAATCGGGTTGATTGACATCCCCTGCTAGCGGCCGATTGGCCGCGAATCTTCAGGGGGCGGCATTGCTCAACCAGTTCACCAGAACTGCTTGTGCAATGATAAATGCTGACAGCGTATGCTGTCTGCATTTATCGATGTGCGGCGGACATGATACGCTACATTGTATCATGTCCGTCCGCACTTTAATAAATCGGCCCCTTACTGTGAAAATCTCATTGCAAAGTCCCCTAACCTAAAGTGGCCCCTAATCAATAAACCCCCACAGCAAGTCCCTCTATCCTAAAGTGACTGTAATAACTGACACCCCCAGGCAAAGTAGATCCCTTCTCCCATAACAAGACCCTCTAACCCATCATCCCCCAATACCCACTCCTAACTGAAGACCCCTTAAATTCTACTAATCTGAGAGTGATTAGTGGGGTTAGGTGGTTAACAGTGTAGGGGTTTTTTAGTGGTGGGAGTTGCGGTGGTTTAAGGGTTGATAGAAGAGCGTTTTGTTTTTTAGCTGCAGAGTTTTGGGGTTTTATTTCCCAATAGGGAGTTGTAGTGGTTTGGAAATAATAGCACAGGGATTTAATGCTTTGGTGGGGGTCAGGCGGTTTTAGCAATTATTACTGGGAATAAGATAGACTTTAGTACTGTTGTGTGAACTGTTACCACTTGTAGTAAGTTGATTATCACGTGGTCAACATGTAATATCAAGGTAAATGTAGCAATTCCCATTGTAAGTATGGGATGCATTCATTTACCTTGTGAACTAAAAATTCCTTGTAGTGCCAAAGCAAAGTACTGATTGTGTGATGCCAAGCACAGTATAACACGTGCAATCAGTATTGCTCAAATTGCCTAAGTATTTCATGTGAAATTGAATTGGTACAAAACTCAAAGTGCAAATTATTTAAATACGTCTCTTAGCTTTGAAGAAAAGGCTAAAAAAAAAAACGAGGCTCCTTGTGGGGTGTCTGAAGTTTTCTCACACGTCATAATATTTTCTAAGCATCTTACAACTGTAGATCTTGCTGTTTTATTCCTCGGAATGTAAGCTGTCATTTTTGTCTTAGAGTACTCAATTTGCAATTGCACTGATAGAAAAAGTAAAATGAAAGCAGAGCAATTTGATAATGTTGCTATGATTGCTGGCTGCTCCCTGTTAAACTGTCTCTCCTTTACAAGATTCTCCATACCAGAGAATTTTATTACTTTCTCTGGGTGTCATTTCACTATTCCTGAGGACTTAAAGGTTCAGCACCTTTTTTTTTTTAGAGAATCAAATGATGTCTGCCTTTATGAGGATAGACGTGATAATTTCACTCAATGAAGTGAACTATATTGAATCTAGCCCAAATTAAGAGAAGCTTAGATTCACTATTCACTGTTAATTCCTTGTGAGAATTGTTACCATTTCGTATTCTTCTATTAAAAGAGTCCACATATTGTTTTTTATTTTATTGTAATTCAAAATATTATCTGATTTATATGCTTTTTCTCTTGTAAGGTGTATCCAATCCACGGATCATCCATTACTTGTGGGATATTCTCATTCCTAACAGGAAGTTGCAAGAGGACACCCACAGCAGAGCTGACTATATAGCTCCTCCCCTCACTACCATATCCAGTCATTCTCTTGCAACTCTCAACAAGCATGGAGGTAGTAAGAGATAAGTGGTGAAATGTAGCTGTTATTTTGCTTCAATCAAGAGTTTATTATTTTTAAATAGTACCGGAGTTGTGCTATTTTGTTCCAGGCAGGAAAAAAGAAGAATCTGCCTGGGATTTCTATGATCTTAGCAGGTTGTAACTAAGATCCATTGCTGTTCTCACACATGTCTGAACAGAGATGAAATGAAGGCTAGAAAATGCTGCTGATACCAAATTTATGTAAGGTAAGCCTGAATACAGTGATTTAATAGCGACTGGTATCATGCTTACTTTCTGAGGTAAAACTCTTTTATATTTACAATATAAAACGTTTGCTGGAATGTTTAAACGTTTTTATATATACTTTGGTGATAAAACTTTATTGGGGCCTAGTTTTTTTCCACATGGCTTGCTTAAATTTACCTAGAAACAGTTCCCTGAGGCTTTCCACTGTGTTACTATGAGTGGGAGGGGCCTAGTTTAGTGCTTTTTTGTGCATTAACTATTACAGACTGAGACATCCAGGAGTTCCCTGAATGCTACAGGACATCTCTAAAGGGCTTTTAGGCTTCCAAAATCGTTTGTTGGGGAAGGTAAGCCCACAGCAAGGCTGTGGCAGTTTGGTGTGACTGTTAAAAAACGTCTATATCGTTTTTTTTTATCCGGTTTTTGAACTAAGGGGTTAATCATCCATTTGCAAGTGGGTGCAATGCTCTGTTAGCTTATTATACACACTGTAAAAATTTCGTTTGATTTACTGCCTTTTTTCACTGTTTTTCAAATTCTGACAAAATTTGTTTCTCTTAAAGGCACAGTACCGTTTTTTATATTTGCTTGTTAATTTGATTTAAAGTGTTTTCCAAGCTTGTTAGTCTCATTGCTAGTCTGTATAAACATGTCTGACATAGAGGAAACTCCTTGTTCATTATGTTTAAAAGCCATGGTGGAACCAAATGTACTGATTTCACTTTAAGCAATAAAGATCATATTCTGTCTTTAAAAAATTTATCACCAGAGGAATCTGTCGAGGGGGAAGTTATGCCGACTAACTCTCCCCACGTGTCAGAGCCTTTGACTCCCGCTCAAGGGACTCACACTCAAATGGTGCCAAGTACATCCAGGGCGCCCATAGCGTTTACTTTACAAGACATGGCGGCAGTCATGGATAATACACTGTCTTTAAAAAATTTATCACCAGAGGAATCTGTCGAGGGGGAAGTTATGCCGACTAACTCTCCCCACGTGTCAGAGCCTTTGACTCCCGCTCAAGGGACTCACACTCAAATGGTGCCAAGTACATCCAGGGCGCCCATAGCGTTTACTTTACAAAACATGGCGGCAGTCATGGATAATACACTGTCAGCGGTATTAGCCAGACTACCTGTATTTAGAGGAAAGCGAGATAGCTCTGGAGTTAGACGAAATACAGAGCATACTGACGCTTTAAGAACTATGTCTGATACTGCCTCACAATATGCAGAAGCTGAAGAAGGAAAGCTTCTTTCTGTGGGTGATATTTTTGACTCAGGGAAGATGATGCAACCTGATTCTGATATTTCTACATTTAAATTTAAGCTTGAACACCTCTGCGTGTTACTCAGGGAGGTTTTAGCTGCTCTCAATGACTGTGATACAATTGCAGTGCCAGAGAAATTATGTAGACTGGATAAATACTATGCAGTGCCGGTGTGTACTGATGTTTTTCCAATACCTAAAAGGTTTACAGAAATTATTACTAAGGAATGGGATAGACCAGGTGTGCCGTTCTCTCCCCCTCCTGTTTTTAGAAAAATGTTTCCAATAGACGCCACCACACGGGACTTATGGCAGACAGTTCCTAAGGTGGAGGGAGCAGTTTCTACTCTAGCAAAGCGTACTACTATCCCTGTCGAGGACAGTTGTGCTTTCTTAGATCCAATGGATAAAAAGTTAGAGGGTTACCTTAAGAAAATGTTTATTCAATAAGGTTTTATCCTACAGCCCCTTGCATGCATTGCGCCTGTCACTGCTGCTGCGGCGTTCTGGTTTGAGTCTCTGGAAGAGGCTTTACAGGTAGTGACTCCATTGGATGAAATACTTGACAAGCTTAGAGCACTTAAGTTAGCCAATTCTTTTGTTTCTGATGCCATTGTTCATTTGACTAAACTAACGGCTAAGAATTCTAGTTTTGCTATCCAGGCACGCAGAGCGCTATGGCTTAAATCATGGTCAGCTGACGTTACTTCAAAATCGAAGCTGCTTAACATTCCCTTCAAGGGGCAGACCCTATTCGGGCCTGGTTTGAAGGAGATTATTGCTGATATCACTGGAGGAAAGGGTCATGCCCTTCCTCAGGATAGGTCCAAACCAAGGGCCAAACAGTCTAATTTTCGTGCCTTTCGAAACTTCAAGGCAAGTGCGGCATCAACTTCCTCTAATGCAAAACAAGAGGGAACTTTTGCTCAGTCCAAGACGGTCTGGAGACCTAACCAGACCTGGAACAAGGGTAAGCAGGCCAAAAAACCTGCTGCTGCCTCTATGACAGCATGAAGGAACGGCCCCCTATCCGGTAACGGATCTAGTAGGGGGCAGACTTTCGCTCTTCGCCCAGGCATGGGCAAGAGATGTCCAGGATCCCTGGGCGTTGAAAATTATATCCCAGGGATATCTTCTGGACTTTAAGGCTTCCCCCCCAAAAGGGAGATTTCACCTTTCACAATTATCTGCAAACCAGATAAAGAGAGAGGCATTCTTACACTGTGTACAAGACCTCCTAGTTATGGGAGTGATCCATCCAGTCCCAAAGGAGGAACAGGGACAGGGATTTTACTCAAATCTGTTTGTGGTTCCCAAAAAAGAGGGAACCTTCAGACCAATTTTAATCTAAAGATCTTAAACAAATTCCTCAGAGTTCCATCATTCAAGATGGAGACTATTCGTACCATCCTACCTATGATCCAGGAGGGTCAATACATGGCGGTCCTAAGGCCACGGGGCATAGCAGTGGCCCCTTATTTAGACGACATCCTGATTCAGGCGTCAAACTTCCAAATTGCCAAGTCTCATACGGACATAGTGTTGGTATTTCTGAGGTCGCATGGGTGGAAGGTGAACGAGAAAAAGAGTTCTCTATCCCCCCTCACAAGAGTTTCCTTCCTAGGGACTCTGATAGATTCTGTAGAAATGAAAATTTACCTGACGGAGTCCAGGTTATCAAAACTTCTAAATTCCTGCCGCGTTCTTTATTCCATTCCTTGCCCTTCGGTTGCTCTGTGCATGGAAGTAATAGGCTTAATGGTAGCGGCAATGGACATAGTGCCGTTTGCACGCCTACATCTCAGACCGCTGCAACTTTGCATGCTCAGTCAATGGAATGGGGATTACACAGATTTGTCCCCTTTACTGAATCTGGACCAAGAGACCAGGGATTCTCTTCTCTGGTGGCTATCTCGGGTCCATCTGTCCAAAGGTATGACCTTTCGCAGGCCAGATTGGACAATTGTAACAACAGATGCCAGCCTTCTAGGTTGGGGTGCAGTCTGGAACTCCCTGAAGGCTCAGGGATCGTGGACTCAGGAGGAGTCACTCCTTCCAATAAACATTCTGGAACTAAGAGCGATATTCAATGCTCTTCAGGCTTGGCCTCATCTAGCGACGATGAGGTTCATCAGATTTCAGTCGGACAACATCACGACTGTGGTTTACATCAACCATCAAGGAGTTCCCTAGCGATGTTAGAAGTCTCAAAGATAATTCGCTGGGCAGAGATTCACTCTTGCCACCTATCAGCTATCCATATCCCAGGTGTAGAGAACTGGGAGGCGGATTTTCTAAGTCGTCAGACTTTTCATCCGGGGGAGTGGGAACTCCATCCGGAGGTGTTTGCACAATTGGTTCTTCGTTGGGGCGAACCAGAACTGGATCTCATGGCGTCTCGCCAGAACGCCAAGCTTCCTTGTTACGGATCCAGGTCCAGGGACCCCAAGGCAACGCTGATAGATGCTCTAGCAGCACCTTGGTCCTTCAACCTGGCTTATGTGTTTCCACCATTTCCTCTGCTCCCTCGTCTGATTGCCAAAGTCAAGCAGGAGAGAGCATTGGTGATCTTGATAGCGCCTGCGTGGCCACGCAGGATTTGGTATGCAGATCTGGTGGACATGTCATCCTTTCCACCATGGACTCTGCCGCTGAGACAGGACCTTCTACTTCAAGGTCCTTTCAACCATCCAAATCTAATTTCTCTGAGGCTGACTGCCTGTAGATTGAACGCTTGATTTTATCAAAGCGTGGTTTCTCCGAGTCAGTCATTGATACCTTGATTCAGGCACGGAAGCCTGTCACCAGGAAAATCTATCATAAAATATGGCGTAAATATCTTTATTGGTGTGAATCTAAGGGCTACTCGTGGAGTAAGGTCAGGATTCCCAGGATATTATCTTTTCTCCAAGAAGGATTGGAGAAAGGATTCCTTAAAGGGACAGATTTCTGCGCTATCTATTCTTTTGCACAAGCGTCTGGCGGATGCCCCAGACGTTCAGGCATTTTGTCAGGCTTTAGTTAGAATCAAGCCTGTCTTTAAACCTGTTGCTCCACCTTGGAGCTTAAATTTGGTTCTTAAAGTTCTTCAGGGGGTTCCGTTTGAACCTTTTCATTCCATAGATATCAAACTTTTATCTTGGAAAGTTCTTCTTTTGGTAGCTATTTCCTCGGCTCCTAGAGTTTCCGAGTTATCTGCCTTACAATGTGATTCTCCTTATCTGATCTTCCATGCAGATAAGGTAGTTCTGCGTACCAAACCTGGGTTTTTACCTAAGGTGGTATCTAATAAGAATATCAATCAAGAAATTGTTGTTCCGTCTTTGTGTCCTAATCCTTCTTCAAAGAAGGAGCGTCTATTACACAATCTGGACGTGGTTCGTGCTTTAAAGTTTTACTTACAAGCTACTAAAGATTTTCGTCAAACATCTGCTTTGTTTGTTGTCTACTTTGGACAGAGGAGAGGTCAAAAGGCTTCGGCAACCTCTCTTTCTTTTGGCTAAGAAGCATAATCCGCTTAGCCTATGAGACTGCTGGCCAGCAGCCTCCAGAAAGGATTACAGCTCATTCTACTAGAGCTGTGGCTTCCACATGGGCCTTTAAAAATGAGGCTTCTGTTGAACAGATTTGCAAGGCGGCGACTTGGTCTTCGCTTCATACTTTTTCAAAATTCTAAAAATTTGATACTTTTGCTTCTTCGGAGGCTATTTTTGGGAGAAAGGTTTTACAGGCAGTGGTACCTTCCGTTTAAGTACCTGCCTTGTCCCTCCCTTCATCCATGTACTTTAGCTTTGGTATTGGTATCCCACAAGTAATGGATGATCCGTGGACTGGATACACCTTACAAGAGAAAACATAATTTATGCTTACCTGATAAATTTATTTCTCTTGTGGTGTATCCAGTCCACGGCCCGCCCTGTCATTTTAAGGCAGGTATTTTTTAATTTTAAACTACAGTCACCACTGCACCCTGTGGTTTCTCCTTTCTCTGCTTGTTTTCGGTCGAATGACTGGATATGGTAGTGAGGGGAGGAGCTATATAGTCAGCTCTGCTGTGGGTGTCCTCTTGCAACTTCCTGTTGGGAATGAGAATATCCCACAAGTAATGGATGATCCGTGGACTGGATACACCACAAGAGAAATAAATTTATCAGGTAAGCATAAATTATGTTTTTTCTAAAAAATCTTTTTCTGGGGTTAGGTAAATGCTTGACATCAGGAATTATATGCGCAGTCTATAAATTATGACTGCATGTCATCACTAAGAGGTACAGTGGGTATTGAAAAGAATCACCCCTCTTGAAAATAATCATATTTTGTTGCTTTGCAGCCTGAAATAAAGACAGACACATTTTTTGTTTATCCAGTTGCAATTACTCAGTGCAACTTATAACATCAAAGTGAAAGATATAACACCAACATGTCAGGCAAAAATAAAGACAATTCAAAAACAGAATCACTGAGTTGGAAAAAAGATCACCCCCATGTGTCAGTATTTTGTTGAACCACCTTTTGCTTTAATTACAGCCTTTAGTCTTTTGGGATATGTCTCTACTAACTTTGCACTAGACTGTGTGCAATATTTGCCCACTCTTCTTTGCAGAACTGTTCCAGTTCCGTTACATTTGATGGTGACCGTTCGTGGACTGCAGTCTTCAAGTCATGCCAATGATATTCAATGGGGTTTATGTCTGGACTCTGACTAGGCCATGCAAGGACATTCACATTTTTCTCCTTCAACCACTCTGTGGTCATTTTTGCTGTGTGCTTTGGGTCATTGTCATGTTGGAAGGTAAACCTTCTTCCCATTGACAACTTCCTGGCAGAGGGCAGCAGATTTTCCTCAAGAATTTTATGGTATTTTGCCCCATCCATTATACCTTCTATCCTGACAAACACCCCCATAACAAGATATTACCACCTTCATGCTTTACTGTAGGTATTGTGTTATTTGGATGGTGAGGTGTATTAGATTTCCTCCAGACATATCGTTTGGTGGTGAGGCCACATAATTCAATTTTAGTCTCATCTGACCATAACACCTTTTTACATGTGGCCTCAGAATCTCCTAGGTGTGTTATGGCAAAGCTCAGTCGTGACTGCATGTGGCCTTTCTTGAGAAGTGGCTTTTTTCTTGCAACCCTCCCATACAAGCCACTTTTTGTGGAGAATTTGTGATATTGTTGTCACATGCACACAATGACCACTCTTTGTCAAAAATTCCTGAAACTGCTTCAGAGTTGATGTGGGCCTCTTGGTAACCTCTCTGACCAATTTCCTCCTGGCTCTTTCATCCCGTTTGGAGCGACGTCCTGATCCAGAGAGGGTCTGTGTTGTACCAAATGCCTTCCACTTCTTAATAATAGACTTCACTGTGCTTCTAGGCATTGATAAAGCCCTTGATATTTTCTTGTATCCATCTCCTGATTTGTGCCTGTCCACAACATTATCCCGGAGATCTTTTGACAGTGCCTTGCCATCCATAGTTGATTGTTTGCTTCAGTTGCACTACCAGGGACTGAGATGCTCCAGGAAAGCTCTTTTCATGCTGAGCTAATCAATATGCCCACAGCTGATCACAGTTGAAGGTCAAATGGCTTTGTGTGTGTGTTGAGAAGGTTATTAGCTACACCTGATTTGTTTTACAAGTAATTTTTGGAGGGGGTGATCCTTTTTCCAACTCAGTGATTTTGTTTTTCAATTGTCTTTATTTTTGCCTGGCATGTTGGTGTTATATCTTTTACTTGGATGTTATAAGTTACACTGAGTAATTACAACTGGATAAACAAAAACTGTGTCTGTCTTTATTTCAGGCTGCAAAGCAACAAAATGTGATTATTTTCAAGGGGGGTGATTCATTTCAATACCCACCGTATATTAGCATAAGCTCTCTACCAGTTGTGTATTTTGTATTTGTGCCACTCTAGGCAGTGGGAATTCTGATTTCCACGTCCCCCTATTCCTAACCATTTTAGATTTTTTTGACTCGTATATTCTCATATATTTCTCACTACTAGAGGCCGGAGCACAATAGAGAGGTCATGCATAGCCACTAGACAATCATTGATTTGTAAAAAAAAAAACATAAATAAAATATTTTGAGAGAGTAGGAGTGGGAATGCCATAGAACTAACCCCCTCAAAAATTTTCATCCAGAATGAATGATTGGAATAATTAGATTTTCAGTGAATTTGCTTAATAAGGATAACCAAGAGCCTGAAAAGGTTAGTCTTGCTGGATATTTCTTTTTTTTAGACAATTAAGTCGGGAAATAAGGGTATTTTGTCATTTTATTCTTAATATCTTTTAGCGGCTTATTTAGGCCTATGCATTAAAGGGACAGTCTACTTCAGATTTTTTATTGTCTAAAAAGATAATCCCTTTATTACCCATTCCCCAGTTTTGCATAACCAACACGGTTATATTACTATACTTCTTACCTCTGTGATTACCTTGCATCTAAGCCTCTGCAGACTGCCCCCTTATTTCAGTTTTTTTGACAGACTTGCATCTTAGCCAATCAATGCTGACACCTAGGTAATTCCACGGGAGTGAGCGCAATGGTATCTATATGTTAAACTTGAACTAGCGCTATCTAGCTGTGAAAGCCTGTCAAAATGCACTGAGATAAGAGGCGGCCTTCAAGGGCTTAGAAATTAGCGTATGAGCCTACCTAGGTTTAGTTTTAAACAAAGAAAACCAAGCAAATTTGATTCTAAAAGTAAACTGGAAAGTTGTTTAAAATTGCATGCCCTATTTGAATCATAAAAGTTTAATTTTGACTTGACTGTCCCTTTAAATAAAGTTATTAAGACCCATACTGGGGGGGAGGTTAAACATTGGAACTGTGGCATAATATTTTTCACTAAAATATTATGCTCCACTATTTTTATTGAACTGAATGATGGGTTATACATAAAGTGCAGGACAACAGGCGGACCACTTACTGAGTCTGCTGGAGCAAAGATGCAGGAGCTCACTCTTCTCTTTGTCAATGGGACGGGTTGTACAGTGTCTGATTGGCTTTACTGTACAGCCAAAGAAAAAAATGACCCCTTTACACTTTAATTCCCGATAAATACTATGCATATACAGTTAAAAAATTTGTTTAAATTTTTTTTTTTAAATAATTGGTGCACTGGAAAATTCTCTCGTTCTGTTACTAAATAATATTTCCTAACACTGTTAGGCATGTGAGAGAGACATACAGTGTGGGGCAGGATCCTGCTGTGCCGTCAGTGTGTGGTTACGTGGGCTCAGACTTTGCACCCCACTTGGAAGAAAAGGGGAAGAATGCCACCCTGCCAGTCATAAGGTATGTACCAATTTCCCTCTGTATGTGATGATCATTTAACTGATTTATGTTTTTATTCCATTGTAGACTGCAACCTGTTTTTATTTTTATTATTATTAGTTGTCAAGTAGGGTACTAAAGAGACATTCTATTGCAAAAAGATATGATCTAATTTGTTAGATTATGTAATTTTTGCAAACGTGATTTAAGTTTACTATAGGCTAGATTACAGTATTTTTAATTTTTTTTGCGATCGCGAAAACTCTGCTAGGATTTTCATTTTTGCGCTTGTCGGGTTGCGTTCATATTACAAGTTCCAAAAAAAACGTATTTGGTGCTAGCGTTAACCCGAATAGCACAAAAAAACTAACTTAATTTTTTTAAACAGTAACCACAGCTCTGAGATCGCAGTAAGCATTGAAGCGTAAAGGGCGATTGCGCTAGCACAATCGCAATTTCGCTCCACTTGTAATATCAGCGCAATGAAAATGGCTCTCAAAAACACTATCGCGCTAGCGCAAACCTGTTTGTGCCTCACTTGTAATCTAGCCCTATGTGTTTAAGCCTTATATGTAAAATCCTTCAAAGGAAGAGAAAGCCTTGCAGCTCCTGAGCAGACCTCAGTCTGTCAGCCAATTGAAAGCAGCTACCTCCTGACCCCGCCAATCACCAGCTGAGTCCTGCTTTAACCCCTTTGTCAATATTCACTAATAAGCTTGAGGTTTTGCTCAATCTATAACTTTCAAGTTGATATTGCTAATCAATTGTTAAAAAAGTTTAACCAGTGACTCATATATGCACCTAAATTAGCATGCCCTAATTAGCAAAATTTACCATTTACCTGCAAATGTATACTGCAGTGCCTCGCCATTAACCCTTTCTTTTAAGTTTCTGAATTGTACAGCTCTAACTCCCTTCCCCCACACAATTCCTTTTATGGCTGTAGCTATATCCATTGTTGTTTTGGTAAAATGCACAAATGAATGGGGATTCTCTGCTGGAGCATGCCTAGAAGCTATGAACTCAGCTGAAATACAATGCCTGTGTCTAAACATTGATAAGAGAGGTGGAGCACAGTGTCCAGACAGCATGGCTATTTTAAGTATTTTTTCTTATTTTTGAAAATTATTTTAAAATACTTCCCAGCAATTTTTAAACAATTTTTTTTATGTAAACTATTTTTACTTAATTAGCCCTTTTAGGATATGCACAGATCTCAACCTGTTTTATGGCACTTTAATACTGATTTTTAAAGCTTGCGTTTTTTCAGACCAACTAAAATATTTTTAAACAAACAAGGAAAAAATAAATAAATATAATGGAAGATTCTTTCTCTTGTAAGGTGTATCCAGTCCACGGGTTCATCCATTACTTGTGGAATATTCTCCTTCCCAACAGGAAGTTGCAAGAGGACACCCACAGCAGAGCTGTCTATATAGCTCCTCCCCTAACCCCCACCTCCAGTCATTCTCTTGCAACTCTCGACAAGATAGGAAGTATCAAGAGATATGTGGTGACTTAGTGTAGTTTTTCCTTCAATCAAGAGTTTGTTATTTTTAAACGGTACCGGCGTTGTACTGTTTTACTCTCAGGCAGAAATTAGAAGAAGAATTCTGCCTGGAGGTTTGATGATCTTAGCGGTTTGTAACTAAGGTCCATTGCTGTTCTCACACATAACTGAAGAGTATGGGAAAACTTCAGTTGGGGGAACGGTCTGCAGATTACCTGCTTTGAGGTATGTTCAGTATTTTTATTTCTAGAGAGATGAATAAGTTCTAGAAAATGCTGACAGAGCCTTGTGTATTTGAGGTAAGCCTGATGCAGTGATTTAACGACGACTGGGATCATGCTTACAAAACAGGGTAATACTCATGTTTATACTCATATTACTTAGTGACAAAACGTTTACATGATTTCATAAATAGGACGTTTTTTCTCTGAGGGAGATAGGTCTTTATTTGGGGCCTAGTTTCCACATGGCTAGTCAGATACTCCTAGGAGTATTTTCTTAAGGCCCCTCTGACATACAGTACATGGTGGGAGGGGCCTATTTTAGCGCTCTAGATGCGCAGTTTTAATTCAGACTGAGACATCCAGCTTCCCTAGAGGAGTCCTCTGGCACCTGAGGACCATTACAAAGGGTTTATTTCTGCACAAAATCGTATTTAAGGGCAGGTAGGAGCCTCAGCAGAGCTGTGGCAAGGTGCTCATCTGTCTTTTAACGTTTTTTAAATCCGGTTTGGGGCCTAAGGGGTTAATCATCCATTTGCAAGTGGGTGCAATGTTGCTTTAGTCCCTTACACACACTGTAAAAATTTCAAAGACTTTACTATATTTTTTCACTGTTTTGCAGTTTAAGTGCTATTTTTTTTCTCTTAAAGGCACAGTAACGTTTTTGTTTAATTGCTGTTTCACCTTTATTAAAGTGTTTTCCAAGCTTGCTTGTCTCATTACTAGTCTGTTAAACATGTCTGACATAGAGGAAACTCCTTGTTCAATATGTTTGAAAGCCATTGTGGAACCCCCTCTTAGAATGTGTACCAAATGTACTGAAATGTCTATAAACTATAAAGACCATATTATGGCGCTTAAAGATTTATCTCCAGGGGATTCTCTGACTGAAAATAAGGGAGATTATGCCATCTAGCTCTCCCAATGTGTCAGAACCTATAACTCCTGCTCAAGTGACGCCAAGTACATCTAGCGCGTCTAATTCTTTTACCTTACAGGACATGGCGGCAGTTATGAATGCTACCCTCTCAGAGGTATTGTCCAAACTGCCAGGGTTACAAGGAAAGCGAGACAGCTCTGGGGCTAGAACTAATACAGAGCTTTCTGACGCTTTAATGCCTGTGTCCGATATACCCTCACAATACTCAGAAGCCGAGGCAGGTGAGCTTCTATCTGTGGGTGACATTTCAGATTCAGGGAAGGCGTTGCTTCAGTCTGATTCTGAAATGACAGCGTTTAAATTTAAGCTTGAACACCTCCGCTTATTGCTTAGGGAGGTTTTAGCGACTCTCGATGACTGTAACCCCATTGTGGTTCCAGAGAAATTGTGTAAAATGGACCAATACTTTTCAGTACCTGTTTACACTGATGTTTTTCCAGTCCCTAAGAGGTTTTCGGAAATTATTACTAAGGAATGGGATAGACCAGGTGTACCGTTCTCTCCCCCTCCTGCTTTTAAAAAGATGTTTCCCATAGATGCCGCCATACGGGACTCGTGGCAGACGGTCCCTAAGGTGGAGGGAGCAGTCTCTACCCTAGCTAAGCGTACAACTATACCCGTCGAGGACAGTTGTGCTTTCCTAGATCCTATGGATAAAAAATTGGAGGGTATCCTTAAGAAATTTTTTATACATCAAGGTTTTATTCTCCAGCCTCTTGCATGCATTGCCCCAATTACTGCTGCAGCGGCTTTTTGGTTCGAGTCTCTTGAGGAGGCTCTACAGGTGGAGACCCCGTTAGATGATATTTTAGACAGGATTAAAGCTCTTACGTTAGCTAATTCCTTTATTTCTGACGCCGTGTTTCATTTAACCAAGCTAACGGCTAAGAATTCAGGTTTTCCCATTCTGGCGCGCAGGGCGCTATGGCTTAAGTCCTGGTCAGCAGACGTTACTTCAAAGTCTAAGCTTCTAAACATCCCCTTCAAGGGACAGACCCTATTCGGGCCTGGTCTGAAGGAGATCATTTCTGATATTACTGGAGGAAAAGGTCACGCCCTTCCTCAGGATAGGTCCAATAAATTAAGGACCAAACAGAATAATTTTCGTTCCTTTCGAAACTTCAAGAGTGGCGCAGCTTCAACTTCCTCTAATGCAAAACAAGAGGGAAATTTCGCCCAGTCCAAACCAGTCTGGAGACCTCACCAGACTTGGAACAAAGGGAAGCAGGTCAAGAAGCCTGCTGCTGCCTCTAAGACAGCATGAAGGAGTAGCCCCCGATCCGGGACCGGATCTAGTATGGGGCAGACTTTCTCTCTTCGCCCAGGCTTGGGCAAGAGGCGTCCAGGATCCCTGGGCACTAGAGATTGTTTCCCAGGGATATCTTCTGGAATTCAAAGGATCATCTCCAAAGGGGAGATTTCATCTCTCACAATTATCTGCAAACCAGATAAAGAGAGAGGCATTCTTACGTTGCGTTCAAGACCTACTGGTTATGGGGGTGATCCACCCAGTCCCAATAGAGGAACAGGGACAGGGTTTCTATTCAAACCTGTTTATAGTTCCCAAAAAAGAGGGAACTTTCAGACCAATTTTGGATCTCAAGATCCTAAACAAATTTCTCAGGGTCCCATCCTTCAAGATGGAGACAATCCGAACCATCCTCCCTATGATACAGGAGGGTCAATATATGACTACCGTGGACTTAAAGGATGCTTATCTCCACATTCCGATTCACAGAGAGCATCATCAATTCCTAAGGTTCGCCTTCCTAGACAGGCATTACCAGTTTGTGGCTCTTCCCTTCGGGTTAGCCACAGCGCCAAGAGTCTTTACGAAGGTTCTAGGGTCCCTTCTGGCGGTCTTAAGGACGCGGAGCATAGCGGTGGCTCCTTACCTAGACGACATTCTGATTCAGGCATCGACTTTTCAAATTGCCAAGTCCCATACGGACATTGTTCTGGCCTTTCTGAGGTCTCACGGGTGGAAAGTGAACAGAGAAAAGAGTTCTCTTTCTCCCCTCACAAGAGTTTCCTTCCTAGGAACTCTGATAGATTCCGTAGAAATGAAGATTTTTCTGACAGAGGTCAGGATATCAAAGCTTCTAACTTCCTGCCGTGTTCTTCATTCCACTTCTCTGCCGTCAGTGGCTCAGTGTATGGAAGTGATCGGCCTAATGGTAGCGGCAATGGACATAGTTCCGTTTGCCCGCCTACATCTCAGACCACTGCAACTTTGCATGCTCAATCAGTGGAATGGGGACTACACAGATTTGTCTCCTCTGTTAAATCTGGATCAAAAGACCAGGTATTCTCTTCTCTGGTGGTTATCTCGGGTCCACCTGTCCAGGGGAATGAGTTTCCGCAGGCCAGAGTGGACTATAGTGACGACAGATGCCAGCCTTCTGGGCTGGGGTGCGGTCTGGAACTCCCTGAAGGCTCAGGGTTCGTGGACTCAGGAGGAAGCCCTCCTTCTGATAAACATTCTGGAACTCAGAGCGATATTCAATGCTCTTCAGGCTTGGCCTCAGCTAGCTGCGGTCAGATTCATCAGATTTCAGTCGGACAATATCACGACTGTGGCCTATATCAACCATCAGGGGGGAACAAGGAGTCCCCTGGCAATGATGGAAGTTTCCAAGATAATTCTATGGGCAGAGGTTCACTCTTGCCATCTATCTGCTATCCATATCCCAGGAGTAGAGAACTGGGAGGCGGACTTTCTGAGTCGGCAGACTTTTCATCCGGGGGAGTGGGAGCTCCATCCGGAGGTTTTTGCCCAGCTGATTCAACTATGAGGCAACCAGAACTGGATCTGATGACATCTCATCAGAACGCCAAGCTTCCTCGTTACGGGTCCAGGTCAAGGGATCCCCAGGCAACGCTGATAGATGCTCTAGCAGTGCCCTGGTCCTTCAGCCTGGCTTATGTGTTTCCACCTTTTCCTCTCCTCCCTCGTCTGATTGCCAAGATCAAGCAGGAGAGAGCTTCTGTGATTTTGATAGCACCTGCGTGGCCACGCAGGACTTGGTATGCAGATCTGGTGGACATGTCATCCTTTCCACCATGGACTCTGCCGCTGAGGCAGGACCTTCTACTCCAAGGTCCATTCAAACATCCAAATCTAGTTTCTCTGCGTCTGACTGCTTGGAGATTGAACGCTAGATTTTATCAAAGCGTGGTTTCTCCGAGTCGGTCATTGATACCTTAATTCAGGCTCGAAAGCCTGTCACCAGGAAAATCTATCATAAGATATGGTGTAAATATCTTCATTGGTGTGAATCCAAGGGTTACTCGTGGAGTAAGGTCAGGATTCCTAGGATACTATCTTTTCTCCAAGAAGGATTGGAAAAGGGATTGTCGGCTAGTTCCTTAAAGGGACAGATTTCTGCTCTGTCTATTCTTTTGCACAAGCGCCTGGCTGATGTTCCAGACGTTCAGGCGTTTTGTCAGGCTTTGGTTAGAATCAGGCCTGTGTTTAAACCTGTTGCTCCGCCATGGAGTTTAAATTTAGTTCTTAAAGTTCTTCAAGGGGTTCCGTTTGAACCCTTGCATTCCATAGATATCAAGCTTTTATCTTGGAAAGTTCTGTTTTTAGTAGCTATCTCTTCGGCTCAAAGAGTTTTAGAGTTGTCTGCCTTGCAGTGTGATTCCCCTTATCTGATCTTCCATGCAGATAAGGTAGTTGCGTACCAAACCTGGGTTTCTTCCTAAGGTAGTATCTAATAGGAATATCAATCAGGAAATTGTTGTTCCGTCACTGTGTCCTGATCCTTCTTCAAAGAAGGAACGGCTGTTACACAATCTTGACGTGGTTCGTGCTTTAAAGTTTTATTTGCAAGCTACTAAGGATTTTCGTCAAACATCTGCATAGTTTGTTGTCTACTCTGGAAAGAGGAGAGGCCAAAAGGCTTCGGCAACTTCTCTTTCTTTTTGGCTAAGAAGCATAATCCCTTTAGCTTATGAGACTGCTGGCCAGCAGCCTCCTGAAAGAATTACAGCTCATTCTACTAGAGCGGTAGCTTCCACATGGGCTTTTAAAAAATGAGTCCTCTGTTGAACAGATTTGTAAGGCGGCAACTTGGTCTTCGCTTCATACTTTTTCCAAATTTTCCAAATTTTATATTTTTGCTTCTTCGGAGGCTATTTTTGGGAGAAAGGTTTCTGCCTTGTCCCTCCCTTCATCCGTGTCCTAAAGCTTTGGTATTGGTATCCCACAAGTAATGGATGAACCCGTGGACTGGATACACCTTACAAGAGAAAACAAAATTTATGCTTACCTGATAAATTTCTTTCTCTTGTGGTGTATCCAGTCCACGGCCCGCCCTGTCGTTTTAAGGCAGGTGTTTTTTATTTTTTAAACTACAGTCACCACTGCACCCTATAGTTTCTCATTTTTCTTACTTGTCTTCGGTCGAATGACTGGAGGTGGGGGTTAGGGGAGGACCTATATAGACAGCTCTGCTGTGGGTATCCTCTTGCAACTTCCTTTTGGGAAGGAGAATATCCCACAAGTAATGGATGAACCCGTGGACTGGATACACCACAAGAGAGAGAAATTTATCAGGTAAGCATAAATTTTGTTTTTCAACACAATGAAATAAAAAAACATTTTATAAAGATTTATTTCTTTTGCATGATGTACTGAGTCCACGGATTCATCCTTACTTGTGGGATATTGTCCTTCCTGACAGGAAGTAGCAAAGAGAGCACCACAGCAGAGCTCTCTATATAGTTCCTCCCCTAACTCCACCCCCAGTCATTCTCTTTGCTGGCTCTAAGCTGGAAGGGTAAAGAGAAGAGGTGATAAACTGTTAGTTTTTATTTTATCTTCAATCAAGAGTTTGTTAATTTTAAATGGTACCGGTGTTGTACTATTTACTCTCAGGCAGGACATAGATGAAGTTTTCTGCCTGGAGGATGATGATCTTAGCATTTGTAACTAAGGTCCACTGCTGTTCCCACAGAAGCTGAGGAGTACAGGAAAACTTCAGTGTGAGGAACGGTTCTGGCTATACAGCAATGAGGTATGTTCAGTCATTTTTCTGCAGAGACTATGTTAACTCAGAAAGGCTGACAGTATCCTCATTAGGGGAAGGGTAAGCAGTAATCCTAGTGTGAAAGAGGCTTTACTAGCTTGCATAAAGGGCTAAGTTTTTTGGGCACTCAGTTTGTTTATGAAAAATTGGGACAAAGGTTTGTGTGTTCTGGGAGTAACGTTTTTTTATGTTTATGGGACGTTTGCTTGAGGGGTCATTTGGCTTTTTGGGGTTGTTATAACCCACATGGTTTTCAAACTAGGTTTGCTAGATTTGTGTAGGCCCCAGCAACATCGAGTGAGGTGGGCGGGGCCTGTATTTAGTTATACAGACAAGCAGCAAGCAACTTCTCCTGAGGTCCTATTAATCTTCTGAGGGCCTATTCGAAGCTTTAACCCCATATTATCGTTCCTAAGGGCAGGTAGGGCCACAGCAGATCTGTGGCAAGGTGCTTATAGGGGTTTTTAACCGGTTTTAGACAAATTTCAATCCGTTTTTTTTTTCATTTGGGGGTTTATTGCTTATTAACTTGTGGTGCAATCCTTCTAAAGCTTAGTGGGTACACTGTTAAAATTTCGAAAAAATTGAAGCAATTTTAACCTGTTTTGCAGTTTGTGTATGCCTTTTTTTCTCTTAAAGGCACAGTACCGTTTTTGCAAATTGTGTTTTTTTCATTAAATAAAGTGTTTTCCAAGCTTGCTTGCTTTATTACTAGTCTGTTAAACATGTCTGACACTGAGGAAACTCATTGCTCAATTTGTTTAGAAGCCATTGTGGAACGCCCTCTTAGAATGTGTCCCACTTGTACTGATATGTCTATAAATTGCAAACAGCATATTTTGACTTATAAAAGTTTGGCATTAGATGATTCTCAGACAGAAGGAAATCAGGTTTTGCCATCTAGTTCTCCCCAAGTGTCACAACCGGTAACGCCCGCACAAGCGACGCCAAGTACTTCTAGTGCGTCTAATTCTTTCACCTTGCAAGATATGGCTTCAGTTATGAATACTACCCTCACAGAGGTTTTATCGAAACTGCCTGGGTTGCAAGGGAAGCGCAGTAGCTCTGGGTTAAGAACAAATGCTGAGCCTTCTGACGCTTTAGTGGCCGTATCCGATATTCCCTCACAATGTTCTGAAGTAGGTATGAGGGATTTGCTGTCTGAGGGAGAGATTTCTGATTCAGGAAAGATGTTCCCTCAGAAAGATTCAGATATGACGGCATTTAAATTTAAGCTAGAACACCTCCGCTTATTGCTCAGGGAGGTTTTAGCGACTCTGGATGATTGTGACCCTATTGTAGTTCCAGAGAAATTGTGTAAAATGGACAAATATTTAGAGGTTCCTGTTTACACTGATGTTTTTCCGGTCCCTAAGAGGATTTCAGACATTGTTACTAAGGAGTGGGATAGACCAGGTATTCCGTTCTCTCCCCCTCCTGTTTTTAAGAAAATGTTTCCCATTTCTGACACCATAAAGGACTCATGGCAGACGGTCCCTAAGGTGGAGGGATCTATTTCTTCCCTGGCTAAGCGTACAACTATACCTATTGAAGACAGTTGTGCTTTCATTGATCCTATGGATAAAAAATTAGAGGGTCTCCTAAAGAAAATTTTTGTTCATCAAGGTTTTCTTCTTCAACCTATAGCGTGCATTGTTCCTGTAACCACTGCGGCTGCCTTTTGGTTTGAGGCTCTAGAAGAGGCTCTTCAGATGGAGACCCCACTAGATGATATTTTGGACAGAATTAAGGCTCTTAAGTTGGCTAATTCTTTTATTACAGACGCCGCTTTTCATGTTGCTAAATTAGCGGCTAAGAATTCAGGTTTTGCCATTTTAGCGCGTAGAGCGTTATTGCTTAAGTCCTGGTCAGCTGATGTGTCATCTAAATCTAAGCTTTTGACCATCCCTTTCAAAGGTAAGACCCTATTCGGGCCTGCACTGAAAGAGATAATTTCGGACATCACTGGGGGGGAAGGGTCATGCCCTCCCTCAAGATAAGTTGAATAAGACAAGGACCAAAATAATTTTCGTTCCTTTCGAAACTTCAAGGGTGGTCCCGCTTCCACTTCCCCTGCTGCAAAGCAAGAGGGGAAGTTTGCTCAATTCAAACCTACCTGGAGACCTAACCAGGCTTGGAACAAGGGTAAGCAGGCCTAAAAGCCTGCTGCTGCCACTAGGACAGCATGAAGGGGTAGCCCCCGATCCAGGACCGGATCTAGTAGGGGGCAGACTCTTTCTCTTTGCTCAGGCCTGGGCAAGAGACATTCAGGACTCCTGGGCTGCAGAAATTGTAACCCAGGGGTATCTTTTAGATTTCAAGGATTCTCCTCCAAGGGGGAGATTCCATCTTTCTCAATTGTCTGTAAACCAGACAAAAGAGAGAGGCGTTTTTACGCTGTGTAGAAGACCTTTTTACCATGGGAGTGATCTGCCCAGTTCTGAAAGCAGAACAGGGACAAGGTTTCTACTCCAATCTGTTTGTGGTTCCCAAAAAAGAAGGAACCTTCAGACCAATTCTAGATCTCAAGATCCTAAACCAATTCCTAAGGTTTGCCTTTCTGGACAGGCATTACCAGTTTGTGGCTCTTCCCTTCGGGTTGGCCACGGCACCAAGAATCTTCACAAAGGTGCTAGGGTCCCTTCTGGCATTCTTAAGGCCGCGGGGCATAGCAGTGGCTCCTTATCTAGACGACTTCTTAATTCAAGAGTCGACTTTCCAACTTGCCAAGTCTCACACGGACTTAGTGTTGGCCTTTCTAAGATCTCATGGGTGGAAGGTGAATGTGAAAAAGAGTTCTCTTATTCCTCTCACAAGAGTTCCATTCCTGGGGACTGTGATAGATTAGGTGGACATGAAAATATTTCTGACGGAGGTCAGGAAATCAAACATTTTAACCACCTGCCGAGCTGTTCATTCCATTCCTCGGCCGTCAGTGGCTCAGTGTATGGAGGTAATCGGGCTTATGGTAGCGGCAATGGACATAGTTCCGTTTTCTCGCTTGCATCTCAAACCACTGCAACTATGCATGCTCAAACAGTGGAATGGGGATTATGCAGATTTATCTCCTCAGATAAATCTGGATCACGAGACCAGAGACTCTCTTCTTTGTTGGTTGTCACAGGATCACCTGTCCAGGGGAATGTGTTTCCGCAGGCCAGCGTGGGTTATTGTGACGACAGACGCCTAAGATATGGCGTAGATATCTTTTTTGGTGCGAATCCAAAGGCTACTCATGGAGTAAGATCAGGATTCCTAGGATTTTCTCCTTTCTTCAAGAAGGATTGGAAAAAGGGATTGTCAGCTAGTTCCCTAAAGGGACAGATATCTGCTTTGTCTATCCTATTGCACAAGCGTCTGGCTGATGTCCCAGACGTTCAGGCTTTTTGTCAGGCTTTAGTTAGAATCAAGCCTGTGTTTAAACCTGTTGCTCCGCCATGGAGTCTAAATTTAGTTCTTAATGTTCTTCAGGGGGTTCCGTTTGAACCCATGCATTCCATAGATGTTAAGCTTCTATCTTGGAAAGTTCTGTTTCTAGTTGCTATCTCTTCAGCTCAAAGAGTTTCTGAACTATCTGCATTACAATGCGACTCGTCTTATCTTGTTTTCAATGCTGATAAGGTGGTTTTGCGTACCAAACCTGGGTTCCTCCCTAAGGTTGTTTCTAACAGGAATATCAATCAGGAAATTGTTGTTCCTTCTCTGTGTCCTAATCCTTCTTCTAAGAAGGAACGTCTGTTGCACAACTTGGACGTGGTTCGTGCCTTGAAGTTTTATTTGCAGGCAACCAAAGATTTTCGCCAATCATCTTCTTCGTTTGTTGTCTATGCTGGAAAGCGTAGAGGTCAAAAGGCTACGGCTACCTCTCTTTGCTTTTGGCTGAAAAGCATCATCCGTTTGGCTTATGAGACTGCTGGACAGCAGCCTCCTGAAAGAATTACAGCTCACTCCACTAGAGCGGTGGCTTCCACATGGGCTTTTAAAAATGATGCTTCTGTTGAACAGATTTGTAGGCTGCGACTTGGTCTTTGCTTCATACCTTTTCCAAATTTTACAAATTTGATACTTTTGCTTCTTCGGAGGCTATTTTTGGGAGAAAGGTTTTGCAAGCAGTGGTGCCTTCCGTTTAGGTTTCTGTCTTGTCCCTCCCTTCATCCGTGTCCTAAAGCTTTGGTATTGGTATCCCACAAGTAAGGATGAATCCGTAGACTCGGTACATCATGCAAAAGAAAACAAAATTTATGCTTACCTGATAAATTTCTTTCTTTTGCGATGTACCGAGTCCACGGCCCGCCCTGTCTATTCAAGACAGATAGTATTTCTTTTTATGAAAACTTCAGTCACCTCTGCACCTTATAGATTCTCCTTTTCTTCCTTGGCCTTCGGTTGAATGACTGGGGGGGGGGGGAGTTAGGGGAGGAGCTATATAGACAGCTCTGCTGTGGTGCACTCTTTGCTACTTCCTGTCAGGAAGGACAATATCCCACAAGTAAGGATGAATCCGTGGACTCGGTACATCGCAAAAGAAAGAAATTTATCAGGTAAGCATAAATTTAGTTTTTTATAGAAAGGGGAAAAGAGAAACACATCTATAGTGTAGTATTATAAAAGTAACGTTTCATTTGAGTGCAATAAAAAAAATAGGAAATGTAATTCTTTATTATAAATATTAATTTAATTACACTGAGTGGGGACCTATTGTCTATCATTAGGTCTATCTGTGTCTTCCCAAAAAGGTTCCTTTCAAAATGAATATGAGAGCGTCCAAATATGTGGAAAGCTTTTGCATTTTGTGCATCCAATTAGTGTAAAATTATTAAAATAATAATGGTTAGTCCTGTCTGAACATATTTTTTCCCAAAATAACAGAATTTTTAGCATTTTTGCTATCACTCCATTTAAACAGAAAAAAATAGCTTTGTTTTTTTATTTTTTTTTATTTATTATTTACCTACCAAAACTATATATTTTTTTAACCTTTTAATGCCGTTAAAAGGTCATAATTACACTGGGCTTTAAAGCCGTAATGACGGAATTGAACGTCATAGCTAACGGCTGTCCTGAAGCCTTCTGTGCTTTCAGGATTTGATCGCGGTCTGGAGGGTGTTCCTAGGGCTGTAGGGACACCCCCCCAGACACGATCCAATAATTGAAATCTCGCGATCGTGTGCACGATCACGTGGTTTCAATTTGTCTACATCGGAACAGTTGTTCCGATGTAGACACTTTAACCCTGTCGCGAAAGGGTTAAGTAGATAACCCAGGATATTGATCTAGGTCCATTTTGGTATATTTCATGCCACCATTTCACCGCTATATGTGATCATATAAAAAAAAACTTTAACTTTTTCAAAACTTTGGGTTTCCCACTAAAATTATTTACATACTGCTTGTGCAATTATGGCACAAATGGTTGTAAAAGCTTCTCTGGGATCTTCTTTGTTCAGAAATAGCAGACACATATGGCTTTTCCGTTGCTTTTTGGTAATTAGAAGGCCACTAATTACAGTTGCGCACAACACTTCTATTATTCCCAACAGTGAAGGGGTTAATCAGGTATCTGATTAACCACTCCAAGGTTAATTTTAGCTGTAGTGTAGAGATTACCCTCCCACCTGACACCTCCCACAATCTGATTCCTCCCAAACAGCTGTCTTCCCCCCCACCCACACTCATCCACACCATCTTAGATACTGGCAGTCTTTTTTCTGCAGTATTGTGATCCCCCTTAACCCTCTCACCTCTCTGATCCTTCCCAAACAGCTCTCTAATAGTGGCCATCTTTGGTACTGGCAGCTGTCTGTCAGTGCCTAATTTATACTTTTTTCCCCATTATATATTTTTTTATTGTTTTTGTAGTGTAGTAGTCACCCCACATTCCACCTCCAGGTGATTATTACATGGGGAAACCCCCCATTCCCTGCCTTTTCTGTAGGGCAACGTCTATAGATGGGCGAATGTTTCGCAACATTCGAAAAATGAAACAAATTGTACAACATTCTAACATTCGTTTAATTTAATAGTATTGAATATTCTATACAAATTTTTCGAATAATTCGATTCGAATTGTGCAATATTTGAATTCGAAAAATTCAAATTTATATAGTTGTAATAGTATTTCTAATGCTTTCTTTAAATGTAATATTCGAATAATGCAATGTTCGAAATAGAAACATTCAATTGATATATTTGTGTCTATTTACTAAATTCCCTACCACATGAACTATTGAATGTCTGAATAGTATAAAATTGAAAATTACATTTGAAATGTCAAAAGGTACATTAGAAATTTCGAATGTGGACATTCTATCTAATTATGAACATTCGAAATTGAAAGGGACATTCGAAACTGTAAATAGCATTCGATTATAGAATATTTTAGAATATTCGTTCTTATCAACATTTGATTATGTAAATCGAATTTCTACAATAACATTCTTTCTAACATTCAAATTAGAATATAAAGACATTCACCCTTTACTAGCATCGCCCCATCCCTCCATCTCCCTTCAATTTTACTTTCTGTAGGTAGGGTCCCTCACACTCCCTCCTTCCCTTCTCCTCCGATGGGCCGCCCACCCGCCTCCCGCTTTCCCTCCCACACCTCCTGCCGGCACCAGCAGATGATCGTTACAGACGATGACACACACAGTGTCACTGTCTGTAATGATCAGGCATCTGCACTCATATGAAATTGGAGAACCGATTGTGCCTGCAGCTAAGGAACAGCAGCTCTAGGCTGTCACTTTACAGCCGAGGTTGCTATAGCTTCTTGGAGCTAGGACGTATATATATGTTATGCAGTATGATGGGCTTCTTGCCGCATGACATATATATACATACACACAAATATAGAACTATAAGAAGGGACATGTCTTCAAACCCAGATCCATTTTTTTATCCTTTACATTCCCAGGGGAATTATATACCAGTTTTTTATAAACTGGTGGAAAAGGAACTAATGGATCTGTGTAAGAAGGACAAAGACAAAATGAAGAACAACACTAATTTAAATTATTGCATTGAATTGAATAAATTAAAACAAGATACTACAATTGGGATTAGGGAAGCAGACAAGGGGGGGGGGTATAGTTATTCAGGATAGGGAGGACTATACAGCAGAAGCGTATAGGATTTTGAATGACCCTACAACCTATACTAAATTGAAAAGGGATCCAACAAATCATTTTATAAAGGATCTTAAAAATCTTTTAGAAGATAGCCTGGAAGCAGGAACTATCACAAAAAATGAATATGACTTTTTACTGATGGACAAATGTAGGGTGGCAATTTTTTACCACCTACCTAAAGTCCATAAAAATCAACAACAGCCCCCAGGATGCCCCATTATTTCAGGCATCAACTCATTGACTTGCAATCTCTCCCAATTTGTTGGCCACTATTTAAAACCAATGGTCATTACTTTAAAATCATATGTTAGGGATACCCCACATATAATATCGATTATGGACTCTATTAAATGGTAACCAGATTATATCTGGTTAACCTTAGATGTTACCTCACTCTATACCTGTATCCCTCATGATACAGGTATAGAGAGTATAAAATACAGTTTTGATAAATATAATCATCTACCCCTTCCACAGAGAGACTTTCTTTTACAATCTATTGCATACTACGGAAAAATTATTTTATTTTTGATAAGGAGTATTATTTGCAGGTTGGGGGCACAGCGATGGGGACTCGCTTTGCCCCCAACTATGCAAACTTATACATGGGAGCTTGGGAAGACCAGTATATCTGGCAGAACAATCCCTTTAAAGACAACATCATTGTTTGGAAACGCTTTATAGATGACGTGATTGTAATCTGGAAGGGAGATGAAAATAGTGTTTTTGAATTTTTTGAATATGTAAATAAATACAAATTCAATTTAAAATTCACTAAGAATTTAAATAATGAAAACATTGAATTTTTAGATATAGTATTGTCAGGTAAGGGAGATAAAATAATTACCTCTTTATACAGAAAGGAGACAGACTCGAACAATTACCTCCATGCCAAGAGTGGTCACCATAGGAATTGGATAAGAAATATACCATATGGACAGTTCAATTAGAGAGATCATCTTTGTTACAACAAAAACAACAAAAAAAGAACCTTGGTATAAAAGAGAAAAAGAACAACATCTTTTTAACCAAATACAATGAGGAGTCATGGAGAATTAAAAAGGCCATCAAAAAACATTGGCATGTGCTTTTAGAAGATCCCATTTTAGGTAAATATCTAGACAAGACTCATTCAGTTGTATTTAGAAAAAACAAAAATCTTAAAGATATTTTAGCTCCGAGTTGTTTGAGACAAAACTCTAAAACAAATTGGTTGAACAAGACCAACTTTGGATTTTTTAAATGCAATCATAAAAATTGTAATACTTGCCCAATTATAGATAAAGACAACAAACAAATAGTTTCTAAGGTTAATGGCTACAAAAAAAACAAATAAAAACATCTATAAATTGCCATTCAAAATATGTAGTGTACGTTTTGGAATGTTCTTGCCACTATCAATATGTTGGCAGAACAAAAAGAACTGTCAAAAGAAGGGTTTTAGAACACATCACCAATATTGAAAAGGGAAATGTATCTCATGGGGTAACAGATCACTATAGAAAGTTCCATCAAAATGACCCTTCATGTTTACGTTTTAAATCAATAGAACAAGTAACACTAGATGAAAGAAGGGGAGATAGAATGTTACGTCTCAGACAAAGGGAGACTTTCTGGATACACTCCCTTCAAACTCTGGAGCCCTTTGGAATGAATAGGGAAGTGGATATTCAGGCCTTTTTAATATAATATAATATAACGTAAGGCGCAAAAAATATTAGAAACATTATACCAATCATTAAACCACTGAAACCCCTATATTTATTTGTATATCTCATTTTATTTGTATATCTCATTTATTGCATTATGTTACATATAGAGTGTACACTATTAGATACACCACCATAACCATTTAGATTAATAGTTGTGGTTTTTGCGCCTGTAGGGTTTTCCCTTATAGTCAGGTTTGTGCTGGGGTTTTTGTTCCCTGTACTTGTATGTATGAAGGACTCTGGATACAAGGATATCAATAATTATAATTTAATGGTTATTTAATTATGAAGTTATTATGAGATATTAGTACTAATTAAAATTCCACCTCCCAGTAATCCTAATAGTGTGTAACTTATTCAAATAAAATAAATTGAAAGTATAGGTTTAGGATCACTACAGATAGATAAAAATTTCCTAATGCAAATATAACAATGAAAATAATAATTTTAATGTTTTAAAACAGATAAACTAATGGTGGGTGACTCAGTGTTTTTAGAAATGTAAATGTATTTTAATATAAATGTATGTATAACCTGTGTGCTCCAAATAGGAGCCATTTTGGGTATTTGTAAAACTTGGCAATATAATGTTTCTGACAGTTCTGAGTGTGACGTAGGGTGGGCATGTTCCTTAACGCTGTCTTTAAATATTCAGCTTGTAAGGTGGGCTTCCATCAAGCCTCTGACGAAGCAAACGAGTTCCGTGAAACGCGTAAGGCCACACCCACCTTATGTCATTTGCGATTCACACGCTGTTTCAGTGTCCCGCGCTGTTTGCGAGTGTTTTCAGCGTTCTCTCTACGTTACAAAAGGACGTTTGGAAAAAAACGGAATCTTTCTTTTTAAAAGAACTTCCGGTGACATCTTACCATTCTGCTGTGGACAAAATGGGGACACTTATATATCCATTCATCCTTCCTTACCTCATACGATTGAGGTCTCATTCTGTGAGTAGGGATTACCCTAGGGGAAGGTTCTTTAATGTGTTTGTATTGTATTTTATTAAAATTGATCTGCACTATGAGAGATGTATTTGTGCGCTTGTCTTTTTAGATTCTTGTATATAGGTCTTTTTGGGTCAATGTGTTCAATATCTGTAAAAACATGATGGATGCAGGTAAAATAGCATACTAATTTAAAGGGACATTGTGTTTAGTCTACACTCTCTAGATATGCAAAAAGCAAATTCTGTAAAATAGATTTTCTTCAAAATGTTAAAACCAGCTATTGGATTTGCAGAATTTGCAGGTTACAGGATTTGCATTTTGGCCTATCTATGGATTGTGGAACAAGCACATTTTTTTTTTTACACAAAAGTTAAGATGTGTTTTAAGCAGTGCAAAACTATAAAGCATGGATATATACTGTGTGATGGGTCTTACTTAAAGGGACAGTCAACACCAGACTCTTTGTTGTTTAAAAAGCAAGATAATCCCTTTATTACCCATTCCCCAGTTTTGCATAACCAACACAGTTATAATAATACACTTTTCACCTCTGTAATTACCTTGTATCTAAGCCTCAGCAGACTGCCCCCTTATTTCAGTTCTTTTGACAGACTTGCATTTTAGCCAATCAGTGCTCACTCCTAAGTCAATTCATGTGCATGAGCTCAATGTTATCTACATGAAACACATGAACTTTTTTTAAACATACTTTTTTATTTATAAAAAGAAATAAAAAAAAAAAAAGAACAACATTGTCACCAACAAGATAATAATCTTATGTCACAAATAAATCATGAGTGCACAGAAATATCACCGCCTCGCAGGGCTGTAAATCGATAATTATTTCAAATGCATTTTTTATCATACAAAAGAAAAAAAAAAGGAAAAAAAAGAGAGAACTGTGGAGACAAACATAGGGAGATACCCCTACCTTACATAGCTTAATGTCAAGTGTATCCTAGCTATCTTGCTAATTCTAATAATGTACGTAGGAGCTTTATATCCCATCTGATACTCTTATCTGAGCCTTATCTAGGATTTTAGTACCTTCCACTAGGGGAATCTTAGTTCAATGAAAATAAAATAAATTAAAATTCACCAACACAAAGATAAAAAAAATAAAAATAAAATAAATAAAAATAAAATAAAATAAATTAATAATAGTACTAATGCTCCTTCTCCGCACCAGGGCCCACCCCCTGCCAGTAAAACCCATATTAACTATCTATAATGATATTAGACCTTCTTCTCAGATGTCTGTACCTATCAGATAATACTAACTGCTGAAATAAGATAGAGTCCTGCAGATGTGATAAAATTTGACTTTGTACATTCTCTGCTAAAGTGACTAAGACTGGGTCCCATTTAAATAGAAATAATCTAAACTGATTTTCACGGTATAGCATAGGATCTTTGCTATCTATTATAAGTTGTGATATCATATTACTAGTGAAAGCAGTGAAATTCGGGGCATTTTTATCTTTCCAATTATAGAGAATCAACTGCCTGGCCACTAAGATAGCTGTGTTAATTAAGTGCTTATTATTAAATTCTTTATCTATCACCAATAATATAATTTGTTCCGCTTTCAGTTTGACTTTAACTTGTAAAAATTTGTTTAGCCAGAACTCCACTTTACACCAATATTGTTGTATCTTGGGGCATGAGTAAAACATATGAACTAAATCTGCCTCGAAAGCACTACATCTTGGACATTTCATCATTTCTTGTCTCTTCCACCTAGACATCCACCAAGGGGTCAGATAGGCTCTATTTAATAGCTTTATATGTGATTCTCTAAATGAGATGACCCGAGTATATTCAAGAATTGAAATGAAGCTTCTTTTGAAACGATCAAAGGTTACATTTCTAAGATCCCTACTCCATTTAATATGGAGTTCTGAGATTTTTCCCTTGGCTTCTGTAGCAATTAACTTTTTATATAAATATGAAATTGAATAGTTCCCTGCTTTGTAAATATTAATAATCGAGTTTAAGGTCCCAGAGATATACATGTTTGAATCTGTCAACTTATTAACATCAATAAAATGCCGTACTTGTAGATATGCAAAGAAATGGATTCTATTAAGATTAAATTCTTTCACTAACGAGTCAAACGTCTTAACCGTTTTAGATTGTGTATCTATCAATTGAATGATTCTAGTCAACCCTCTTTTGTTCCAGTCATTAAAAGCCGGTGTTTCCATACCACTAATGAAATGGGGATTTCCCCTAATAGGCAGATACTCTGACATTTTTGATTCAGAGAGTAATATCTTACAGATTTTCTTCCATGCCAAGATAACATTATGTATTGTATAATAGAAGCTGCTTTTGACAGATATTTTCGTCATAGGGAAATGTAAAAGAGCTATAAGAGATAGTGGATATACTGCTAATTCCTCAGTTTTATAGTTAGTAATGTATTCTATCCCTGTTAGCCAGTCTAGCGCATTTTTTGCTAATGCTACCCAGTTGTACAATTTCAAATTCGGTAGGGCCAGACCTCCATCTATTCTCATATGTGCCAAATTTTTCATTGCTATCCTTGGTTTCCCTTTTCCCCATAAAAATTGTTGACAGTGTGTATTAAAATTACGTATATCTCTTGCCGGGATAAAGATTGGAGTATTCTGCATGAGAAAGAAGATTTTGGGGAAGACCATCATTTTAATGAGAGTTACCTTTGCCGATAGAGACAGTGGTAATTTGGCCCAATTTTTTAAATGGCCTAGACATTTCTGCCACACTGGGTCAAAATTCAAGCTATACCAATCCGCTGGATTTTTTGATAGAACTATACCAAGATATCGAATTTTTGAAGATGGCTGTTTAAAGGGATTTTGGAGTAAACTATTTCTTTTTTTAACTATCCATAAGATTTCCGATTTGTTCAAATTGATTTTGTACCCTGAAAAAGTACTAAATTCCTTAATTAATTCCAGAACACACGGTATATTTCTCCTCGAATTACTTATATAGAATAGAATGTCGTCTGCATACATTGACATAATGATTTTTCTATGCCCTAACATAATCCCTTCTAATCTTTCTCTACATAAAATCGCCAAAGGTTCTAAAGAGATGTTAAATAGAAGCGGTGATAATGGACAACCCTGTCTGGTTCCTTTCTGAAGGCTAATACAATCTGACGTTAACCCATTTAATTTTATATATGAAACCGGATTTTGATAAATTAATTGTACATAGTTAGCAAAATTTCCCGATATCCCAAATCTATTTAATGCAGTAAATAAATGATTCCAGGAAATAGAGTTGAACGCCTTTTCGGCTTCGACCGTCAATAAAGCATAATCAACTTGTTTAAACCTCTCATCCTTCTGATTGGAAAGCATCTGCTCAATAAGGAACATTGCTGTCCTGATATTCTTTTGTATAGTTCTTCCGGGCATAAACCCTGTCTGATCTGTATGTATTATATGCCCTAGAACTCCTTTCAATCTGTCTGCTAAAATACTGGCAATTATTTTGTAATCGACATTGAGTAGAGAGATAGGACGGTATGCATCCATTGATGAAACACATGAACTAATGCCCTCTAGTGGTCAAAATGCATTCAGATTAAAGGCAGTCTTCAAGGTCTTAGAAATTAGCATATGAACCTCCTAGGTTTAGCTTTCAACTAAGAATACCAAAAGAACAAAGCAAAGTTGGTGATGAAAGTCAATTGGAAGTTGTTTAAAATGACATGCCCTATTTAAATTATGAAAGTTTTTTTTGGACTGTCCCTTTAACTAACAAGTGTGAAGCATCACAGCATTGACCCCTTGGTTTCTCCTGTAAGGAACATCTACCTGCAACTTGCAGTGCTAAGAATGGTGTTGCGTCCTCAGGTATCAAGGTAGGCATACAGGGAGTGCAGAATTATTAGGCAAATGAGTATTTTGACCACATCATCCTCTTTATGCATGTTGTCTTACTCCAAGCTGTATAGGCTCGAAAGCCTACTACCAATTAAGCATATTAGGTGATGTGCATCTCTGTAATGAGAAGGGGTGTGGTCTAATGACATCAACACCCTATATCAGGTGTGCATAATTATTAGGCAACTTCCTTTCCTTTGGCAAAATGGGTCAAAAGAAGGACTTGACAGGCTCAGAAAAGTCAAAAATAGTGAGATATCTTGCAGAGGGATGCAGCACTCTTAAAATTGCAAAGCTTCTGAAGCGTGATCATCGAACAATCAAGCGTTTCATTCAAAATAGTCAACAGGGTCGCAAGAAGCGTGTGGAAAAACCAAGGCACAAAATAACTGCCCATGAACTGAGAAAAGTCAAGCGTGCAGCTGCCAAAATGCCACTTGCCACCAGTTTGGCCATATTTCAGAGCTGCAACATCACAGGAGTGCCCAAAAGCACAAGGTGTGCAATACTCAGAGACATGGCCAAGGTAAGAAAGGCTGAAAGACGACCACCACTGAACAAGACACACAAGCTGAAACGTCAAGACTGGGCCAAGAAATATCTCAAGACTGATTTTTCTAAGGTTTTATGGACTGATGAAATGAGAGTGAGTCTTGATGGGCCAGATGGATGGGCCCGTGGCTGGATTGGTAAAGGGCAGAGAGCTCCAGTCCGACTCAGACGCCAGCAAGGTGGAGGTGGAGTACTGGTTTGGGCTGGTATCATCAAAGATGAGCTTGTGGGGCCTTTTCGGGTTGAGGATGGAGTCAAGCTCAACTCCCAGTCCTACTGCCAGTTTCTGGAAGACACCTTCTTCAAGCAGTGGTACAGGAAGAAGTCTACATCCTTCAAGAAAAACATGATTTTTATGCAGGACAATGCTCCATCACACTTGTCCAAGTACTCCACAGCGTGGCTGGCAAGAAAGGGTATAAAAGAAGAAAATCTAATGACATGGCCTCCTTGTTCACCTGATCTGAACCCCATTGAGAACCTGTGGTCCATCATCAAATGTGAGATTTACAAGGAGGGAAAACAGTACACCTCTCTGAACAGTGTCTGGGAGGCTGTGCTTGCTGCTGCACACAATGTTGATGGTGAACAGATCAAAACACTGACAGAATCCATGGATGGCAGGCTTTTGAGTGTCCTTGCAAAGAAAGGTGGCTATATTGGTCACTGATTTGTTTTTGTTTTGTTTTTGAATGTCAGAAATGTATATTTGTGAATGTTGAGATGTTATATTGGTTTCACTGGTAAAAATAAATAATTAAAATGGGTATATATTTGTTTTTTGTTAAGTTGCCTAATAATTATGCACAGTAATAGTCACCTGCACACACAGATATCCCCCTAAAATAGCTATAACTAAAACAAACTAAAAACTACTTCCAAAACTATTCAGCTTTGATATTAATGAGTTTTTTGGGTTCATTGAGAACATGGTTGTTGTTCAATAATAAAATTAATCCTCAAAAATACAACTTGCCTAATAATTCTGCACTCCCTGTAAAGTAGTAGTTGCTCCCTGCTTAAGGAAGTACAGTTTCAAGGACACCCTAATGTCTGCTACTTGATCCAAGGACATCCTAATGTCTGCTTCTTGATCCAAGGACATCCTAATGTCTGCTACTTGATCCAAGGACATCATTTTGTTGATTACTTCAGTTGAAACCCTCTTTAGCTATGCAATACCCCAGAAGCTTTTAGAAAGTATTAGAAGTATTGATGCACTTGAAATACCAAAAAATGTCCCCAGGGCAAATGCTTTTAGCACCACTACTGATCTACATAGTTTAATCATGCACTCTCCCTCTTTTTTTTTTTTTTGCAGATATTGGAGTGTTATCAGAATAAGCATTTAATTCCCTAAGGACTCTGGAATATTTTAGTTTACAAAATATAAAATAATTATTTTAAGGACTATTTTATTATCTCCTGGATTTATAATTACTATTAATCGAATTACTGCATCTGCATTCCTAAACAAACTATAGGATAGGGTTGCCACCTTTAGTTCAGGCTAAACCCATACACTCTTGCTCCATGCATAGCACATAAAAAATTGTTTGCAGACTACATACTATATATAATAGCAAAAACAAAAACTAACACCTATATATTCACACTCTCTATCTCACTCACACTCTCTCACACATGCTCACACTCTAACATACACACTGTTTCTCTCACACACACAAAGACACACTCTCACACACCAACACAGACACACACATTCTAGACTCTCACACACAGAAAGACACTGACAAACACAGACACTTACACACAGACACACTCCCACACAAAGACACACACGCAAGAAAGAAATTACTGTAGGCATGTGGCTGTTTTTTTTGGCTGTGGCTGTTTACCACCAAATCCGGACATTTGCATGTCCAGGCCTGACTCCACTTTAAACCCGGACACACAAATGAAAACCCAAACTGTCTGGGTCATTCCCGGACAGGTGGCAACCCTACTATAAGACTGACCCTGTCCTGGGGCATAATCTATATTATTGTATTTGTTCATAATAACACATAACGAAATGTAAACTATGTTGTCAGGTTATATAATATGTTCATTTTTAGAAATTGTTAATGTGATTGCAAAAGTTCTGAAACATAATTAGAAATAAGTGAGAAATATAGATTTCTTTCCAATGGCACGGAGAGTCCACTTTTTCATTCCAATTACTAGTGGGAATTTAACTCCTGGCAAGGATGAGGTAAAGAACACCACAGCAGAGCTGTTAAGTGTCACTCCCATTACTCATAATCCCTAGTCATTCTTTGCCTTGATTAGCGGGAGTCTGAAGATAATTAATCCTTTTAATGGGTACATTTTTCTGCAAGCAAGGATTGGGGCTATGCTGTGTACATGTAATTCTCTTTAGTAAGAGTAATGGTGGCTTTTAGCAGTTAGAAGATGGTGAGGTGGTCTTTGCTTAACTTCTAACACCAATGCTACCTTTATAGAAAACCAGGATTAGTTACTCTCGCCTAGATTTAGAGTTTGGCGTTAGCCGTCAAAACCAGCGTTAGGGGCTCCTAACGCTGGTTTTTACCGCCCGCTTGTATTTAGAGTCAGTCAGGAAAGGGTCTAATGCTCACTTTGCAGCCGCGACTTTTCCATACCGCAGATCCCCCTACGCCATTTGCGTATCCTATCTTTTCAATGGGATCTTTCTAACGCTGGTATTTAGAGTCATGGCTGAAGTGAGCGTTAGAAATCTAACGACAAGACTCCAGCCGCAGAAAAAAGCCAGGAGTTAAGAGCTTTATGGGCTAACGCCGGTTCATAAAGCTCTTAACTACTGTGCTCTAAAGTACACTAACACCCATAAACTACCTATGTACCCCTAAACCGAGGCCCCCCCACATCGCCGCCACTCTATTAAATTTTTTTAACCCCTAATCTGCCGACCGCACACCGCCGCAACCTACATTATCCCTATGTACCCCTAATCTGCTGCCCCTAACACCGCCGACCCCTATATTATATTTATTAACCCCTAATCTGCCACCCCCAACGTCGCCGACACCTACCTACACTTATTAACCCCTAATCTGCCGACCGGACCTCACCGCTACTCTAATAAATGTATTAACCCCTAATCCGCCTCACTCCCGCCTCAATAACCCTATAATAAATAGTATTAACCCCTAATCTGCCCTCCCTAACATCACCGACACCTAACTTCAAGTATTAACCCCTAATCTGCCGACCGGACCTCACCGCTATTCTAATAAATGTATTAACCCCTAAAGCTAAGTGTAACCCTAACACCCCCCTAAGTTAAATATAATTTTATTCTAACAAAATAAATTAACTCTTATTAAATAAATTATTCCTATTTAAAGCTAAATACTTACCTGTAAAATAAATCCTAATATAGCTACAATATAAATTATAATTATATTGTAGCTATTTTAGGATTAATATTTATTTTACAGGCAACTTTGTATTTATTTTAACCAGGTACAATAGCTATTAAATACTGATTGGCTGATTCCATCAGCCAATCAGAATTTTCCTACCTTAATTCCGATTGGCTGATAGAATCCTATCAGCCAATCGGAATTCAAGGGACGCCATCTTGGATGACGTCCCTTAAAGGAACCTTCATTCGTCGTCTAGTCGTCGGAAGAAGAGGATGGATCCGCGCCGGAGGTCTTGAAGATGGAGCCGCTCGTCATCGGATGGAAGAACATAGAAGATGCCGCTTGGATGAAGATGTTTGCCGGTCCGGATCTCCTCTTCTGCCTGGATAGTATGAAGACTTCTGCCCGAAGATGGACTTCTTCAGCCGCCGCTTGGATCAAGACTTCAGCCGGAGGATGGACGTCTTCAGCCCCCGCTTGGGCTTGGATCAAGACATCGGAGCCTGGACCGATCTGTGATACCCGGTGTGGTGAAGATAAGGTAGGAAGATCTTCAGGGGCTTAGTGTTAGGTTTATTTAAGGGGGGTTTGGGTTAGATTAGGGGTATGTGGGTGGTGGGTTGTAATGTTGGGGGGGGTATTGTATGTTTTTTTTCCAGGCAAAAGAGCTGAATTCTTTGGGGCATGCCCCGCAAAAGGCCCTTTTAAGGGCTGCTAAGGTAAAAGAGCTTTTCTAATTTAATTTTAGAATAGGGTAGGGCATTTTTTTATTTTGGGGGGGCTTTGTTATTTTATTAGGGGGCTTAGAGTAGGTGTAATTAGTTTAAAATTGTTGTAATATTTTTCTAATGTTTGTAAATATTTTTTTATTTTTTGTAACTTAGTTCTTTTTTATTTTTTGTACTTTAGTTAGTTTAATTGTATTTATTTGTAGGTATTGTATTTAATTAAATTATTGATAGTGTAGTGTTAGGTTTAATTGTAACTTAGGTTAGGATTTATTTTACAGGTAATTTTGTAATTATTTTAACTAGATAGCTATTAAATAGTTATTAACTGTTGTACCTGGTTAAAATAAATACAAAGTTGCCTGTAAAATAAATATTAATCCTAAAATAGCTACAATATAATTATAATTTATATTGTAGCTATATTAGGATTTATTTTACAGGTAAGTATTTAGCTTTAAATAGGAATAATTTATTTAATAAGAGTTAATTTATTTCGTTAGAATAAAATTATATTTAATTTAGGGGGGGTTAGGGTTAGACTTAGCTTTAGGGGTTAATAAATTTAATAGAGTAGCGGCGAGGTCCGGTCGGCAGATTAGGGGTTAATACTTGAAGTTAGGTGTCGGTGATGTTAGGGAGGGCAGATTAGGGGTTAATACTATTTATTATAGGGTATTGAGGCGGGAGTGAGGCGGATTAGGGGTTAATAACTTTATTATAGTAGCCGCGAGGTCCGGTCGGCAGATTAGGGGTTAATAAGTGTAGGTAGGTGTCGGCGACGTTGAGGGGGGCAGATTAGGGGTTAATAAATATAATATAGGGGTCGGCGGTGTTAGGGGCAGCAGATTAGGGGTACATAGGGATAACGTAGGTGGCGGCGGTGTACGGAGCGGCAGATTAGGGGTTAATAATAATATGCAGGTGGCAGCGATAGCGGGGATGGCAGATTAGGGGTTAATAAGTGTAAGGTTAGGGGTGTTTAGACTCGGGGTTCATGTTAGGGTGTTAGGTGCAGACATAGGAAGTGTTTTCCATAGGAAACAATGGGGCTGCATTAGGAGCTGAACGCTGCTTTTTTGCAGGTGTTAGGTTTTTTTTCAGCTCAAACTGCCCCATTGTTTCCTATGGGGGAATCGTGCACGAGCACGTTTTGGAAGCTGGCCGCGTCCGTAAGCACCGCTGGTATTTAGAGTTGCCGTGGCGGTAAATTATGCTCTACGCTCCCTTTTTGGAGCCTATCACAGCCCTTCTGTGAACTCTAAATACCAGCGGTATTTAAAAGGTGCGGGGGGAAAAAAGCCAGCGTTAGCTACGCGGGTCGTTACCGACAAAACTCCAAATCTAGCCGTCTGTTTTTTCTTTAGGACCCTGTCAGATGTTGGTTAATCTGTCATACCTAAGAAGCTGTTCCTGCCCGGCAGTTGGACCACTGGTAAGTGCTATTAACTTCTAGGTTTGAAGGGCAGCACTTTAGTGGTTAATCCTTAGTGGCTTTAATTTTGGGATTTATTATCCCTTTATATAGGGATTTCATTATGGGCAGCAATGCAGGCTCTGATACGGTTTGAATAGTGAGGGGTTAATAATTTCCCCCCTAAGGTTGAGGCTGGTTTTTCATGTATGGCTAAGGGGTGTAGGACGGTAATGCTAAATTTTATTTATTGAGCCCTATTTCTGGAACTTATTACTGCTTGGAGATACAATGGCAACCATTAATATCATTGTCACCTTTATTTTAAGCAGCCCTTCAGTTACGTGCGTTTTTAAATATTGTGTCGCAGTTTTTTTTTTTTCCTTGCGCTCACGTGATCTCTTTTTCTTCCCCTCCAGCCTTTTACATACCGGCTTGGAGAGCAGAGTCTCTTTGTTACTGTGGGTTATCGAGTGCAAATGAGATATCGGATTGAGTCTCTGTTGAGTTAGATTTATTATGGGAGGAAAGAAATAGATTGTGCTTAAGCCCAGATTTTGGTCATCCTGGTCTCAGGGTGTGGTAAGTCAGACTGAGGTTATAGAGGTGCAGGGGATATTTAGATCATTTTAATTTGATATTTTTATTTATATTTTAGTCAAACTTATTTGCCTTTTCTGAGGGGAGAGATAGGGGGCACCCTTGGTTAACCCGGATATGTTACTACAGCTATAATTAACAATAAGTGTGATACACTCAAACAATGTGAAGGTGTATCCTAGAAGAATTATCAATCAGATATAGAATATATATATATATATATATATATATATATATATCACAACTAAATGGATGATATCCTATAATAAGGTATCATTAAAGAAATAACAATCACAATTAAGTAGATGATATATATAACCCAATGATACAATAATTCTAATGTAAGTTGATAGTGAACAGAAATGGTCAATACAAAATAAATAAATAGTCAAATGTTTACAAAAGAAATGGTAATTAAGTATTGATTTAGTATAATGTCCCAGGTGTGACGGAATACGATGATATCACAAAGATGTTTGGGTCTCAAGGCTGCTATCTGTGTGAGGATCAAAGCCCAGATCCTGGATCAAATATCTGTAGCCTCTAGTGCACCAAGGGAGGTGCTTTACCAAATGTGAGTACATTTATTACCATATACTGTTCTCATTTGTTTATACAATACTATGCCATATTGGCGCTGTATCTGCTTATACCATCTACAGATTGTTGATCAGCCTTTGGAAGTCAGTCTGCTGGGTGACTGTATATGATCCCAGACCACTTCTTCTACACCACTAGGGGTGTCTCACCAAATGTTAGTGTGTTATTACACTGATAGTTGTTTATATATCTATCTTCAAACAATATTGGGTCATGTGGTGCTTCTGTCGTCTTATGTTGTTATTTGCCTTTTCTGTTTGGTATTTTTGCTGCACAAATAACAGTTATTTCTGAAGCATCTGCCTAGTATTTTCATAATAAAGTAATTTTATCTGATTTCTGTGGGAATATTTATTCCATGATGGATACTGACTCAAACTTAGTTGGTAATTTTGATAAGTGTATATATTGCTTGGAGGTGCAAGTTATCCCTCCTGTGCAACTTGTTTAAATTAAACTTTGTTGTTTAGAGACAAAGATACCCCTTCTGAACCATATATCTCTCATGATAATGTTGTCCATACAATGAGGCATATTTAACAAATGTCTGTCGGACCTGTGCGGATCAGGTCCGACAGACATCGCTGAATGCGGAGAGCAATACGCTCTCCGTATTCAGCATTGCACCAGCAGCTCACAAGAGCTGCTGGTGCAATGCCGCCCCCTGCAGACTCGCGGCCAATGGGCTGCCAGCAGGGGGTGTCAATCAACCCGATCGTACTCGATCGGGTTGATTTCCGGCGATTCCTGTCCACCTCATCAGAGCAGGCGGACAGGGTTATGGAGCAGTGGTCTTTAGACCACTGCTTCATAACTGGTGTTTCTGGCGAGCATGCAGGCTTGACAGAAACACTGGGCCTCAAGCTCCGTATGGAGCTTGATAGATAGGCCCCAATGCCTCAACTTTATCCTCAACGTCCCAAGCTTTAACCGTTTCACATGCAGTGCCCTGCGGTTCCTCTCAACAGATTCCTGGGGTGTCTATTTACCAGGAGATTTTGCTGCACAAATATCCTCTGCAGTTTCTGCAGCCCTAGCAGCTTTTCCTGCTGCTGGTAAGAGGAAAGCTAAAAACATAAATCACAATAAGAGTTCTGACTCCGCCAAGACAGCTAGTGCTGTCAGCCTTTCTCAGTTATGTGAGGAGGACCATTCCTCAGAATTTTCTGAGGGCGATATCTCTGACTCTGAGACTGTGGTGGCTAGTACAGCAGATCCAGAGGAGGTAATTTTAGATTTAAACTTGAGCACCTCCATTTACTTTTGAAGGAGGTCCTAGCTACCTTGGAGGATTGCGAGTCTACTGTTGTTGCAAATCCTAAAAAATCAAACAAACTTAACAGGGTTTTTGAAGTAATTCCCTCTTCTGTAGAAGTATTTCCAGTTCCTGACCGTATGTCGGAGATCATAGTTCAGGAATGGGAGAAACCGGGGACTCATTTTTCTCCGTCCCCTGTTTTTAAGAAAATGTTTCCTGTCGCTGACTCTGTACGGTACTTGTGGCGCACTGTTGCAAAAGTGGAGGGGGAAATATCTACTCTAGCTAAGAGAACAAATATTCCTATTGAGGATAGCTCTTTCAAGGATCCTATGGATAAAAATCTGTAAGCTTATTTGAGAAAGATAAATTTATTCAGCAGGGTTTACAATGGCAGCCAGTTGCTAGTATTGCTACGGTCGCTGGAGCTGCTTCTTATTGGTGCAACTCCTTGTCGGACCTCATTTCGGAGGAGACTACTATAGAAGAAACCATCTGTTTCAGGGTACATGCTTCCAGAGTCCTTCCTGGGTGATTGTGACCAAAGATGCCAGTCTGTCGGATTTGGGAGCAGCTTGGGGTACTTTAAAGGCTCAGGGTTTTTGGAGTCTTCTCTCCCCATAAACATCTTGGAATTGAGAGCAATCGTCAATGCTCTAACAGCCTGGTCTCAACTAAGTTTGCTCAAGTTTATCAGATTCCAGTAGGAAAACATCACCTCGTAGCATACATCAATCACCAGGGAGGAACTCAGAGTTCCTTAGCTATGAAGGAGGTGACTTGCGTTCTCCAGTGGGCGGAGTCTCACAATTGTCTCCTCTGCCATCCACATCCCAGGGGTGGACAACTGGGAAGCGGATTTTTTGAGCAGGCAGACTTTTTATCCCAGGGAGTGGGCTCTCCATCCGGACATCTTCACAATGATAACCCTCAGGTGGGGGGTTCAGGGAATTAGATCTGATGGCGTCTTGTCTAAACGCCAAGCTTTCAAGGTACGGGTCAAAATCAAAGCACTCACAAGCAGCTCTGATCGACGCTCTGGCGGTCCCGTGGAACTTCGGTCTTGCGTATCTGTTCCCTCTATTTTCTCTCCTTCCTCGAGTCATTCCTCGTATCAAACAGGAGAGGGCGTCAGGTATTCTAATAGCTCCTGCCTGGCCTCGCAGGATCTGGTTCGCGAATCTGGTGAAGATGTCATCTCTTCCCCCTTGGAGGTTGCCTCTGAGGAAGTACCTTCTTCTTCAGGGTCCCTTCCTCCATCCAAATCTAGATTCTCTGAAGCTGACTGTTTGGAGATTGAATGCAGTCTTGGCTAGGCGTGGTTTTTCTGAGAAGGTCAGCGATATTATGCTTCAAGCTTGTAAACTTGTTACCCGTAAGAGTACCATAAAGTATGGCTTAAATTCCTTTATTGGTGCAAATTGAAGGGTTTCTCTTGGGAGTCGGGTAAGAGTTCCTCATATTCTTTCTTTTCTTCAGGATTGTCAGTCAGTACTCTGAAGGGTCAGATTTCTGCCCATTCTATTCTTTTGCACAAATGTCTGGCAGATCTGCCAGATCTTCAATCCTTTGTTCAGGCCTTGGTCAGAATCAGGCCTGTGTTTAAACCTGTTGCTCCTCCTTGGAGCCTTAACCTTGTTCTTAAAGTTCTGCAGCAGGCTCCGTTTGAGCCTATGCATGCAGTTGATATTAAAGGGACACTAAATCCATTTTTTTTCTTTCATGGTTCAGATAGAGCATGCAATTTTAAGCAACTTTCTCATTTACTCCTATTACAATTTTTCCTCGTTCTCTTGCTATCTTTATTTAAAAAGCAGAAATGTGATGCATAGGAGCCGGCCCATTTTTGGTTGAAAACCTGGGTTATGCTTGCTTATTGGTGGGCAAATGTAAGCCTCCAATAAGCAAGCGCTATCCATGGTGCTGAACCTAAAATTTTACATTCCTGCTTTTAAGAAGAAGAAGAAGATTTACATTCCTGCTTTTAAAAAAAAGCAAGAGAACTAAGAAAAATTGATAATAGGAGTAAATTAGAAAGTTGCTTAAAATGTCATGCTCTATCTGAATCATGAAAGGAAAAAAATGGGTTTAGTGTCCATTTAAGTTGTTATTTTGGAAAGTTTTGTTTCTTCTAGCTATTTCCTCTGCTCGCATAGTTTCCGAGTTTTCAGCTCTGCAGTATGATTCCCCTTATTTTATTTTTCATGCGGATAAGGCGGTTCTTCGTACTAAGTTGGGATTTCTTCCCAAGGTAGTATCGGATTGCAATATCAATCAGGAAATTGTTGTTCCTTCATTTTGTCCTAATCTATAATGTTACTCTCAATTAATGTTTGTTATATGGAACACAACAGTAGTAAAAATTTGGTTGTTACACTTTATTTATTGAATCAACTACTGACAAGCAGATTCTAAAAAATAAAGTGTTTTATTATTTCAAAATATACACAGTCTATATCTTTATCTTATAAACACACACTGTATACCTTTTGACAGAATAATTAAAGTATTGGACAGGGAAATATAAGACCACCTTATGGTAAAAACAGGTTGTTAATAACAACTCTGATTCACAGGTTGTTAAATGAAGCAAGCAAGACTGGGCTATGGTAGAAGTAAGGTAAAGTTATTCAGAACACACTCTGGCTCAGCGTGCAGAAAAGTACACAGATCCTGGATTCACACTCAAAGAATAATTTCAGGATGGAGAGCGTAATACTACCTAAATATGTATAATCAAATACTGCAATATTTGTAAGTGGTAGCAAGCTAAGCAGTCAGTAGTAGTATTTGCAGAGAGTGTACCTGAAATGCTGCAGGAGCTGAAAAGTCTGATGTGGAGCAGGTAGGCAGCGTGTGAATGCTGAATGAGGAGGAAGTGAGCGTGTGAAGTCACCGGCAGAGCTGACAGCCTGGAATGTAGCAGCGGCTGCTGCTGAAGCAGAGAGACACTGAGAGAAGGTAATAAATCTTCCTTTACCCCACTGAGGAATCTTGCAGAGGCATCAAATGAGGAAGTAAGTGAGAGTAGGATCCGGTATTAGGAAATCCAGCAGAGGCTTAGACAACTTGTAATCCAGAGCATAATACAAGGAGTACTCAGTGGATACTGGAACACAATACCAAGCACTGATTGCAATGTGCTGTGTTGTTTTATAGGAGGAGCAATCAATTAGGAGAAAACTTCAGTCTCTTAAAGAAACAGTGCTCAACCCTGACATAATCCTTCTTCTCAGAAGGAACACCTGTTGCATAACCTGATAGTTCAATGTGGAACAGCACTAAAGGATAGGAGTGCTCGTGCAGACAGGTGAACTGCCACTTCACCACATTAATGTAGAACAATAAAAAGTGTCCACAGCTCTCCAATGCTTCAAAGTATCTTTATTTGGACAAATTAGCAACGTTTCGAGGCTAATGCCTCTTAATCATGCATAGGCTTTTACTAACTTAACACACCTTATATACCTGTTGGTTTGGCGCCACAAGGCCCACCACCTGTAGAAATAGTGACACCTACTGGTGTTAATATACATTACATTAAAAAGTTATTATATACAAATATATGTACATGTTTACAATGAAATATTATATTGTACTGATGGGACACATAAAGATTATATCTTAATATAATTTTGAAAAAAATCTTAGAAAAATTCTTAAATTGATTAAAAATTTCACACATGTTGTACTGAACAAGTGATCTGAATATTTTATTAGATGTTAGCAAGGAAGTTCCTAACTTTAGGTAAATGCCTCTCATGTACTATCCAAATAAGACTATGATAAAGGTTTAATTCTTATTTGATCATATATGATTTATTTTATTTTAATTTATTGGATAAGGACTACTTGGCTATTAATGGTGTTACAAGATAAAGATATTTATATGGGCTGATAAAATGACTGAATCAACAGATAAAGGAAAAAAAACCTTTTTAGGTTTTTTAAAAATAAGGAGTTACCCTTTGTGGTCTGTATTTAGAGTTAAAAAATTGATAATAACAAAATAATAATAAAAATTAATATTAGAAAATGAAGTTTTTCTTTTTTGTTAGACCTATTGTTATAGATAAACTGACAAATCTAATTCTCTATTTAGGCCTCTAGGTACCATAGTTTCTAACTTGTGAATCCACCAGGATTCTTTTTGTTTTAATAGGATTTCCCTGTCTTGTCCATTTCTCTGTGATTTTATGTGATCAATTACTTGCTATCTCATTTGGCTGATGTTGTGTCCTTTCTCTAAGAAATGGCTAGATACAGGGGCCTCTTTGTTTTTACAGCGTATATTTGAGCGATGTTGGCTCATCCTATCTTTTACCTTACGGGTGGTCTCGCCCAAGTAAACCAAAGAACATGGACACTTGATTAAATATACGACGTGGGTAGTATCACATGTGTAAAAACCTTTAATGTCATATCTAGTACCTTTATGAGGGTGATGAAAAAATTTACCTTTAATTATGGAACTACAACTCATGCAATTTAAGCATGGGTATGTGCCATAATTTTTACTACCTATGTGAGTTTGTATACTACCTTTACTTGGACCAACATCAGATTTTACCAAGTGATCTCTCAAGTTTTTTACACGTCTATGGGCCATTAAGGGAGGATTTTTAAAGATAGATATTTTATCATTACAGTCACTTAGTATATACCAATGTTTTCTTATACTTTTAGTGATTTCCTTACTATAGTGACTATACTGGGAAACAAAGACCATCCTATTCTCTTTTTGTTTAACAACATTGTTTTTATTATGAAATTTTAATATCTCGTGCTTTTTTTCTTCAATTAATTTAGCTGGATAGCCTCTTTCAATGAATTTGTCTGCCATTTCATCTATACGTTGGTTGCATTTCTGTGTATTACTGACTATTCTTTTTACACGTAGTAACTGGCTCTTGGGGAGAGATTCTACCAAAGGTCTTGGGTGAAAGCTTTCAAATCTGAGTAAGGTGTTCTTATCAGTATTCTTGGTATACAAATCAAACTCTAATATATTACCAGCTTTTATAACTTTTGTGTCTAAGAACGTTATACTCTCTTCACTATAAGTAATAGTTAACTCTAGACCTTGTACTGCTGAGTTTACTTCTCTGACAAATTTTTCCAGGGACCCAATGTCACCCCACCACACGCCAAAGACATCATCTATGAATCTCCACCAGATGGAGCCATATTCTTTAAAGATTTTATTCTCATAAATGATTTTCTCCTCTATTTCATTCATGAATAGATTGGCGTATGATGGGGCAACATTGGACCCCATGACTGTTCCTCTCAACTGTACATACCATTCATCTTCAAACAAAAAATAGTTCCAAAATAAAATCAATCTTAGTAGTTCTTCAATGAATTGGCCTTGTGTCCTAGTACATATGTTGTTATGCAATAAATTTTTCATAACAATAGAGATACCTGTTTCATGCTTTATGCATGTATATAGGCTTTTTACATCCATAGTAAAGAGAATGTATTTGCTAGAGGGAAATTCTAGATTTTTGGCTTTTTCAAGAAAATGGTTTGTGTCCTTAATATATGAAGACATTTTGTTAACCTCTGGTTGTAAAATTTTATCTACAAATATAGAAATGTTAGAAAATACCGATTGAACACTGGAGACAATGGGCCTACCAGGGGGACTTTTTACATCCTTATGGACTTTAGGTACTGAATAGAATATAGGTGTTCGTGGGTTCTGTACAAAAAGATATTCTTTTAGCTTTTTATCTATGATATGATCATTATAAGCTTGTTCTAAAATATGTGAAATTTCTTTTTGTAATAATTTGACAGGATTACTTTTTAGTTTCTTATACGTTGTTTGATCCTGTAATTGTCCCTTTATTTCTCCTATATAATACATTTTATCCATAAGTACTAAGGCCCCTCCCTTATCAGCCCCTTTAAAAATTAAATCTTTTTGATTCTTTAAGGAGTTTAAGGCTTTTTGGTCATTGGATGTAAAATTGGTACAATGCTTTTTCTTACTATTGTGAGCTTTTCTCAGTCTTTGTATATCTTGTTCTACCAGCTTTATATATGTGTTTATGCTATGATCATTCACACTTGGATTAAATGTGCTGTTTTTCTTAACCAGCCCCATTTCAGAAAGAGACCATTTACTACAACTTTCTTTTTGAGATGCATTATAATCACACGTATAATTAGCAAACCAGTATTTAAGCTTAATACTCCTAAAAAAATTTTTTTATAAAGATACTTTGAAGCATTGGAGAGCTGTGGACACTTTTTATTGTTCTACATTAATGTGGTGAAGTGGCAGTTCACCTGTCTGCACGAGTACTCCTATCCTTTAGTGCTGTTCCACATTGAACTATTGTGTATACGTTTGCTGCCAGGAACTTGCACACTGGATTAAAGAAAATGCAAAAAGATAAGGACAACAACATGGGCACTGATGGAAATAAAGTTTTCGCATACTCTGAGATTGATGCAGCAAGGATTACTACCCTAGTAAAAGGGTCTAGAGACTTTCTCAGGACTGCTCCAAGTGAAAACTTGGGAAAGGACTATGAACAACTAAAAATGAGACAAATGAAATGGGATCTCCACACTACCACTTTGGCGGAATATTACCGCGTTAAAAGAATACCCAGGGGGCTACGGATGAGCACCTGTCCTACTTTGTTACGAGAAAATCAAACATACTGTAACACCTTTGAAGCAATCCTTAACAAATGCTCATACGACCTGATGGTGCTGACCGTAGAGTCCCTGTTGAAGGAGATGGAAGCCCAGGAAGCCAAGATCAAGCAAAGTAGAGAGGATCTGTCGAAGGCGATGTCTCCGGAGGATCTCACTCTATTGGAAACCCAGATTGACGAGAAAATCAAGACGGCACAAAGTGAAATCAAAGAAACCAAAAGGGTTAAATTTCTCAGAGACGAGGACGATTACCGCAAAGGCTTTGTGTACAAGTGGCGTCAAAGTGGCCATGACAACCAATCAACCAATAGAAGGAGACGCAATGCTTACGCACGCAACCCACGTCATCAGAGAGGGACGACAGGCACGCCAACACAAGACAGCTCCTCCGAACAATCGGCTTCCCCTTTAGAAGCAAGTGGAGAAGAAAGTAGCGCAGAGGAGGCAGGAAACACAGCAAGCGGCACCAAGAAAAGCGGAATGACTACGAGGAGATACCACAAGTCGAAGAAAACTCAAAACCGCAAGTAAACTGCACTACACAGAGAGACAGTACTGTCATTAATATATCCGGACACTTGTTAACTGAATGTGAACAAGGACTGTTAGATAAAGGCCTTTCCTTTTGCCCTTCTGCTAGTATAAACTTTTTTGAGTTGGAAAAAGATCTGTATAAATTTTTTAGGAGTATTAAGCTTAAATACTGGTTTGCTAATTATACGTGTGATTATAATGCATCTCAAAAAGAAAGTTGTAGTAAATGGTCTCTTTCTGAAATGGGGCTGGTTAAGAAAAACAGCACATTTAATCCAAGTGTGAATGATCATAGCATAAACACATATATAAAGCTGGTAGAACAAGATATACAAAGACTGAGAAAAGCTCACAATAGTAAGAAAAAGCATTGTACCAATTTTACATCCAATGACCAAAAAGCCTTAAACTCCTTAAAGAATCAAAAAGATTTAATTTTTAAAGGGGCTGATAAGGGAGGGGCCTTAGTACTTATGGATAAAATGTATTATATAGGAGAAATAAAGGGACAATTACAGGATCAAACAACGTATAAGAAACTAAAAAGTAATCCTGTCAAATTATTACAAAAAGAAATTTCACATATTTTAGAACAAGCTTATAATGATCATATCATAGATAAAAAGCTAAAAGAATATCTTTTTGTACAGAACCCACGAACACCTATATTCTATTCAGTACCTAAAGTCCATAAGGATGTAAAAAGTCCCCCTGGTAGGCCCATTGTCTCCAGTGTTCAATCGGTATTTTCTAACATTTCTATATTTGTAGATAAAATTTTACAACCAGAGGTTAACAAAATGTCTTCATATATTAAGGATACAAACCATTTTCTTGAAAAAGCCAAAAATCTAGAATTTCCCTCTAGCAAATACATTCTCTTTACTATGGATGTAAAAAGCCTATATACATGCATAAAGCATGAAACAGGTATCTCTATTGTTATGAAAAATTTATTGCATAACAACATATGTACTAGGACACAAGGCCAATTCATTGAAGAACTACTAAGATTGATTTTATTTTGGAACTATTTTTTGTTTGAAGATGAATGGTATGTACAGTTGAGAGGAACAGTCATGGGGTCCAATGTTGCCCCATCATACGCCAATCTATTCATGAATGAAATAGAGGAGAAAATCATTTATTATAGTGAAGAGAGTATAACGTTCTTAGACACAAAAGTTATAAAAGCTGGTAATATATTAGAGTTTGATTTGTATACCAAGAATACTGATAAGAACACCTTACTCAGATTTGACAGCTTTCACCCAAGACCTTTGGTAGAATCTCTCCCCAAGAGCCAGTTACTACGTGTAAAAAGAATAGTCAGTAATACACAGAAATGCAACCAACGTATAGATGAAATGGCAGACAAATTCATTGAAAGAGGCTATCCAGCTAAATTAATTGAAGAAAAAAAGCACGAGATATTAAAATTTCATAATAAAAACAATGTTGTTAAACAAAAAGAGAATAGGATGGTCTTTGTTTCCCAGTATAGTCACTATAGTAAGGAAATCACTAAAAGTATAAGAAAACATTGGTATATACTAAGTGACTGTAATGATAAAATACCTATCTTTAAAAATCCTCCCTTAATGGCCCATAGACGTGTAAAAAACTTGAGAGATCACTTGGTAAAATCTGATGTTGGTCCAAGTAAAGGTAGTATACAAACTCACATAGGTAGTAAAAATTATGGCACATACCCATGCTTAAATTGCATGAGTTGTAGTTCCATAATTAAAGGTAAATTTTTTCATCACCCTCATAAAGGTACTAGATATGACATTAAAGGTTTTTACACATGTGATACTACCCACGTCGTATATTTAATCAAGTGTCCATGTTCTTTGGTTTACTTGGGCGAGACCACCCGTAAGGTAAAAGATAGGATGAGCCAACATCGCTCAAATATACGCTGTAAAAACAAAGAGGCCCCTGTATCTAGCCATTTCTTAGAGAAAGGACACAACATCAGCCAAATGAGATGGCAAGTAATTGATCACATAAAATCACAGAGAAATGGACAAGACAGGGAAATCCTATTAAAACAAAAAGAATCCTGGTGGATTCACAAGTTAGAAACTATGGTACCTAGAGGCCTAAATAGAGAATTAGATTTGTCAGTTTATCTATAACAATAGGTCTAACAAAAAAGAAAAACTTCATTTTCTAATATTAATTTTTATTATTATTTTGTTATTATCAATTTTTTAACTCTAAATACAGACCACAAAGGGTAACTCCTTATTCTTAAAAAACCTAAAAAGGTTTTTTTCCTTTATCTGTTGATTCAGTCATTTTATCAGCCCATATAAATATCTTTATCTTGTAACACCATTAATAGCCAAGTAGTCCTTATCCAATAAATTAAAATAAAATAAATCATATATGATCAAATAAGAATTAAACCTTTATCATAGTCTTATTTGGATAGTACATGAGAGGCATTTACCTAAAGTTAGGAACTTCCTTGCTAACATCTAATAAAATATTCAGATCACTTGTTCAGTACAACATGTGTGAAATTTTTAATCAATTTAAGAATTTTTCTAAGATTTTTTTCAAAATTATATTAAGATATAATCTTTATGTGTCCCATCAGTACAATATAATATTTCATTGTAAACATGTACATATATTTGTATATAATAACTTTTTAATGTAATGTATATTAACACCAGTAGGTGTCACTATTTCTACAGGTGGTGGGCCTTGTGGCGCCAAACCAACAGGTATATAAGGTGTGTTAAGTTAGTTAAAGCCTATGCATGATTAAGAGGCATTAGCCTCGAAACGTTGCTAATTTGTCCAAATAAAGATACTTTGAAGCATTGGAGAGCTGTGGACACTTTTTATTGTTGCATAACCTGGATGTAGCTTGGGTATTGGTTCCCATTAGTAATTGGCATGACATTGTGGACTCTCTATGCCATTGGAAAGAAACAAAATTAACATAACAAGGGTGTCTGAATATCCTGGAGTTTCACAGCTTGTGCATGGGGAATCACATGAGTACATATGAGGTAAAAATGTGCTGATAGCATTTTAGTTTCAGTGCAAGCTCTCCGTTTTTTATTTATTATTATTTTTTGTTCAGTTTATGAAGTCTTTGGTGTCACATAGTGGGCTGTTTATGGAATGTCTAATCAAAAATGCTTTATTAGCACTGCTATAAAAGGATATGCAAATGTTGCTTTGATTGTAACATATCATTCTATACCACCTAGCATATAATTAAATAAAGTGACATAATAACAAAATATAGAAACACTGTCCTAATAGGATCTCTAGACCAATATGCAGAGTGTTCGGGATCTTCCTGCATAAAGAGCTTTTGTGCATGTGCAAGTATTCAACTTTCTCCCTTAGGCAACAAAAAGTCTCATGTGTAAAAGGAATAGAAAAGAATGCCAGTGGGCCCCTCCAAGCACAATCATCGTAATTTGCTTTGCTTTACCCTAGTGAAATAGCTTTCTTGAGTTGTATTTGAAGTTTTACAATTTTTTGCTTTCAAGGCTTCTCCTTTATCAGCAAATTAAACTATTGATAACAATATATTATAGCCACATTTTTATGTATACAGCTTGTATACTTTGTTTTACCAGAGCTATACATTAGGTCATGCTGTTAACATTAACTGCACAGTTTAGAATCGATGTGTAGTAGCCAGAAACACAGCAAAGACTGGTTGTGCTTGTCTGAGTAGCTTGTCTGTTGACAGCAGATAGAAAACTAAAAATCTATCATAAGAAGCAATCTATGGGGCACTCTACACAACACATTGGTAACTAGAATGCACTTTACATATTATTTATGTAAGTTGTACAATTTTGCTCCAAGCATAGAAATCAGTTCCAGATTTGTAAACCTGACTATTTCTTTTGCATGACATAAACAGACTATATATGTATATATATATATATATATATATATATATATATATTTATATATTTTTATATATATATATGTATACAGTATATATATATATATATATATATATATATATATATATATATATATATATATATATATATATATAATTTTTTTGTGTGTTCAGAATTACATTTTTATTATACACTAGATGAAAAGGAAGTCATTCATTAATGTATAATTTTCCCATTCATTTAAAGTTTTATTTGAATATTTTTATTATATAGAATGATAGTGCTGGAAAAATAAATGCTTTCTCTGCTTGAAAATAAAGATTGACATTTTTTTGTTATATAAAAAGTCATAGCTTACTAATATAGAGATGCAGATTCTGGGTGAACACGGGAACAGCTTTAAACATTGATGCACTGTACTCAGAGGGCTGGTTGTGCTGTTCTTTAAACCCTACAGAGTAGTGGGCTGTCCAAACTGCAGTGGTAACTTAATAGATAGACTCAATAAAAGACACAAAATGGGTGATTCATTTAATATTTCAATTGCATACTTAAATCTTTTCACATCGTTTCACAAAAGCATTGTTAAAACGGTCCTTTAAATAAATATGCTACATTGAAGTTGTATTTTGTGATGTCATTAAATTTAAGTTACTATGTAAAAAAAATGCAATACTTACACTAGTAAATATTTACCTGCATTGTAAGGTTTCAAAGTAAGTTCACATTTTTTAATTTTTTTTTAAAGAAACCCTATGTATTTTCAATTGTTGTTATATTAATGTATCCTTTTAAATAACTGGAGAAAGACTTGTTCCAACTTTTTGTATTATTTTTTTAGCTATTGTGTTGGTACTGAAGCTGGATGTATACAACTATGTCAGGTCACATGATCAGATCATATATGCTCTGCCTTTAACACATTCTAGAGGGATTGCTAGGGATTACAGAAATATCATCCTTCAAAAGATGCATACTCCAAATCAGCAATCCATAGTGATCAACGCTCATAGTGGAGGGGGTGGTAAATATAACATACTAACCTTACCTATCTTTGCACCAGTGCTTACATTCCAAGTTCCTCTATTAATCGGGAGCTGTTTTTTTATGCTTTGGGGTAGATTTATCATATGTCGGACGCTGTAGCGGATCATGTCTGCCCGACATTGCTAAATGCTAACAGCATGCACTGTCGGCATTTATCATTGCACAAGCATTTCTGGGGAAATGCTTGTGCAATGCCACCCCCTGCACATTTGCGGCGAATCGACCGCTAGCAGGGGGTGTCAATCATCCCGATAGTATTCGATCGGGATGATTGCTGTCCGCCACCTCGGAGGTGGCGGATTAGTTAAGGAGCAACGGTCTTACAACCACTGCTTCTTAACTTTTGTTTCCGGCGAGCCTGAAGGCTAGCACAGAAACAGCTGCATCCGCAGCTTGTTAAATATACCCCCATGTCAGAGGTCTGAAGATTCCTGATTTGTATGGGTGTGATCTTGTATAATGATTTACTTCCAGTCTAATGCTGCACCATCTTCTGTTATACCAGATCTCTCAACTTTCCAGAAATTTGAAGAACGGTTACAGTTCAGAAGCTTTGCCCCTCCTTTTTTATTTTCTATCCTATATATGTCCTGGATTTACAACCTGAAACTTCTAAACTCCACCTAGAAAGACCCAACTTCGCCCCTAAACTGCCAATCATGCTCTCCTCACGGACCACCCAGGCTACATACAGATACAGCCAATTACAACCCAGTGTCAGAAGGTACAAGTAGCTCTGTAACACTAAACCCTTTAAAAACTGCCAACTGTGAGTAATAAACTAATTTATTATACCAGACTACAATTTTTTTTCATCACAAATTTTCAGGACACACTATCAGAATGCTTGAATTACAGTCAATATAATCAGTTGCTCAGTAATTGTGTTTAACTAACTTGTTCTCTAAACTAGTTCTAAAAATCATCTGGCCGGTTATTGGATCCTGAGGTTTAAATTTGGAAAACTATAATCTATCTGAAGTCACATAAAATTTACAGTCTTGAGAAATAGGGCCCACAGATATAATAGTAGTTTTGAAGCAGATCCTGGAACAGACATTATTATGACTTTATTGACTAGTGTTAAAAACAGGATGGAGTGAGTGCACCTTGAAAGTGATTAATTATTAGTGTACAAAAGTGAAATGGTTAATATTAAGCTCTATAACCCTTCTGAGTGATAAAGGTTCCTCCAAACAGTTATCGATATAAAGGGTAAAACGAACAAGTGAAGGGGAGCTAAATTTCAATAGTTGAAAAATAATTATAAAGTGATTTTTAATAGTGTTGCAACGTAGTTAGTGAACAAAGTGTCAAAATCTTATAATGTATAAGTGGTTACTTGTTGGAATGTAAGGATCACTGTAAATAATAGACAAAACTCTGGGGTATTATACAAAATGTAGCAATTTATATTGTAGAAAATGTAACGTATACAAATTAGAATAAAATCAAATACAATTTTGAGCTCATGCGGTTTAAATTTAAAAATACTAAGGCCTAGATTTGGAGTTCGGCGGTAAAAGGGCTGTTAACGCTCCGCAGGCTTTTTTCTGGCCGCACCATAAATTTAACTCTGGTATCGAGAGTTTAATCAAATGCTGCGTTAGGCTCCAAAAAAGGAGCGTAGAGTATTTTTTCCGCAAATGCAACTCTCGATACCAGAGTTGCTTACGGACGCGGCCGGCCTCAAAAACGTGCTCGTGCACGATTCTCCCATAGGAAACAATGGGGCTGTTTGAGCTGGAAAAAAACCTAACACCTGCAAAAAAGCAGCGTTCAGCTCCTAACGCAGCCCCATTGTTTCCTATGGGGAAACACTTCCTACGTCTGCACCTAACACTCTAACATGTACCCCGAGTCTAAACACCCCTAACCTTACACTTATTAACCCCTAATCTGCCGCCCCCGCTATCGCTGACCCCTGCATATTTTTTTTAACCCCTAATCTGCCGCTCCGTAAACCGCCGCCACCTACGTTATCCCTATGTACCCCTAATCTGCTGCCCTAACATTGCCGACCCCTATATTATATTTATTAACCCCTAATCTGCCCCCCTCAACGTCGCCGACACCTGCCTACACTTATTAACCCCTAATCTGCCGAGCGGACCTGAGCGCTACTATAATAAAGTTATTAACCCCTAACCCGCCTCACTAACCCTATCATAAATAGTATTAACCCCTAATCTGCCCTCCCTAACATCGCCGACACCTAACTTCAATTATTAACCCCTAATCTGACGACCGGAGCTCACCGCTATTCTAATAAATGTATTAACCCCTAAAGCTAAGTCTAACCCTAACACTAACACCCCCCTAAGTTAAATATAATTTTTATCTAACGAAATAAATTAACTCTTATTAAATAAATGATTCCTATTTAAAGCTAAATACTTACCTGTAAAATAAATCCTAATATAGCTACAATATAAATTATAATTATATTATAGCTATTTTAGGATTAATATTTATTTTACAGGCAACTTTGTAATTATTTTAACCAGGTACAATAGCTATTAAATAGTTAAGAACTATTTAATAGTTACCTAGTTAAAATAATAACAAATTTACCTGTAAAATAAATCCTAACCTAAGATATAATTAAACCTAACACTAGACTATCAATAAAATAATTAAATAAACTACCTACAATTACCTACAATTAACCTAACACTACACTATCAATAAATTAATTAAACACAATTCCTACAAATAAATACAATTAAATAAACTAGCTAAAGTACAAAAAATAAAAAAGAACTAAGTTACAGAAAATAAAAAAATATTTACAAACATAATAAAAATATTACAACAATTTTAAACTAATTACACCTACTCTAAGCCCCCTAATAAAATAACAAAGCCCCCCAAAATAAAAAATTCCCTACCCTATTCTAAATTAAAAAAGTTACAAGCTCTTTTACCTTACCAGCCCTGAACAGGGCCCTTTGCGGGGCATGCCCCAAGAATTTCAGCTCTTTTGCCTGTAAAAGAATAAATACAATACCCCCCCCCCCCAACATTACAACCCACCACCCACATACCCCTAATCTAACCCAAACCCCCCTTAAATAAACCTAACACTAAGCCCCTGAAGATCTTCCTACCTTGTCTTCACCATACCAGGTTCACCGATCCGTCCTGAAGAGCTCCTCCGATGTCCTGATCCAAGCCCAAGCGGGGGCTGAAGAGGTCCATGATCCGGTCAAAGTCTTCATCCAAGCGGGGCAGAAGAGGATCTTCCATCCGATTGAAGTCATCATCCAGGCGGCATCTTCTATGGTCTTCCATCTGGAGCGAAGCGGCAGGATCCTGAAGACCTCCAGCGCGGAACATCCATCCGGACCGACGACTGAACGACGAATGACTGTTCCTTTAAGGGACGTCATCCAAGATGGCGTCCCTCGAATTCCGATTGGCTGATAGGATTCTATCAGCCAATCGGAATTAAGGTAGGAATTTTCTGATTGGCTGATGGAATCAGCCAATCAGAATCTAGTTCAATCCGATTGGCCGATCCAATCAGCCAATCAGATTGAGCTCGCATTCTATTGGCTGATCGGAACAGCCAATAGAATGCGAGCTCAATCTGATTGGCTGATTGGATCAGCCAATCGGATTGAACTTGATTCTGATTGGCTGATTCCATCAGCCAATCAGAAAATTCCTACCTTAATTCCGATTGGCTGATAGAATCCTATCAGCCAATCGGAATTCGAGGGACGCCATCTTGGATGACGTCCCTTAAAGGAACAGTCATTCGTCGTTCAGTCGTCGGTCCGGATGGATGTTCCGCGCTGGAGGTCTTCAGGATCCTGCCGCTTCGCTCCGGATGGAAGACCATAGAAGATGCCGCCTGGATGATGACTTCAATCGGATGGAAGATCCTCTTCTGCCCCGCTTGGATGAAGACTTTGACCGGATCATGGACCTCTTCAGCCCCCGCTTGGGCTTGGATCAGGACATCGGAGGAGCTCTTCAGGACGGATCGGTGAACCTGGTATGGTGAAGACAAGGTAGGAAGATCTTCAGGGGCTTAGTGTTAGGTTTATTTAAGGGGGGTTTGGGTTAGATTAGGGGTATGTGGGTGGTGGGTTGTAATGTTGGGGGGGGGTATTGTATTTATTCTTTTACAGGCAAAAGAGCTGAAATTCTTGGGGCATGCCCCGCAAAGGGCCCTGTTCAGGGCTGGTAAGGTAAAAGAGCTTGTAACTTTTTTAATTTAGAATAGGGTAGGGAATTTTTTATTTTGGGGGTCTTTGTTATTTTATTAGGGGGCTTAGAGTAGGTGTAATTAGTTTAAAATTGTTGTAATATTTTTATTATGTTTGTAAATATTTTTTTATTTTCTGTAACTTAGTTCTTTTTTATTTTTTGTACTTTATCTAGTTTATTTAATTGTATTTATTTGTAGCAATTGTGTTTAATTAATTTATTGATAGTGTAGTGTTAGGTTAATTGTAGGTAGTTTATTTAATTATTTTATTGATAGGGTAGTGTTAGGTTTAATTATATCTTAGGTTAGGATTTATTTTACAGGTAAATTTGTTATTATTTTAACTAGGTAACTATTAAATAGTTCTTAACTATTTAATAGCTATTGTACCTGGTTAAAATAATTACAAAGTTGCCTGTAAAATAAATATTAATCCTAAAATAGCTATAATATAATTATAATTTATATTGTAGCTATATTAGGATGTATTTTACAGGTAAGTATTTAGCTTTAAATAGGAATCATTTATTTAATAAGAGTTAATTTATTTCGTTAGATAAAAATTATATTTAACTTAGGGGGGTGTTAGTGTTAGGGTTAGACTTAGCTTTAGGGGTTAATACATTTATTAGAATAGCGGTGAGCTCCGGTCGGCAGATTAGGGGTTAATAATTGAAGTTAGGTGTCGGCGATGTTAGGGAGGGCAGATTAGGGGTTAATACTATTTATGATAGGGTTAGTGAGGCGGGTTAGGGGTTCATAACTTTATTATAGTAGCGCTCAGGTCCGCTCGGCAGATTAGGGGTTAATAAGTGTAGGCAGGTGTCGGCGACGTTGAGGGGGGCAGATTAGGGGTTAATAAATATAATATAGGGGTCGGCGGTGTTAGGGCAGCAGATTAGGGGTACATAGGGATAACGTAGGTGGCGGCGATTTGCGGTCGGAAGATTAGGGGTTAATTATTTTAAGTAGCTGGCGGCGACGTTGTGGGGGGCAAGTTAGGGGTTAAGAAATATAATACAGGGGTCGGCGGGGTTAGGGGCAGCAGATTAGGGGTACATAAGTATAACGTAGGTGGCGGTCGGCAGATTAGGGGTTAAAAATTTAAATCGAGTGGCGGCGATGTGGGGGGACCTCGGTTTAGGGGTACATAGGTAGTTTATGGGTGTTAGTGTACTTTAGGGTACAGTAGTTAAGAGCTTTATGAACCGGCGTTAGCCAGAAAGCTCTTAACTCCTGCTATTTTCAGGCGGCTGGAATCTTGTCGTTAGAGCTCTAACGCTCACTTCAGAAACGACTCTAAATACCAGCGTTAGAAAGATCCCATTGAAAAGATAGGCTACGCAAATGGCGTAGGGGGATCTGCGGTATGGAAAAGTCGCGGCTGAAAAGTGAGCGTTAGACCCTTTAATCACTGACTCCAAATACCAGCGGTAGCCCAAAACCAGCGTTAGGAGCCTCTAACGCTGGTTTTGACGGCTACCGCCGAACTCCAAATCTAGGCCTAAATATGCAGATAAAAAAGATGTTAAATAAATACTTGCACAAAAAATATATATTATATGTGTATCGCACTGCAGTGGATAATATAAAGATATAGTATAAATATATAAAACAAATTTAAAAATAAGGTAGTCACTAATATAAGCGGTTGATTGTCAAAAAAGAGACAGGTCTTGAAAGTGCCTTAAAAAACACCTTTTATAAAGTACCTTAGGAAGTAGTGGTTCTCAATACTACTTAATTATTTGGTAGAATCCGTTGAAAACAGTTGTGTGGATATGCTATTAGTAATAGCTAAAAATCCTGGAAGTTTTTTGGAAGTTTTTTGTGGGTTGCGGTTGTCTCAATACTATTTGTCAGTATGGACTACGGTCTGTTTACAGGTATCTGGTTTCGGATAGAGGAGAGTCTCCTTAGCTGAGGGTCCTGGAAAATTTCTTGGAAATTGTGGTGTCCCAATACTATCTATCAGTATGGACTTGTGTTCCCAGGTAGAGGAGAAGTTCTTTATGTTCCAGATGCAAGCTATACTCTGTTGCAAGGTACAGATCTCCTTATGTTGTGATGTTCAATGGACTCCGTAGTAAGATGCAGAGATGAGAGATTCAGTAATGAGCAATCTCCAGTTTTAGCAATGAGCAGTCTCAAGTTATTGCTGGATCCTTTGCTAAACAAGTCTGGGTGATTTGTGTAGCGGCAGTTGGATTCTACAGAACCATTTGGCGGCAAAAATAATTCAAAGTCAAGAGGACCGGCTTTCTTCAAAAGAACCAGCTTTTTCAAAGTGACCGGCTTTTTTTCTTTAAATACCGACTTTGTTTGAAGTTATGACTTTATTGACCCACTGACACCATTTTACTCACAATGTCCTTTCTGGGTTTATCAGCTTAAATAATATTTACAAGCCTATTAGGTTCTTGCTGAGTAATATGTTGTGTTCTTGACCTCCACTGGATCTAATGTATCTTATAAATGTGCTGTCTTTTAATATTCCATCAACAAAGTCTTGGGTTTATAGAAACAGAGAATTTAATGGTAGATAAGAACTAAAAAGGCCCATCAAGTCTACCCATATTACATGAAAATGATAATAGGAGTAAATTAGAAAGTTGCTTAAAATCGCATGCTCTATCTGAATCATTGAATAATTTTTGGGGGGTTTAGTGTCCCTGATTGTGACCCCTTGTTTTGGTAAAAATAAAATTGGGATGGGGGTAGGGAAATGCTTTCAGCTTCTACTTTAAGTCTCTTTATATATTTAAAGGTTTCAATCATGTTACTTCTTTCCCTTCTCTCCTCTAAACTATTTATGTTTAGGTAATAGAGTCTTTGTATGTTTTATATTTCCAACCATGTACCATTTTCTTTCATAAGGTGGTGAGAGTCCACAAGACTTGACATGTGGGATTTAATTTCTGCCGCTAGGAGGAGGCAAAGAACCCCAACAACAAGAGTTTTTAAACCCTCCCACCTCACTGTACTACCCAGTTTGTTCTTTGCCTCCCAGGAGGAAGGTGAGGTGTTCCAGTTTCTACGTTGACAGGGGTGCTCAGACCTACGTGAGACCAGTTACCCCTAATGCCTGCTTATAGGGTAGAAAAGTATTTGGTTATTTCCTTAGGGGATTTCATTCATAACACCCCTCAGGAGTTGCAAGGATTTGTCATTTAGCCTCCTCCTGTGGGATTGTTGTGTACTCCTCTCCTATATCCTATGCTGTTATCTTCACAGCACTGGATGGGCTCTCTACTAGAAATAGCTTCTCTTCATTTGCTGGTAAGCTCAGTGGAGTGGGTGCCTATACCAGGTAAGTGCACTGCACTCACATAGCCCGCAGGCTATTAGTAAATACATTTTCAGGTATAGCATAGCCAGGGCACTTCAGGTAATTTACACAATACTTTATACTAAAGTGTGGGGCATATGTTCTCTCAGCATAGGGATTCATTTTGCAGATACTATACCAGGAGGGGTTCTGTCACTTTAATTGCCCTCTTTAAGTCTCCACTGTAGTGCTCTTAGACAATCATACTCTTTGTTGAGGGGGAGTGAGTGAATCTGAGAGGTATAGTGATAGTAAAGGGACAGTTTACCCCAATTTTCATATAACTGCATGTAATAGACACTACTATAAAGAAGAATATGCGCAGATACTCATCTGTTGATGAGGTTAGGCTGGGACACCCAGTGAAAGGTGCTGGGGAAACAAGAAGAGCAGACACTCCCCCCCTTCTCTGCATATGAAAGGACAGATTAACCAAACAGGAAGTTTACGATGTCCCTTTAAAGGAATATGAAACACAAAATATTTATTTCATGATACAGACAGAGCATGTGATTTTAAACAACTTTCTCCAACATTGGTGTGTCCGGTCCATGGCGTCATCCATAACTTGTGGGAATATCTCTTCCCCAACAGGAAATGGCAAAGAGTACAGCAAAAGCTGTCCATATAGTTCCTCCTAGGCTCCGCCCACCCCAGTCATTCTCTTTGCCGTTGCACAGGCAACATCTCCACGGAGATGGTGAAGAGTATGTGGTGTTTAGTTGTAGTTTTTTATTCTACTATCAAGAGTTTGTTATTTTAAAATAGTGCTGGTATGTACTATTTACTCTGAAACAGAAAAAGATGAAGAGTTCTGTTTGTGAGAGGAATATGATTTTAGCAGCAGTAACTAAAATCGTTTGCTGTTTCCACATAGGACTGTTGAGATGAAATAACTTCAGTTGGGGGAAACAGTTAGCAGACTTTTCTGCTTAAGGTATGACTAGCCATTTTTCTAACAAGACTGTGTAATGCTGGAAGGCTGTCATTTCCCCTCATGGGGACCGGTAAGCCATTTTCTTAGTCTAAAACAAAAAGAATAAAGGGCTTAATGTGGGCTATAAAACTGGTAGACACTTTTATGGGCAAGATCGATTGCTTTATTTGGGCATTTTTTAAAGTTTGATGTTGATATTCACACTTATAAATTTTGGGGAATGTTTTTTTAACGTCAGGCACTGGTTTAGACACCTTTTCAGTCAGGAAGGGCCTTCCCTGTAGTAGGCTGAGCCTCATTTTCGCGCCATTACTGCTCAGTTACTTTTGAGAGCAGGACATGCAGCTGCATGTGTGTGGGTCTGAAAGTAGTTGAAAAGGTTCCTAGAAGGCTTCATTTGGTATCGTATACCCCCTGGGTTTGGTAAAGTCGCAGCAAAGGCTGTAGCTGGGACTGTAGAGGGGTCAAAATTGGGGTGCAATGCTTTGAATGCTTTAAGACACTGTGGTGAAAATTTGGTTAAATTTGAACAATTCCTTCATAGTTTTTCACATATTCAGTAATAAAGTGTGCACTGTTTAAAATTTAAAGAGACAGTAACGGTTTTGTTTAAAAACGGTTTTTGTACTTTATTGACAAGTTTAAGCCTGTTTAACATGTCTGTGCCTTCAGATAAACTATGTTCTGTATGTATGGAAGCCAATGTGTCTCCCCCTTCAAAATTGTGTGATAATTGTGCCATAGCGTCCAAACAAAGTAAGGACAGTACTGCCACAGATAGTAAAGTTGCCCAAGATGATTCATCAGATGAAGGGAGTAGACATAGTTCTACATCATCTCCTTCTGTGTCTACACCAGTTTTGCCCATGCAGGAGGCCCCTAGTACTTCTAGCGCGCCAATGCTTATTACTATGCAACAATTGACGGCAGTAATGGATAACTCCATAGCAAATATTTTATCCAAAATGCCTGCATATCAGAGAAAGCGCGATTGCTCTGTCTTAAACACTGTTGAGCAGGAGGGCGCTGATGATTATTGCTCTGTCATACCCTCACACCAATCTGAAGGGGCCATGAGGGAGGTTTTGTCACATGGGGAAATTTCAGATTCAGGTAGAATTTCTCAACAGGCAGAACCTGATGTTGTGACATTTAAATTAGAGCATCTCCGCGCACTGCTTAAGGAGGTGTTATCTACTCTGGATGATTGTGACAACCTGGTCATTCCAGAAAAATTGTGCAAGATGGACAAGTTCCTAGAGGTTCCGGTGCACCCCGACGCTTTTCCTATACCCAAGCGGGTGGCGGACATAGTGAATAAGGAGTGGGAGAAGCCCGGCATACCTTTTGTTCCCCCTCCTATATTTAAGAAATTATTTCCTATGGTTGACCCCAGAAAGGACTTATGGCAGACAGTCCCTAAGGTCGAGGGGGCAGTTTCTACACTAGCCAAGCGCACTACTATTCCTATCGAGGATAATTGTGCTTTCAAAGATCCTATGGATAAAAAATTGGAGGGTTTGCTTAAAAAGATTTTTGTAAAGCAAGGTTACCTCCTGCAACCTATTTCGTGCATTATTCCTGTCACTACAGCAGCGTGGTTCTGGTTCGAAGAACTAGAAAAGTCGCTCAGTAGAGAGACTCCGTATGAGGAGGTTATGGACAGGGTTCACGCACTTAAGTTAGCTAATTCCTTTATTTTAGATGCCGCTTTGCAGTTAGCTAGATTAGCGGCGAAAAATTCTGGGTTTGCAATTGTAAAGCAGAGCGCTCTGGCTAAAGTCTTGGTCAGCGGATGTATCTTCCAAGACAAAATTGCTTAATATCCCTTTCAAGGGTAAAACTCTTTTTGGGCCAGAATTAAAAGAGATTATCTCAGACATCACTGGGGGTAAGGGCCACGCCCTCCCACAAGATAGGCCTTTCAAAGCCAAGAATAAATCTAATTTTCATTCCTTTCGCAATTTCAGGAACGGACCGGCCTCCAACTCTGCAGCCTCTAGACAAGAGGGTAATGCTTCGCAAACCAAACCAGCTTGGAAACCGATGCAAGGCTGGAACAAGGGTAAGCAGGCCAAGAAACCTGCTGCTGCTAACAAAACAGCATGAAGGAGTAGCCCCCGATCCGGGACCGGATCTAGTAGGGGGCAGACTCTCTCTCTTCGCTCAGGCTTGGGCAAGAGATGTTCAGGATCCCTGGGCACTAGAAATAGTTTCTCAGGGTTATCTTCTGGAATTCAAGGAACTACCCCCAAGGGGAAGGTTCCACATGTCTCACTTATCTTCAAACCAAATAAAGAGACAGGCATTCTTACATTGTGTAGAAGACCTGTTAAAAATGGGAGTGATACACCCAGTTCCAACCGTGGAACAAGGAATGGGGTTTTACTCAAATCTGTTTGTGGTTCCCAAAAAAGAGGGAACTTTCAGACCAATTCTGGATTTAAAGATCCTAAACAAATTTCTCAGAGTGCCATCGTTCAAAATGGAAACCAATCGAACTATTTTACCTACAATCCAGGAGGGTCAATTTATGACTACCGTGGATCTAAAGGATGCGTATCTACATATTCCTATCCACAAAGATCATCATCAGTTCCTAAGGTTCGCCTTTCTGGACAAACATTACCAGTTTGTGGCTCTCCCATTCGGGCTAGCCACTGCTCCAAGGATTTTCACAAAGGTACTCGGGTCCCTTCTAGCGGTTCTAAGACCAAGGGGCATTGCAGTGGCACCTTACTTGGACGACATTCTGATACAAGCGTCGTCTCTTTCAAAGGCAAAGGCTCACACAGACATCGTTCTGGCCTTTCTCAGATCTCACGGATGGAAAGTGAACATAGAAAAAAGTTCCCTGTCTCCGTCGACAAGAGTTCCTTTCTTGGGGACAATAATAGATTCTTTAGAAATGAAGATTTTCCTGACAGATGTCAGAAAGTCAAAACTTCTAAGCGCTTGTCAAGTTCTTCATTCTGTTCCACGTCCTTCCATAGCTCAGTGCATGGAAGTAGTAGGGTTGATGGCTGCAGCAATGGACATAGTTCCTTTTGCGCAAATTCATCTAAGACCATTACAACTGTGCATGCTGAAACAGTGGAATGGGGACTATACAGACTTGTCTCCAGTGATTCAAGTAGATCAGAAGACCAGAGACTCACTCCGTTGGTGGCTAACCCAGGACCACCTGTCCCAGGGAATGAGCTTCCGCAGACCAGAGTGGGTCATCATCACGACCGACGCCAGTCTAGGGGGCTGGGGCACGGTCTGGAACTCCCTGAAAGCTCAGGGGCTATGGTCTTGGGAAGAGTCTCTTCTCCTGATAAACATTCTGGAACTGAGAGCGATATTCAATGCTCTCAAGACTTGGCCTCAACTAGCAAAGGCCAGATTCATAAAATTCCAATCAGACAACATGACGACTGTTGCTTACATCAATCATCAGGGGGGAACAAGGAGTTCCCTGGCGATGAGAGAAGTGACCAAAATCATAAAATGGGCGGAGGATCACTCCTGCCACCTATCTGCGATCCACATCCCAGGAGTGGAAAACTGTGAGGCGGATTATCTGAGTCGTCAGACATTCCATCCGGGGGAGTGGGAACTCCACCCGGAGATCTTTGCCCAGTTGACTCAATTATGGGGCATTCCAGACATGGATCTAATGGCGTCTCGTCAGAACTTCAAGGTTCCTTGCTACGGGTCCAGATCCAGGGATCCCAAGGCGACTCTAGTGGATGCATTAGTAGCGCCTTGGACCTTCAACCTAGCTTATGTGTTTCCACCGTTTCCTCTCATTCCCAGGCTGGTAGCCAGGATCAAGCAGGAGAGGGCCTCAGTGATCTTGATAGCTCCTGCGTGGCCACGCAGGACTTGGTATGCAGACCTGGTGAATATGTCATCGGCTCCACCATGGAAGCTACCTTTGAGACAGGATCTTTTAGTACAAGGTCCATTCGAACATCCAAATCTAGTTTCCCTTCAGCTAACGGCTTGGAAATTGAACGCTTGATTTTATCTAAGCGTGGGTTTTCGGATTCTGTAATAGATACTCTGATACAAGCCAGAAAACCTGTAACTAGGAAGATTTACCATAAAATATGGAAAAGATATATCTGTTGGTGTGAATCCAAAGGATTCTCATGGAGTAAGATCAAAATTCCTAGGATCCTTTCTTTTCTCCAAGAGGGTTTGGATAAGGGATTATCAGCGAGTTCTCTAAAGGGACAGATTTCTGCTTTATCTGTCTTATTACACAAACGACTGGCAGCTGTGCCTGATGTTCAAGCTTTTGTTCAGGCTTTGGTCAGGATCAAGCCTGTTTACAGACCTTTGACTCCTCCCTGGAGTCTGAATTTAGTTCTTTCAGTTCTTCAAGGGGTTCCGTTTGAACCTCTACATTCCATAGATATCAAGATGTTATCTTGGAAAGTTCTGTTTTTGGTTGCTATTTCTTCTGCTAGAAGAGTTTCTGAGTTATCTGCTCTGCAGTGTAATCCGCCCTATCTGGTGTTCCATTCAGATAAGGTTGTTTTGCGTACTAAACCTGGTTTCCTTCCAAAGGTTGTTTCCAACAAGAATATTAACCAGGAAATAGTTGTGCCTTCTTTGTGTCCGAATCCAGTTTCAAAGAAGGAACGTTTGTTACACAATCTAGATGTAGTTCGTGCTTTAAAGTTCTATTTAGAAGCTACAAAGGATTTCAGACAAACGTCTTCTCTGTTTGTCGTTTATTCTGGCAAGAGGAGAGGTCAAAAAGCTACTGCTACCTCTCTTTCCTTTTGGCTGAAAAGCATCATCCGATTGGCTTACGAGACTGCCGGACGGCAGCCTCCTGAACGCATCACAGCTCACTCTACTAGGGCTGTGGCTTCCACATGGGCCTTCAAGAACGAGGCTTCTGTTGATCAGATATGTAAGGCAGCGACTTGGTCTTCCCTGCACACTTTTGCCAAATTCTACAAATTTGATACTTTTGCTTCTTCGGAGGCTATTTTTGGGAGAAAGGTTTTGCAAGCCGTGGTGCCTTCCGTTTAGGCAACCTGATTGGCTCCCTCCCTTCATCCGTGTCCTAAAGATTTGGTATTGGTTCCCACAAGTTATGGATGACGCCGTGGACCGGACACACCAATGTTGGAGAAAACAGAATTTATGCTTACCTGATAAATTACTTTCTCCAACGGTGTGTCCGGTCCACGGCCCGCCCTGGTTTTTTAATCAGGTTTGATGAATTTATTTCTTTAACTACAGTCACCACGGCACCTTATAGTTTCTCCTGTTTTTCTCCTGTCCGTCGGTCGAATGACTGGGGTGAGCGGAGCCTAGGAGGGACTATATGGACAGCTTTTGCTGTACTCTTTGCCATTTCCTGTTGGGGAAGAGATATTCCCACAAGTTATGGATGACGCCGTGGACCGGACACACCGTTGGAGAAAGTAATTTATCAGGTAAGCATAAATTCTGTTTTCTAATTTACTTCTATTATCAATTTTTCTTAGTTCTCTTGGTATCTTTTGTTGAAAAGCAGAGGCGTATGCTTAGGGCCAGCCCATTTCTGGAGCACTATAAGGCAACAGTTTGGCAAGAAGTTTATCCATTTGCAAGAGCATTAGATGGCAGCACTATTTCCTACCATGCAGTGCTCCAGATGCCAGCCTAGGTATCTCTTCAATACACAATATTATGGGAACGAAGGAAATTTGACGATAGAAGTAAACTGGCAACTTTTTTAAAATGGTATCCTCTGTCTGAGTCACAAAATAGATTTTTGGGTTTCATATCCCTTTAAGTCCTAAGAGGGGGCTCTGTCACTTTACTTAACCGCTATGCATTTCTTCTACAGCGCTCTTGGCCAGTTGTGCTTTGCATTTCAGGCGGTTCAGGGAGTGAGAGGTATAGTGTTCTTAGCTTCTGCTGGCTTCAGATATCTTTAAGGCATGTCGACTTCACATAGCATCACGCTCCTACTCTGTTGCGCGAGCTGGGAATCTGTCTGATTGTGTTTGATCTCCGGAGTCGCCATTCAGCCATCACAGTGAGAGTGCGGCTAAGGAGTGGGGTTAAGGAGGATTTACAACTTGGTCACCATTACAGGGCTAGCAGTCTGTATCTGCTACTTTGATCTGTCCCACTGCAAGAGCTATACAGGTGTTTTTTTGTGCAGGGTCCTTAGCTGAGAGAAGAAATTTGTTACGCAATACATTTAATTACATTATTATTTCCTTCTTAATTTTATTGCACTGTATAGGCAGTTTTATTTTCAGTGTTTTTGTATTCCATACACTATGGTATAAAGGTAAAAAGTGTCTTACAGCGCTAAAAAGGAAAAAAAAGGAAAACGACCTGTGGCTCCCTTCTAGAGTGGGTCCCCAGCTACCCACAGTGCAAGAAGTATATAAAACAGAGAGCTAAAAAGGAGCGCCTAGCAAAAGGCAAGGTCTAAGAATAATTTATTAGATTATATAAAATCAAGTTAACCTGAAACCATAGAAAGTATATATGGCGCTATAATGTATGAGTACAGATAAAAATAGATATAGTAGATAAAATTTAATTAGATTTACATAGAAATGCATGGATCCATGACTACAAATAAAAACAGATATAAGAACAAAATATGAATACGAAATATAATTATTACAGATAAATATATAGCGTGCTAACGCTGACAGTATACACTCTAAAATCAATAAATCAGTTGATCATAGAAAACATAAAAATGAGTGAATAAAAACCATAAGTTAGAAAGTATTCAATACCAACGTGGTGTAAATTAATGTCAAATATAGTTCTTCAGATGATGTGACAGTTCTCATATATTATCCATAGTGTAGGTGCAGAAAAAAGGTGAAAAAATCAAGAAGAAAAATTAAAAATTGATCCAAAAAACAAAAACAACTATAGTGTACACAAATTTGTGAAAAAACTAAATGGGGGTGGTGCGTGGTCAAATGAAAAACATATATATATGTTTATCTACTATGTCGATTTTTGTCACTTTATGATTTGGCCAATGAGATCATACCTGTCTTATATCCTTAACCTATAGCTATATTTACCATATTTTATCTATCATGTTAGCAATTGCTACATAACCGGATGGTAAACAGGAGATTTGCTTCCGGGAGCCTACCGGAAGATCACGTCACATCCACTTCCGGTTTTACAAAACCTTTGACTTCCGTTTTAGCGCAATCACCCAATTCCGACCAGAATGTTAAACAACAACAATGGGATAAGTAAGGATAAGTTCTTAAGCCTATTCAGCAAATAAAGTACAATTGTAGTTTGTTCAAATGGAATAATAACTATTTGACCATGAGGGATTATAACCGGTATTACATATCCGGTACAAAAGGTCAGGAGATCCGGTACACCATTTCCGGTAACAACAGGTATGATTTTTGGCGCCAATGACAAATTACTCTGATTGGCCACATAAAGGTATAAAGGAACTCACTCATCTAACCATATACTAGTCTTGAGAAAGGCCATATTAGTGGGCCGAAACGCGTTGGCAATATATGGTGAGTTACATTCCTTTCACTTGTCAAGTATTTTAACAGTATTATGCTATGTTACTGTTTTTTGTCAACAGGTTTTGAGGATTTTCCACTTCTATTTTTGTGTTTTATAATCCATTGATTGGATCAATAACCGAGGAACATTTAATTTTTGTATTTTTGTTTTTCATGTGACCACGCACCACCCCCATTTCGGTTTTTCACAAATTTGTGTACACTATAGTTGTTTTCGTTTTTTGGATCAATTTTTAATTTTTCTTCTTGATTTTTTCACCTTGATTTTTTTCACCTTGATTTTTTTCACCTTTTTTCTGCACCTACACTATGGATAATATATGAGAACTGTCACAGCATCTGAAGAACTATATTTGACTTTAATTTACACCACGTTGGTATTGAATACTTTCTAACTTATGGTTTTTATTGACTCATTTTTATGTTTTCTATGATCAACTGATTTATTGATTTTAGAGTGTATACTGTCAGCGTTAGCACGCTATATATTTATTTGTAATAATTATATTTCGTATTCATATTTTGTTCTTATATCTGTTTTTATTTGTAGTCATGGATCCATGCATTTCTATGTAAATCTAATTAAATTTTATCTACTATATCTATTTTTATCTGTACTCATACATTATAGCGCCATACATACTTTCTATGGTTTCAGGTTAACTTGATTTTACATAATCTAATAAATTATTCTTAGACCTTGCCTTTTGCTAGGCGCTCCTTTTTAGCTCTCTTTTTTTATATACTTCCATACACTATGGGCCAGATTACACATGGAGCGCTAAATATCGCTTTCATGAAAGCAATTTTTGTGCTCCACTGTGTAATACCAGCGCGCTCTAATGTGCGCTGGTATTATGAGTTGTCAGCAATGCGAACGCAAGCTCGCGTTCGCATTGCTGGGAAGCATTGCGCTCACAAGTGCACGCTTCCATAGGCTCCTATTGGAGCCTTGTTTTGATGCCGTCAGTTAATGTTAAATGTTTTCCCAGTTATGTGAGATGTAAAGGTCCTCGTCTTATCGATATATTCACAAGGTCTGCACTATCTATGACCACATAAACATTCCTAACTGCCTCATCCATGAACTGGACGTATTATTAACTGTTCTCAATTGGGTAGGTGAGAGTAAGGACCCCAAAGTAAGACATTTTCCTGAACTGCACCATCTTTTACAAGATTTACTAATCTATCGTCAGCTGCCAAAAAAAGGAAACTGCGGACAATAGATTCTATTTGTGGAAATTGTGCACTATACTCGGTAACAAATGTGACCCCCTTGAAAGTTTTGTTGTGTTTCATCACACAGTTTCCCTGCAAGAGACTCTCTCTTGGTCTAGACTCAACTTGTTTCCTAGCTCTAGTTATATCCTTACAATTATACCCCCTTTATCTCAGCCTCTTCTCAAGTTCTTCTGCCTGATGGCTATAATCTTGCCAATCTGTGCAGTTCCTTCATGTAAATCGCCCTTTGGCTATCGCAGAAGCTTTATGTTTCATGGAGTAAGGAATTCCCCGATATTGGCTTTCTGTACACATTCATGGTAATATTACCATTCCTGGAACCAGTCAAAGTTAGGTCCAGATAAATGATAGTAGTCGAATGTGAACCGGAGGCCAACCTGATTCTCATTCAGCCAATCCGTCGCCGGATCAGTGGAGGCTGGAAGTAGGAGGTGGATGATGGTAATATTTGATTAAAGTTTCCATTAGCCTTAAAATTGGAGTGGTAGCACAGCAGCATACATGCAATGAGCACATCCTGAGCCGCATCCTAAAGGATCTACCGAAAAAATAGAGCAGAGTGACAATGGCAGGTTATGGCTACCATTGAGGTATGTGCTTGAGCTCACGGGGCGTTTACAAGCATAAGGAGTCTAAGTGTGAACATACAATTTCAGAGGGGATTCAACTCTGTCATCCTATTTATGCACCTTATGGGAAAGAGCAAAGCTCCGGGATGTAAACTTAAGGTATGACTGGTCAGTGAGTTGCACAGGCGCCACAGGGGATGGTATCTGTACTTTATAATGCAGTGTGTTGTTCAATATCTCCCAACCAGTATTTGACAATTGGAGTCTATACTTCGTTGGATGAATTTTGCTAAAGTATAACCACATAACCCTCCTCTTTTTTTGCAAAAATAAATAAATGTGTATATACACATATAACCACATAAATATATATGTATATAAGCATAAACATATATTTCCTTTTTAATATGAGGAGAGTCCACGGCTTCATTCCTTACGTGTGGGAAATACAGAACCTGGCCACCAGGAGGAGGCAAAGACACCCCAGCCAAAGGCTTAAATACCTCCCCCACTTCCCTCAAATCCCAGTCATTCTTTGCCTTTCATCACAGGAGGATGGCAGAGAAGTGTCAGAAGATTCAGAGTAGTTCCTTATGAAGGGTATCTACCCTTTAAAATGGGACTGGAGTTTTAAGTAGTCTTGTCAGTCTCTCAGTGAGAGCATTGACGGAAGTTAGAGCCTGAAGATGCAGGGAGAGTCTTTCTGTGAACACATCCAGACACGTATTAACAGCTCCTAAGCAATCAGTGTTGACGAGTTTCACTGCCTGCTTCCATCACTCAAGTCCATGTCAGAAGCGATGCTACAAGACTGTCAAACTTGAGAGGCTGTGTTTTTGTTCCACGGCATAGATTCCAGTAAAATCGTTTCATTTATTTATACACACATGATAATGCAAGAAGACAGGGTCACAGTGTGGCTCCTTTTATCTGTATGGAATCAAGGGTTAATATCCCCTGAGGGGGGATTATTGAACAGTGGGTATTGATCTCATAAATTTTTATTTGATTATATCGTGTCATGTGTAAGATGTTTTCTGAGGCTCATAGGCTGAGGTTGGAACTTACAGGTTACTTCAGAGGCGCAGCTTTATAAGCTTGCCGCGCTTTTCCTTAGCGGTGGTGGTTCTAGGTTGTGCACCATGTGACCGGGTGTGGTCGTAACTTCACTTCCTACTCTGACTGTGCTGGTTATCGGAGAGAATCGGTCTTCTCTGTGTGCCTGGGTCATAGGAGGTATAAAGGTGCAGTTTTTTATATTTATATAACGTTAGCTATTGTTATATTAGGACATAGCCCATAGCTATGGAGGATACTGACATTTTAGAGGGTACTCCCTCTATACCCAAGACTAATGCCTGTTTATATTGTGAGGAGGCCAAGGTATTTCCGGCCTCTTAATTATGTTTCACATGCCTAGAAAAAATGATTATGTGAAAAAAGGTTAACATATTTTATACCACTGAGCCTTCCACCTCTAAGGGGTCCCCGTCCCGTGAGGTGCGCTCCCTGCTTTCATCTCCTAATACACATGCAGTTTCCCCTAGCTCGCCTGATCCTCCATCTGGATGAGGCCTTTTACCTCCAGACTTCACTGTGCAGTTACAAACGGCGGTGTCTGCGGCCATTAGTGCTTTACCTCACCCTGCTAAGCATAAGCGAAAGGTCAAATATTGCTATCCTTCCCAGGGGTCATCATCTAGTTTATTGGCTATAGCTGATAGACGATTGTCTGATGATGAAGTTCTTTCTGATACTCAAGAATGTGAACTTTCTGGGTCGGAATTGGCTGCCTCTAAGACTCCGATTGCGGAGGAACCAGATTTTAGATTTAGGATAGAGCACTTGCGCTTTCTTTTAAAGGAAATTCTGGCTACCTTAGAGGTTCCAGAGGCCAAGCTGCCTGACGAACCTTCAATTCCTAAACTGGATAGAGTTTACGAAGACAGGGTTGTTCCTCAGACTTTCCTTGTTCCTGTAAAGATGGCAAATATTATTAAGAACGAATGGGAGAGGATTGGTTCTTCCTTCACCCCTTCATCTGCTTTTAAGAAACTGTTCCCGGTTCCAGACTCTCAATTGGAGTTGTAGGGTTCCATCCCTAAGGTGGATGGCGCTGTCTCTACGCTTGCAAAACACACTACTCTCCCACTGGAGGATAGATTGTCATTCAAAGAGCCCATGGATAAAAAGATGGAAACTCTGTTAAGAAAGATGTTTCAACATTCGGGATATTTATTTCAACCAGCAGCAGCAGTTGCCGCGGTTGTGGGAGCAGCTACCTACTGGTGTGACTCCTTATTGGAATTGATCGAGGTGGAAGGTCCCCTCGATATTATTCTTGATAGAATTAAGGCTTTAAGGGTCGCTATTTCTTTTATTTATGATGTGAATATGCAAATTATTCATTTAAATGCTAAAACTGCTGAGTTTTCTGTTCAGGCCCGTCGGGCTCTGTGGCTGAAGTCTTCGTATGCGGACTTGACTTCCAAGTCCAGACTCCTTTCCCTTCCATTCAAGGGTAAGATTTTGTTTGGTCCAGGCCTGGACTCCATTATCTCCATGGTTACTGGGGGCAAGGGTGCCTTCCTACCGCAAGATAAAAAGAACAGATCTAAGGGACAACCTAATAATTTTCTTCCTTTCGTTCTGACAAATCCCAGCATCAGCAATCCTCTGCTAAGACCAAGCAACCTAAGACTTGGAAGCCGGCTCAGTCTTAGAATAAGTCCAAGCAGAGCACAAAGCCCGCTGAGACTAAATCAGCATGAAGGGGTCGCCCCCGATCCGTCTATGGATCAGGTAGGGGGCAGACTTTCGCTCTTCTCAGAAGCTTGGTTCAGGGATGTGCAGGATCCTTGGGTCCTGGAGGTCGTTGCTCAGGTTTACAGAATCAAAACCAGAGAAGAGGGAAGCCTTTCTGGGGTGTGTCCGGGATCTGTCCTCCTTAGGAGTCATTGTCCCGGTTCCCATAGAGGAATGAGGCTTGGGATACTACGCAAATCTTTTTGAGGTCCCAAAAAAGGAGGGAATTTTCCATCCGATTCTGGGCCTAAAGTGCTTAAACAAGTTTCTGAACGTCCACTCGTTCAAGATGGAGACGATAAGGTCTATCCTTCCCTTAGTCCAGAAGGGACAGTTTATGACCACTATAAATCTGAAGGATGCGTACCTTCATGTCCCAATCCACAGGGAACACTTTTAGTTCCTAGGGTTTGCCTTCCTGCACCAGCACTTCCAGTTTATTGCTCATCCATTTGGCCTAGCTACTGCCCCAAGAATTTTCACAAAGGTTCTGGGGGCTCTCTTGGCAGTGGCCAGAATCCAGGGCATTGCATTAGCACCTTACTTAGATGATATTCTGGTACAAGCACCATCCTTTCGTCTAGCGGAAGTACATTCTGAATCTCTTCTCTCTCTTCTTCGATCCCACGGATGGAAGATAAACTTAGAAAAGAGTTCTCTTATTCCAAGCACCAGGGTAGAATTCCTGGGCACTGTAATAGACTCACTAGTCATGAGGATATTTCTTTCAGACCAGAGATACTGCAAGCTGCCTTTGGCATGTTTTGCCCTCCGGACCTCCTCAAGGCCCTCTGTCGGGCAGTGTATGGAGGTGATTGGTCTCATGGTGTCCAGCATAGACACAGTTCCCTTTGCCAGGTTCCATTTCCAGATCACCTGTCCTGAGGGACATCCTTTTTAAGACCATCCTGGGATATTGTGACTACAGATGTGAGTCTCTCAGGATGGGGCTGCTGAAGCAGCTTTTGGGAGAAAGGTTTTGCAGGCTGTGGTGCCCTCAGAATAGGGTCTGCCTTCCTTTTTGCCCTCCCGTTCATTCAGTGTCCTCTGGAGCTTGGGTATTTGTTTCCCACAAGTAAGGAATGAAGCCTTGGAATCTCCTCATATTAAGAAGAAAAAAATAAATTATGCTTACCTGTCAGTATATGGCCGGGTTACGAAACAATATGTTTAATAATTATCCTTTAAATTAAACCCCAATAAAATGCATATACAAAACCATAAAATTAATATAAAATTTCTAAGTTCTTTTTATTAGTTAATATTTATAAACACATTGAAATATATCTGTAGGAACCAGAATATGAGTCAAACTATACAGTGTTTAAACTGTTGCAATACTCTTTACAAAGCAAACCAAATTGTAACTTTATAACTAGCCTTATTCACAATTGAATTTCATTCAATTAACACAATGAGATTCCAAGATATTAGCTACTAAATATATATATTTGCAAAGATAAACTCCTTAGCATTTATGATTAGTTTTGCAATACATAGGCTATCAAATACAAGGTTAAAATTGTTCTTTTAAATCTGCTAATTGCAGTTTAGTTATAATCACTAAATACCTTTTGATTTAAATATTATATATATATATATATATATATATATATATATATATATATATATATATATATATATATATATTTAACAATCGCGTATACTTCACCAAAATGATCAAATCGATAATTCAGTTTCCAAAACTTTTATTCCACCTCATATGAGATTAAGTGTATTTGCAATATGGATCATAAGAAGGTAGCCAAATCTTGCTTTTAGTAACTGTATTTCAACGCAGCCAATTTTTCTCAGTTACCAGTCCTCCAGCAAAGTCAGCCCACCTCTCTCGCCTCTTGCATACAGCTTATATTGTCTTAATCATTGGTGAGAATATGGGAGGCCCTTACGGAAACTGATCTGTGATTCGCCCTCGGAGCTGTCCCTGGTCCGCCCTTAGATATTTGATTGGCTATGTGGATTTACATGTGTTCCAACAGACAATTCATTTGGCTGTCATACCATTCAAATCCCCTAGGGAGCAGCAGACAACCAACAAATATAGTCCCACCATACTCATTGCTACATTCCAAATATCCTTATAAAAATGATTATTTAAACCATCATAACCTCTTACATCAATCACTTATAACCTGAATTCCAGAGAGGATATCATCATGTCAATTTTCTGATTACTCCAATATCAAACACAGTATGTTTTTAACATCATATTACATCAAAGTAATTCCTATACATTCATCTTATTATATTTTTAAGAGATGTATTTAAAGTTTCATAAACATTTAGTGCATAACCATATGACATGACTTAGGTCATCCCATGCAGCCAATCCTGTATTTATCATATTTTATTCCCATCTGGAAAATAGAAAAACAATATGTTATATATATTTTAAAAAAAAATGGGATTATTACAATTGTTATTTAATCTATTACAAATCTGAATTATATTTCCCATGTCCATATATATATATATATATACTGTATATATATATATATATATATATATATATATATATATATATATATTTTTTTTTTTTTAATACAGTCTGAGTGATGTTTTACTGAAATCTAAATGCAAGTTGTATTTAAACAGTGAAATTTAAAGTTATAATGCAAGCCATGTGTTTTTGCTGTGTGTTATCCTCCCACAGACGTATGTCTGAGCTTCGTATATTCAAACATCAGCAGTTATAATTAGTCTTTGCATCCCATTAAGCTTCAAATGAAAGTTCCAGACACTGTCTCTGTCACTCTAGGGATTCTTGTAATTTAGGTAATGAAACAGATGCTTTCTCTTTGAAATGACTTAAATGTTATCTTAATTAGGAGAAGCGTATCTTATGTCTGATCTATATAGATTGACCATCTCTTATTGAAGTTTTTGCCTTTCTTTGAAATGACTGCTTGACCAAATGTTTTAGGGCTAGCAGAAAGGGTCAGTCACAATCTGATAGGGATTTCAGATTCACACCTTAGCAAGAAAATGTTTCTTTTGAAATGACCTTTATGATTCATCCTGTGTAATCAAAAGAAGAAAATGGGGTTAAATTATACACAGTGAAAACCATTTCATACTGGATTTTTACAAATAAAATGAATTATTTGGTGTATACCCATCTATATATATTAAATAATAATATGTATATATATATATATTATTTAATAACATTCATAGATCATCTGACATACCAGATAATTTCCTTTCCTTCTGTATGAGGAGAGTCCACGGCCCCCGCCCGTATTCTCCGAAGGGCAGACCTAAATTTTGTTTTCTTCTACTAGATACGACGAATCCACGGATTCATCCTTACTTGTGGGATATTATCCTCCTGCTAACAGGAAGTGGCAAAGAGCACCACAGCAGAGCTGTCTATATAGCTCCTCCCTTGACTCCACCCCCCAATCATTCTCTTTGCCTATGCTAAGTAATAGGAAGAGGTAAAGTGAAAGAGGTGATAAAATGATAGTTTTTATTTTCTTCAAGCAAGACTTTTTTATTTTAAATGGTACCGGTGAGTGCTATTTCTTCTGTTAAGTGTGATCAGTCCACGGGTCATCATTACTTCTGGGATATTAACTGCTCCCCTACAGGAAGTGCAAGAGGATTCACCCAGCAGAGCCGCATATAGCTCCTCCCCTCTACGTCACTCCCAGTCATTCTCTTGCACCCAGCAACTAGATAGGTCGTGTGAGAGGACTATGGTGATTATACTTAGTTTTATATCTTCAATCAAAAGTTTGTTATTTTAAAATAGCACCGGAGTGTGTTATTACCTCTCTGGCAGAGTTTGAGGAAGAATCTACCAGAGTTTTGCTATGATTTTAGCCGGAGTAGTTAAGATCATATTGCTGTTCTCGGCCATCTGAGGAGTGAGGTAAACTTCAGATCAGGGGACAGCGGGCAGATGAATCTGCATAGAGGTATGTAGCAGTTTTTATTTTCTGACAATGGAATTGATGAGAAAATCCTGCCATACCGATATAATGTCATGTATGTATACTTTACACTTCAGTATTCTGGGAGAATGGTACTTCACTAGAATTACACTGTAAGAAAGACATAAAGCTGTTTAATAACTAGAGATTATGTTTAACGTTTTTGCTGGAATGTAAAATCGTTTTCATTTGCTGAGGTACTGAGTGAATAAATGTTTGGGCACCATTTTTCCACTTGGCAGTTGCTTAAATCTGTTTTTTCTGTCAGTTTCTGTTCTCCCTCACTGCTGTGTGTGTGGGGGAGGGGCGCTTTTACTATGCATCAAATATTTCAGTCAGCAACTCATTGTATTCCCTGCATGATCTGGTTCATCTCTACAGAGCTCAGGGGTCTTCAAAACTTATTTTGAGGGAGGTAATTTCTCTCAGCAGAGCTGTGAGAATTATAGTTTGACTGAAATAAAAACTTTTATTCTGTAATTTGTTTCCTGCTTTCAGAAATTGTAACCTTTGCTAAAGTTGTGTTGTTTACAAGGATTGAGGCTATAACTGTTTCAATTTATTAATTTTTAACTGTCATAGATCTTCTGTGCTTCTTAAAGGCACAGTACGTTTTAATATTATTCTATTTGAATTGTATTTCCAAGTTGCAAGTTTATTTGCTAGTGTGTTAAACATGTCTGATTCAGAAGATGATACCTGTGTCATTTGTTGCAATGCCAAAGTGGAGCCCAATAGAAATTTATGTACTAACTGTATTGATGCTACTTTAAATAAAAATCAATCTGTACAAATTGAACAAATTTCACCAAACAACGAGGGGAGAGTTATGCCGACTAACTCGCCTCACGTGTCAGTACCTACATCTCCCGCTCAGAGGGAGGTGCGTGATATTGTAGCGCCGAGTACAGCTGGGCGGCCATTACAAATCACATTACAGGATATGGCTACTGTTATGACTGAAGTTTTGGCTAAATTACCAGAACTAAAAGGTAAGCGTGATCACTCTGGGGTGAGAACAGAGTGCTCTGATAATATTAGGGCCATGTCAGACACTGCGTCACAGGTGGCAGAACATGAGGACGGAGAACTTCATTCTGTGGGTGACGGTTCTGATCCAAACAGACTGGATTCAGATATTTCAAATTTTAAATTTAAACTGGAAAACCTCCGTGTATTACTAGGGGAGGTGTTAGCGGCTCTGAATGATTGTAACACAGTTGCAATACCAGAGAAAATGTGTAGGTTGGATAAATATTTTGCGGTACCGACGAGTACTGAGGTTTTTCCTATACCTAAGAGACTTACTGAAATTGTTACTAAGGAGTGGGATAGACCCGGTGTGCCGTTCTCACCCCCTCCGATATTTAGAAAAATGTTTCCAATAGACGCCACCACAAGGGACTTATGGCAAACGGTCCCTAAGGTGGAGGGAGCAGTTTCTACTTTAGCTAAGCGTACCACTATCCCGGTGGAGGATAGCTGTGCTTTTTCAGATCCAATGGATAAAAAGTTAGAGGGTTACCTTAAGAAAATGTTTGTTCAACAAGGTTTTATATTGCAACCCCTTGCATGCATTGCGCCGATCACGGCTGCAGCGGCATTCTGGATTGAGTCTCTGGAAGAGAACATTGGTTCAGCTACTCTGGACGACATTACGGACAGGCTTAGAGTCCTTAAACTAGCTAATTCATTCATTTCGGAGGCCGTAGTACATCTTACTAAACTTACGGCGAAGAATTCAGGATTCGCCATTCAGGCACGCAGGGCGCTGTGGCTAAAATCCTGGTCAGCTGATGTTACTTCTAAGTCTAAATTGCTTAATATACCTTTCAAAGGGCAGACCTTATTCGGGCCCGGGTTGAAAGAGATTATCGCTGACATTACAGGAGGTAAAGGCCATGCCCTGCCTCAGGACAAAGCCAAAGCCAAGACTAGACAGTCTAGTTTTCGTTCCTTTCGTAATTTCAAAGCAGGAGCAGCATCAACTTCCTCTGCACCAAAACAGGAAGGAGCTGTTGCTCGCTACAGACAAGGCTGGAAACCTAACCAGTCCTGGAACAAGGGCAAGCAGACTAGGAAACCTGCTGCTGCCCCCAAAACAGCATGAATTGAGGGCCCCCGATCCGGGATCGGATCTAGTGGGGGGCAGACTTTCTCTCTTCGCCCAGGCTTGGGCAAGAGATGTTCAGGATCCCTGGGCGCTAGAGATAATATCTCAGGGATACCTTCTGGACTTCAAATACTCTCCTCCAAGAGAGAGATTTCATCTGTCAAGATTGTCAACAATCCAGACAAAGAAAGAGGCTTTTCTACGCTGCGTACAAGAACTCTTGTTAATGGGAGTAATCCATCCAGTTCCACGATCGGAACAGGGACAGGGGTTTTACTCAAATCTGTTTGTGGTTCCCAAAAAAGAGGGAACTTTCAGACCAATCCTGGACTTAAAGATCCTAAACAAATTCCTAAGAGTTCCATCGTTCAAGATGGAGACTATTCGGACAATTTTACCTATGATCCAAGAGGGTCAGTACATGACCACTGTAGATTTAAAAGATGCTTACCTGCACATACCGATTCACAAAGATCATTACCGGTACCTAAGGTTTGCCTTCCTAGACAGGCATTACCAGTTTGTGGCTCTTCCATTCGGATTGGCTACAGCGCCAAGAATCTTCACAAAGGTTCTGGGTGCTCTTCTGGCGGTACTAAGACCGCGGGGAATCTCGGTAGCTCCATACCTAGACGACATTCTGATACAAGCTTCAAGCTTTCAAACTGCCAAATCTCATACAGAGTTAGTGCTGGCATTTCTAAGGTCACATGGATGGAAGGTGAACGAAAAGAAAAGTTCACTCGTTCCACTCACAAGAGTTCCCTTCCTGGGGACTCTTATAGATTCTGTAGAAATGAAGATTTACCTGACAGAGGACAGGCTATCAAGACTTCAAAGTGCTTGCCGCACTCTTCATTCCATTCAACACCCGTCAGTGGCTCAATGTATGGAGGTAATCGGCTTAATGGTAGCGGCAATGGACATAGTACCCTTTGCACGCTTACACCTCAGACCACTGCAACTGTGCATGCTAGGTCAGTGGAATGGGGATTACTCAGACTTATCCCCTTCTCTGAATCTGGATCAAGAGACCAGAAATTCTCTTCTATGGTGGCTTTCTCGGCCACACCTGTCCAGGGGGATGCCATTCAGCAGACCAGACTGGACAATTGTAACAACAGACGCCAGCCTTCTAGGTTGGGGTGCCGTCTGGAATTCCCTGAAGGCTCAGGGACTATGGAGTCAGGAGGAGAGTCTCCTGCCAATAAACATTCTGGAATTGAGAGCAGTTCTCAATGCCCTCCTGGCTTGGCCCCAGTTGACAACTCGGGGGTTCATCAGGTTTCAGTCGGACAACATCACGACTGTAGCTTACATCAACCATCAGGGAGGGACAAGAAGCTCCCTAGCTATGATGGAAGTATCAAAGATAATTCGCTGGGCAGAGTCTCACTCTTGCCACCTGTCAGCAATCCACATCCCGGGAGTGGAGAACTGGGAGGCGGATTTCTTAAGTCGTCAGACTTTTCATCCGGGGGAGTGGGAACTTCATCCGGAGGTCTTTGCCCAAATACTTCGACGTTGGGGCAAACCAGAGATAGATCTCATGGCGTCTCGACAGAACGCCAAGCTTCCTCGTTACGGGTCCAGATCCAGGGATCCAGGAGCAGTCCTGATAGATGCTCTGACAGCACCTTGGGACTTCAGGATGGCTTACGTGTTTCCACCCTTCCCGTTGCTTCCTCGATTGATAGCCAGAATCAAACAAGAGAGAGCATCAGTGATTCTAATAGCACCTGCGTGGCCACGCAGGACTTGGTATGCAGACCTGGTGGACATGTCATCCTGTCCGCCTTGGTCTCTACCTCTGAAACAGGACCTTCTGATACAGGGTCCCTTCAAACATCAAAATCTAACTTCTCTGAAGCTGACTGCTTGGAAATTGAACGCTTAATTTTATCAAGACGTGGGTTTTCTGAGTCAGTTATTAGTACCTTAATACAGACTAGGAAACCTGTTACCAGAAAGATTTACCATAAGATATGGCGTAAATACCTACATTGGTGTGAATCCAAAGGTTACTCTTGGAGTAAGGTTAGGATTCCTAGGATATTGTCTTTTCTACAAGAAGGTTTAGAAAAGGGTTTATCTGCTAGTTCATTAAAGGGACAGATCTCAGCTCTGTCCATTCTGTTACACAAACGTCTGTCAGAAGTTCCTGACGTCCAGGCTTTTTGTCAGGCTTTGGCCAGGATTAAGCCTGTGTTTAAAACTGTTGCTCCACCATGGAGTTTAAACCTTGTTCTTAATGTTTTACAGGGCGTTCCGTTTGAACCCCTTCATTCCATTGATATAAAGTTGTTATCTTGGAAAGTTCTATTTTTAATGGCTATTTCCTCGGCTCGAAGAGTCTCTGAATTATCAGCCTTACATTGTGATTCTCCTTATTTGATTTTTCATTCAGATAAGGTAGTCCTGCGTACTAAACCTGGGTTCTTACCTAAGGTAGTTACTAACAGGAATATCAATCAAGAGATTGTTGTTCCTTCTTTATGCCCAAATCCTTCTTCAAAGAAGGAACGTCTACTGCACAACCTGGATGTAGTCCGGGCTCTAAAATTTTACTTGCAGGCAACTAAGGAATTCCGACAAACGTCTTCTCTGTTTGTCATTTACTCTGGGCAGAGGAGAGGTCAAAAAGCTTCCGCTACCTCTCTTTCTTTTGGCTTCGTAGCATAATTCGTTTAGCTTATGAGACTGCTGGACAGCAGCCCCCTGAAAGAATTACAGCTCATTCTACTAGAGCTGTGGCTTCCACTTGGGCCTTCAAGAATGAGGCCTCTGTTGAACAGATTTGCAAGGCTGCAACTTGGTCTTCGCTTCATACTTTTTCCAAATTTTACAAATTTGACACCTTTGCTTCATCGGAGGCTATTTTTGGGAGAAAGGTTCTTCAGGCAGTGGTTCCTTCTGTATAAAGAGTCTGCCTATCCCTCCCGTCATCCGTGTACTTTTGCTTTGGTATTGGTATCCCAGAAGTAATGATGACCCGTGGACTGATCACACTTAACAGAAGAAAACATAATTTATGCTTACCTGATAAATTCCTTTCTTCTGTAGTGTGATCAGTCCACGGCCCGCCCTGTTTTTAAGGCAGGTAAATATTTTTTAATTTATACTCCAGTCACCACTTCACCCTTGGCTTTTCCTTTCTCGTTGGTCCTTGGTCGAATGACTGGGAGTGACGTAGAGGGGAGGAGCTATATGCGGCTCTGCTGGGTGAATCCTCTTGCACTTCCTGTAGGGGAGCAGTTAATATCCCAGAAGTAATGATGACCCGTGGACTGATCACACTACAGAAGAAAGGAATTTATCAGGTAAGCATAAATTATGTTTTTTCCTCAGCAGGCAGATAGAAGAAGATTTCTGCCTGGAGGTTGATGATCTTAGCAGTGGTTACTAAGATCCAAAGGAATTCCCACAGAATGGCTGAGGAGTACTTGAGAAGCTTCAGTGTGGGGAACGGTTCTCATGCTACAAGCATTGAGGTATGTTCAGTCATTATTTTTTCTGAAGAGACTGTGGTATTTCAGAACCGGCTGACATAGTTCCCATGAGGGAAGGGGTAAGCAGTAATCCTACAGGCAATGAAGGGATGTTACTGGGACCTGTTATATTATCGGCTATAAATGAAAGACACTGATTGCATAAAAACGATTTATGTGCAGGGGCAATAAAGTTTTTCTCTGAACTAACGTTTGTGTGTTTGATGGTTCTGGAGGGTTTCACATGGCTGACAATATTGTACTGGGTATATGAAAACCCACATGGCTAGTTCCTATAACACTTTACAGCGTTTTTTTCTCTAATCTGAGACATCGTGGATGATGGGCGGGGCCTAATTTTGCGCCTTAGATGCGCAGTTGTATTTCACATAAAGGCAGCAAGCTCCAGCTCCGGTGGGCCTCAACTTCAGAGATAGCCTTATTGAAGTGAGAGTGTAATTCTCAGACCCAAGATGGCAGGTAGGCGCCACAGTAGAGCTGTGGCGAGGTGCAGGGAGTTGCTAGTTTATTTTCCATAACGTTTTTGGGTAACGTTTTTGCTAATAGAGGGTTAATAGTCCCATACTTGTGGTGCAATCTTAGGCTGCCAGATTATACACATATATGATAAAATTGTGAGTGTTATATCTTTTTAGAGCAGTTTTGGAAAAATTGTATGCTTTTTTTCTCTTAAAGGCGCAGTACTGTTTTTCAGATTGTTATTTTTTTCACTAAATAAAGTGTTTTCAAGCCTGTTTGTGGTCATTTCTAGCCTGTTTCAACATGTCTGACATTGAGGAAAGTCAATGTTCTATGTGTTTAGAAGCCATTGTGGAACCCCCACTTAAAATGTGTCCCTCATGTACTGAAAGGGCCTTACATTGCAAAGAACATATTTTAGCTGATAAAAGTATGTCTCAGGATGATTCTCAGTCTGAAGGGAATCAGGTTATGCCATCTCTTTCTCCCCAAGTGTCACAACCTTTAACGCCCGCTCAAGCGACGCCAAGTACTTCTAGCGCGTCTAATTCTTTCACCTTGCAAGATATGGCTGCAGTTATGTCTACTACCCTTACAGAGGTATTATCTAAACTGCCAGGTTTACAGGGTAAGCGCAGCAGGTCAGGTATTAGAGTAAATGCTGAGCCCTCTGATGCTTTATTGGCCATCTCTGATGTACCCTCACAGTGTTCTGATCTGGGGGTGGGGGAATTGCTGTCTGAGGGAGAGCTTTCAGACTCAGGAAAGATGTTCCCTCAAACAGACTCAGATGTGACGGCCTTTAAGTTTAAGCTTGAACACCTCCGCTTGGTACTCCGGGAGGTTTTAGCGACTCTGGATGATTGTGACCCTATTGTCATCCCACCAGAAAAATTGTGTAAAATGGATAAATATCTAGAGGTCCATACTTACACTAATGTTTTTCCAGTCCCTAGAAGGATTTCGGACATTGTCACTAAGGAATGGGATAGACCAGGCATTCTGTTCTCTCCCCCTCCTACTTTTAAGAAAATGTTTCCCATATCTGACACCATTCGGGATTCCTGGCAGACGGTCCCTAAGATGGAGGGAGCTATTTCTACCCTGGCTAAGCGTACAACTATCCCTATTGAGGACAGTTGTGCTTTCAAAGACCCTATGGATAAAAAATTAGAGGGTCTTCTAAAGAAATTGTTTGTTCATCAGGGTTTTCTTCTACAACCTATAGCGTGCATTGTTCCAGTAACTACTGCAGCAGCTTTTTGGTTTGAGGCTCTAGAAAGAAGAGTCTCTTAAGGTTGAGACCCCATTAGATGATATTTTGGATAGAATTAAGGCTCTCAAGCTAGCTAATTCTTTTATTACAGATGCTGCTTTTCAAATGGCTAAGCTAGCGGCAATGAATGCAGGCTTTGCCATTGTAGCGCGTAGAGCGTTATGGCTTAAGTCTTGGTCTGCTGATGTGTAATCAAAATCTAAGCTTTTAGCTATCCCTTTTAAAGGTAAGACCCTATTCGGGCTTGAACTAAAGGAGATCATTTCTGACATTACTGGAGGTAAAGGTCATGCCCTTCCTCAGTACAAGACGGTTAAAATGAGGGCCAAACAAAATAATTTTAGTTCCTTTTCTAAACTTTAAAGGTGGAACCTCTGCTTCCTCCTCCGCCACAAAGCAGGAGGGGAATTTTGCACAATCCAAGTCAGTCTGAAGACCTAACCAGACCTGGAATAAAGGTAAACAGGCCAAGAAGCCCGCTGCTGCTACCAAGACAGCATGAAGGGGCAGCCCCCAATCCGGGACCGGATCTAGTAGGGTGCAGACTTTCTCTCTTCGCTCAGGCTTGGGCAAGGGACGTTCAGGATCCCTGGGCATTAGAAATCGTGACCCAGGGGTATCGACTAGAATTCAAGGATTTTCTCCCAAGCGGGAGATTTCATCTTTCACGTTTGTCTGTAGACCAGACAAAAAGAGAGGCGTTCTTATGCTGTGTAAAAGACCTATATACCATGGGTGTAATCTGCCCAGTTCCAAAACCAGAACAGGGACAGGGGTTTTACTCAAATCTGTTTGTGGTTCCCAAAAAAGAGGGAACCTTCAGACCGATTTTAGATCTCAAATGCCTAAACAAATTTCTCAGAGTCCCATCGTTCAAGATGGAGACCATTCTAACTATTTTACCAATGATCCAGGAGGGTCAATATATGACTACCGTGGATTTAAAGGATGCGTATCTTCACATTCCTATCCACAGAGATAATCACCAGTTTCTCAGGTTCGCCTTCCTGGACAAACACTACCAGTTTGTGGCCCCCCCCCTTTGGGTTGGCCACAGCTCCCAGAATCTTCACAAAGGTGCTAGGGTCCCTTCTGGCGGTTCTAGGGCCACGGGGCATAGCAGTGGCGCCCTATCTGGATGATATTTTGATTCAGGCGTCAACTTACCAGCTAGCCAAATCTCACACGGACATTGTGCTGGCTTTTCTAAGAACTCACGGGTGGAAGGTGAATATACAAAAGAGTTCACTAGTTCCACTGACAAGAGTTCCATTTATAGGAACTCTGATAGACTCGGTAGACATGAAAATATTTCTGATGGAGGTCAGAAAGTCAAAGATCTTAACTACTTGCCAGGCACTTCGGTCCACTCCTCGGCCATCAGTGGCGCAGTGTATGGAGGTCATTGGATTAATGGTAGCAGCAATGGACATAGTTCCATTTGCTCGCTTACATCTCAGACCACTGCAGCTGTGCATGCTCAGACAGTGGAATGGGGATTATGTGGATTTGTCTCCTCAGATAAATCTGGATCTAGAGACCAGAGACTCTCTTCTTTGGTGGTTGTCACAGGATCATCTGTCCCAGGGAATGTGCTTCCGCAGGCCAGCATGGGTCATAGTGACGACGGACACCAGCCTCTTGGGCTGGGGTGCAGTCTGGAATTCCCTGAATGCTCAGGGTGTTTGGACTCAGGAGGAGTCCCTACTACCAATCAATATTCTGGAACTGAGAGCAATATTCAACGCGCTTCAAGCTTGGCCTCAGTTGGCCTTGGCCTTGATAAATATCACGACTGTAGCATATATCAATCATCAAGGGGGAACAAAGAGTTCTCTAGCGATGATAGAGGTTTCCAAGATAATTCGATGGGCAGAGACGCACTCTTGCCATCTATCAGCAATTTTCATCCCAGGAGTGGAGAACTGGGAAGCGGATTTTCTAAGTCGTCAGACTTTTCATCCGGGGGAGTGGGAGCTCCATCCGAAGGTGTTTGCGACATTGATTTGTCAATGGGGCACACCGGAATTGGATCTGATGGCATCTCGTCAGAATGCCAAATTTCCTTGTTACGGATCCAGATCAAGGGATCCTCAAGCAGTACTGATAGATGCTCTAGCAGTACCTTGGTCGTTCAACCTGGCTTATGTGTTTTTTCTCCCTTTCCTCTCTTGCCTCGTCTGATTGCCAGAATCAAACAAGAGAGAGCTTCGGTAATCTTGATAGCACCTGCGTGGCCACGCAGGACTTGGTATGCAGATCTGGTGGAAATGTCATCTCTGCCACCGTGGAAACTGCCACTGAGACAGGACCTTCTTGTTCAAGGTCCGTTCCAACACCCAAATTTAAATTCTCTGCAGCTGACTGCCTGGAGATTGAACGCTTGATTTTATCTAAGCGGGGTTTCACTGAGTCGGTTATTGATATCTTGATTCAGGCTCGGAAGCCTGTCACTAGGAAAATTTACCATAAGATATGGCGTAAATATCTTTATTGGTGTGAATCCAAGGGCTACTCATGGAGTAGGGTTAGGATTCCTAGGATTTTGTCCTTTCTCCAAGAAGGATTGGAGAAGGGATTATCAGCTAGTTCCTTAAAGGGACAAATTTCTGCTTTGTCAATTTTACTACACAAGCGTCTGGCGGATGTCCCAGACGTTCAGTCTTTTTGTCAGGCTTTAGTCAGAATCAAGCCTGTGTTTAAACCTGTTGCTCCGCCATGGAGTTTGAATTTAGTTCTAAATGTTCTTCAAGGGGTTCCGTTTGAACCCATGCATTCCATAGATATTAAGCTTTTATCTTGGAAAGTTTTGTTTTTAGTTGCTATCTCTTCTGCTCGAAGAGTTTCTGAGCTTTCTGCATTACAATGCTACTCGCCTTATCTTATATTCCATTCTGATAAGGTGGTTTTGCGCACTAAACCTGGATTCCTTCCTAAGGTTGTTTCAAATAAGAATATTAATCAGGAAATTATTGTTCCTTCTCTATGTCCTAATCCTTCTTCTAAGAAGGAGCGTCTGTTACATAATCTGGACTTGGTTCGTGCCTTGAAGTTTTACTTACAAGCGACCAAGGATTTCCGTCAAACATCTTCTCTATTTGTTGTTTATTCTGGAAAGCATAGGGGTCAAAAAGCTACGACTACCTCTCTTTCTTTTTGGCTGAAAAGCATAATCCGTTTGGCATACGAGACTACTGGACAGCAGCCTCCTGATAAGATTACAGCTCATTCTACTAGAGCGGTGGCTTCCACATGGGCTTTTAAAAACGATGCTTCTGTCGAACAGATTTGTAAGGCTGCGACTTGGTCCTCCCTTCATACCTTTTCCAAATTTTACAAATTTGATACATTTGCTTCTTCTGAGGCTATTTTTGGGAGAAAAGTTCTTCAAGCAGTGGTGCCTTCTGTTTAGGTATCTGTCTTGTCCCTCCCGTTCATCCGTGTCCTGTAAGCTTTGGTATTGTATCCCACAAGTAAGGATGAATCCGTGGACTAGTCGTATCTAGTAGAAGAAAAGGAAATTTATGCTTACCTGATAAATTGATTTCTTCTACGATACGACGAGTCCACGGCCCTCCCTGTCATATTAGACAGATTAGATTTTTGTTTTCAAAACTTCAGTCACCTCTGCACCTTTTTAGTTTCTCCTTTTTCTTCCTATACCTTTGGTCGAATGACTGGGGGGTGGGGTCAAGGGAGGAGCAATATAGACAGCTCTGCTGTGGTGCTCTTTGCCACTTCCTGTTAGCAGGAGGATAATATCCCACAAGTAAGGATGAATCCGTGAACTCGTATCGTAGAAGAAATCAATTTATCAGGTAAGCATAAATTTCGTTTTTGTTCTTCTGGCACCATTTATACCCTAATATTTCTCCTACTTTTCCTTATTCCCTTTGCAGAATGACTGGGATATAAGGAAAGTGGGGGAGGTATTTAAGCCTTTGGCTGGGGTGTCTTTGCCTCCTCCTGGTGGCCACATTTCCCACAAGTAAGGAATGAAGCCATGGACTCTCCTCATACAGAAAGAAAGGAAATTATCTGTTAAGCATAATTTGTTATTTACTGGGAACACACAGTTCCCATAGACCGCAATGTAATGGCACTTTTCAGTGCCTTTTGGTTTCTAACACCCCACTCCCACCAACTTTAGCCCAAAAATACTGCCTAGTTATTTTTTAATATAATACAATACAGTGTATTTTGGGGGCATTTGGTGGACATTTATAAAATTAACCAGAGAGGAGGGGAGTTCCCAATTTTCACTATGGAGTCTGAAAGACCTGTTCCCTCAGTATCCCTGACACACCCTTTAGAGTAGAGGACAAGGCTGAAGTTGGCTTATTCGACCAGCTTCTTGCTTGCTGAATTTGGCTTCTTATTCAGCCAGCTTTTTGCAGTCAGCAAAATAAAGCTGTATAAACAAAATATCTACCATTATTTTTATTTTAAATAAAATAATATACTTTCCTAAATCCTTACATTTCATAAAAGTTCATGTTATATTGCAAAAAACAGATGGCAAACATGGCACAATTTTGGTTATGTTTTGAATAAGCAACTTGTATATTTAACGGCTTAAAATCCTTTTGGGGCACTGATTTCTGTTTGGCTATATACAGGGTGTGTGCCCCTTCATACAATCCACAGGTTTTCAACCTGGCTTAAAAATTTTTTAGTAAAAAATCATATATTTTACATTTTCTGAATAAGTACTGTAACTGGTATTTTAAAAGGGTTGAAATCCTTTGGGCCACTCTCTTATGTGTGGATATATACAGGGATAGGCAAGGTGTCCGTACACGGACACTTGTCTCCATGACTAGCCCTTGCAGTGTCCGCCACAACCTTAGTATATCTTTTCTTTCTGATTAAATAATAGGAATAAAAAAAAATATGTAGTTGGAATAAAGTTAGTGGCTTGTCAAGAGACTGCTAGCGATATTGGTATTGCCAGGGGAGGACTGGTTATAGAATCAGTGGTATCTGCATCAGTATATTAACACCCAGCACTATATGACACAGTAGTGACACTGGCACATGGGTATAGCCAGAGGAGGGCTGGTTATAGGATCAGTGGTATCTGCATCAGTATAATCAGGACCGTCTTTAACACAGGGCAAAAGGGGCAGCTGCCCTGGGCCCAGTCTCTGTTGAGGGGCCCAAGAGTCCAAAAAAAAAAATTAAAAAAAGATTTTTTTTTTTATTTTTTTTTTAAATGGTTCATACCAGACTGCTGATGTGACATGGGGAACACACACATTCAGTCCTAATACTGTCACAGTCAAAAGTACTCTGCTTATATTTTTTTTAAAAAACTGTGCCAGACCGTGCCGGTGTCATGTGACATGCCAAGCTAGTGCCATGTGCTGTTTTAGATGTGCACTGTGCAGCACTGAATGCAAAGCTCTAACTCGGCATCCAGCCATTTCCCACTGCATCAGAAAAGGTCCTACTGGGGTTACCACTGTTACCAGGTAACTGCGCTGGTGGTGGGGATTGTTTCTGGGTAGGGCTGACTGTAGGCGCATGCAGCAGAAAGCTGGAGCGGCAGGCACATGAGGATTTGAGCATCTGTGCAGCTGCATACACTGCTCTCTTCAGTCTTGAGGCTGTGTGACTCATCTCACACTGTATCCATGCAGCCTTGGACAGACAGCATCATGTCTACTGGTCCCCTTAGCCCTGCTCTTTCTGCTGTGGCCCTAAGATCAACTAACTGAAATTTGTTAGGGGAATAGTGCCTTGTAGAAAGGTGTCAGTGGGAAGAATAAGTGAGTGCACACACGCCCCTCCCCATGCAGCATTGTCTAGTTCAGGGTGAGAGGGAACTTGTTCCTAGCAAAGAAGCTACATGTGCTGGTGTGGCTGATGTATAGCGTCATGCTGATACTTCACCCATCATTGTAAGGTTTATTTTTAAAGTTATTTTCTCTCTGTCTCAGATTTTACAGCTTCCCATAGTAGTTCTGCTGTTCCAGTCAGTAAACTTATATTTGTCTGCACCTCCATGCTTCCTCCTTTACCTTGCTTTGCTCCTGTTGGCTGCCCTAAATCTCTTTAACCAGCTAACCTCACACCAGAATCACATTCAAAAGAATATTAAATGAATCCACAGTGGAGGAATTTATATATTTATTTACTTATTAGTACTGCTTAGGTCCAGTTTCACATATTGCAATTTTTTTTAATTTTTTTTTTTTAAAATTATTATCCCAGCAGTGGATGATCCACCGCTGGGCTAATAATAAAAAAAAAATTGATTTAGTTGTTTTTTGGTATGTTGGGGTGGGGAGCGAAATTGCATGGGGTGGGGGGTGGGGGGCCAAAGAAAATGTTTGCCCAGGGTCCAATCAATATTAAAGACTGCCCTGAGTATAATAACACCAAGCACTATATAATGACGTTTTTAATTTCAAATGTACCTTGGTGTCCTTCACTAAGGTCTGTACTTTGGAAAATGTCCACCACAGCCTTTGTCTGTGCCTATCCCTGGATATTTACAGGGTATTGCCAGGGGAGGGCTGGTTATAGAATCAGTGGTATCTGCATCAATATATTAACACCCAGCACTATATAATGACACAGTAGTGACACTGGCACATGGGTATAGCCAGAGGAGGGCTGGTTATAGGATCAGTGGTATCTGCATCAGTATAATAACACCCAGCACTATATAATGACACAGTAGTGACACTGGCTCATGGGTATAGCCAGAGGAGGGCTGGTTATAGGATCAGTGGTATCTGCATCAGTATAATAACACCCAGCACTATATAATGACATAGTAGTGACACTGGCTCATGGGTATAGCCAGAGGAGGGCTGGTTATAGGGTCAGTGATATCTGCATCAGTATAATAACACCCAGCACTATATAATGACACAGTAGTGACACTGGCACATGGGTATAGCCAGAGGAGGGCTGGTTATAGGATCAGTGGTATCTGCATCAGTATAATAACACCCAGCACTATATAATGACACAGTAGTGACACTGGCTCATGGGTATAGCCAGAGGAGGGCTGGTTATACGATCAGTGGTATCTGCATCAGTATAATAACACCAAGCACTATAAAATAATGTTTTTAATTTCAAATGTACCTTGGTGTCCTTCACTAAGGTCTGTACTTTGGAAAATGTCCGCCACAGCCTTTGTCTGTGCCTATCCCTGGATATTTACAGGGTGTGAACCTCTTCATAGGATAAACATGTCAAACAAACTGGTGTCAAATTTGCCACCTCATATATTTTACCTTTTTCTGAATAACACCTAGATTACGAGTTTTGCGTTAGAGGCTGTGCAGTGCTAACGAGCAGTTTATGCTCACCGCTCACTTACAGACAGCGCTGGTATTACGGGTTTTTACAAACCCGGCGTTAACCGCAAAAAAGTGAGCGAAGAGCAAAATTTAGCCCCACATCTCACCTCAATACCAGCGCTGTTAGCGGTGAGCTGCTAAAACGTGCTCGTGCACGATTTCCCCATAGGAATCAATGGGGGAGAGCCGGCTGAAAAAAAAACTAACACCTGCGAAAAAGCAGCGTTTAGCTCTTAACGCAGCCCCATTGATTCCTATGGGGAAACACATTTTATGTCTACACCTAACACCCTAACTTGAACCCAGAGTCTAAACACCCCTAATCTTACACTTATTAACCCCTAATCTGCCGCCCCCGACATCGCCGACACCTGCATTATATTATTAACCCCTAATCTGCCGCTCCGGACACCGCCGCATCCTACATTATACTTATGAACCCCTAATCTGATGCCCCCAACATCGCCAAACCCTACATTATATTTATTAACCCCTAATTTGCCGCCCCCAATGTCGCCGCAACCTAACTACATTTATTAACCCCTAATCTGCCGCCCACAACGCCGCCACCACTATAATAAAGTTATTAACCCCTAAACCTAAGTCTAACCCTAACCCCCCTAACTTAAATATAATTACAATAAATCTAAATAAAATTACTACAATTAACTAAATAATTCCTATTTAAAACTAAATACTTACCTATAAAATAAACCCTAAGCTAGCTACAATATAACTAATAGTTACATTGTAGCTAGTTTAGGTTTTATTTTTATTTCACAGGCAAGTTTATATTTATTTTAACTAGGTAAAATAGTTATTAAATAGTTATTAACTATTTATTAACTACCTAGTTAAAATAAAGACAAATTTCCCTGTAAAATAAAACCTAACCTAAGTTACAATTACACCTAACACTACACTATAATTAAATAAATTAAATACAATTAATTACAATTAAATAAAATTATCTAAAGTACGGAGAAAAAAAATACTAAATTACAGAAAATAATAAAATAATTACAAGATTTTTAAACTAATTACACCTACTCTAATCCCCCTAACAAAATAAAAAAGCCCCCCAAAATAAAAAAGCCCTACCCTACCCTAAATTACAAATAGCCCTTAAAAGGGCCTTTTGTGGGGCATTGCCCCAAAGTAATCAGCTCTTTTACCTGTAAAAAAAAAGTACAAATACCCACCCAACATTAAAACCCACCACCCACACAACCAACCCTACTCTAAAACCCACCCAATCCCCCTTAAAAAAACCTAACACTAACCCCTTGAAGATCACCCTACCGTGAGACGTCTTCACCCAACCGGGCAGAAGTGGACCTCCAGACAGGCAGAAGTCTTCACCCAACCGGGCAGAAGTGGACCTCCAGACGGGCAGAAGTCTTCAGCCAGACGGCATCTTCTATCTTCATCCATCCGGCGCGGAGCGGGTCCATCTTCAAGACATAGAATAGAGATAGAATTCTATCAGCCAATCGGAATTAAGGTAGAAAAAATCCTATTGGCTGATGCAATCAGCCAATAGGATTGAACTGGCATTCTATTGGCTGATTGGAACAGCCAATAGAATGCCAGCTCAATCCTATTGGCTGATTGCATCAGCCAATAGGATTTTTTCTACCTTAATTCCAATTGGCTGATAGAATTCTATCAGCCAATCGGAATTGAAGGGACGCCATCTTGGATGACGTCCTTTAAAGGAACCTTCATTCAGTCGTTGGCCATCGTTAAAAGAGGATGCACCGCGTCGGATGTCTTGAAGATGGACCCGCTCCGCGCCGGATGGATGAAGATAGAAGATGCCGTCTGGATGAAGACTTCTGCCCGGTTGGGTGAAGACGTTTCATGGTAGGGTGATCTTCAAGGGGTTAGTGTTAGGTTTTCTTAAGGGGGGTTTGGGTGGGTTTTAGAGTAGGGTTGGTTGTGTTGGTGGTGGGTTTTAATGTTGGGGGGGGTATTTGTACTTTTTTTTTACAGGTAAAAGAGCTGATTACTTTGGGGCAATGCCCCGCAAAAGGCCCTTTTAAGGTAGGGTAGGGCTTTTTTTTATTTTGGAGGGCTTTTTTATTTTGTTAGGGGGATTAGAGTAGGTGTAATTAGTTTAAAAATCTTGTAATTATTTTATTATTTTCTGTAATTTAGTGTTTGTTTTTTTCGTACTTTAGATAATTTTATTTAATTGTAATTAATTGTATTTCATTTATTTAATTATAGTGTAGTGTTAGGTGTAATTGTAACTTAGGTTAGGTTTTATTTTACAGGTAAATTTGTCTTTATTTTAACTAGGTAGTTATTAAATAGTTAATAACTATTTAGTAACTATTGTACCTAGTTAAAATAAACACAAACTTGCCTGTAAAATAAAAATAAACCCTAAGATAGCTACAATGTAACTATTAGTTATATTGTAGCTAGCTTAGGGTTTATTTTATGGGTAAGTATTTAGTTTTAAATAGGAATTATTTACTGAATTGTAGTAATTTTATTTAGATTTATTTAAATTATATTTAAGTTAAAGGGACAGTTTACTCAAAAGTTTTCTCCCCTTTAATTTGTTCCCAATGATCCACTTTACCTGCTGGAGTGTATTAAATTGTTTACAAGTAGATCCTTTACCCTTATATTGGCATTTGAAATAGTTGATTTAGCATGTGGTATCCCCACCTATTCTGAAAGTTTGTGGCCGCAGGTCCCAGCTATAGATAAGCTTTGTAAACACAGCCAGCAGAAGAAATTATACTCCCAGTAGGATATAGCAGAGATAAGGTAATAAAATGTTGATTTTCCATTGTTCTCTCCAAGTACTGGTGATTGTTTTATGGACAGATATAAGATTAAGAAACATGTTTATGTACACAATGTGATACAGTAATGAGATCTGATTATACCTGCAAGCTCAACCCATTTTATTAGGTTTTGGCTTCAAAACACAAAATCGGAGCTTTTATATTCACAAATAAACCTTAAAAAGGTAATTTTCATACATTTTTTACTCTGCAGTTGGTAAAAAAAAGCAATTGTAAACACATTAAGGGAAAACTATTTTACAGTATACTGTCCCTTTAAGGGGTGTTAGGGTTAGGGTTAGACTTAGGTTTAGGGGTTAATAACTTTATTATAGTGGCGGCGACGTTGGGGGCGGCAGATTAGGGGTTAATAAATGTAGGTAGGTGTCGGCGATGTTAGGGCCGGCAGATTAGGGGGTTAATAATATTTAACTAGTGTTTGCGATGCGGGAGTGCGGCGGTTTAGGGGTTAATATATTTATTATAGTAGTGGCGATGTCCGGTTCGGCAGATTAGGGGTTAAAATATTTATTTTATTGTTTGCAATGTGGGGGGGGGCCTCGGTTTAGGGGTTAATAGGTAGTTTATGGGTGTGAGTGTACTTTTTAGCACTTTAGTTAAGAGTTTGATGCTACAGCGTTGTAGTGTAAAACTCTTAACTACTGACTTTAAAATGCGGTATCAGTCTTGACAGGAGAGGGTCTACCGCTCACTTTTGGTCAGACTCGTAAAACCGGCGCTATGCAAGTCCCATTGAAAATATAGGATACACAATTGACGTAAGTGGATTTGCGGTATTTCCGAGTCTGGCCAAAAAAGTGAGCGGTACACCTATCCCTGCAAGACTCGTAATACCAGCGGGCATTAAAAAGCAGTGTTAGGACCTCTTAACGCTGCTTTTTAACCCTAACGCACAACTCGTAATCTAGCCGAAAGTAACTAGTATTTTGAAAGGGTTCAAATTCCTTTGAAGTAGGGGTAAAATCTGGATTGGATGAGACTCTTAAGCGCTTGTGCTTAATTACCCAATAAGGAAAGATAGTCTTACTATGTAGTTGGATTCAATGAAATCTATTTATTTTTAGAATTATAAATACATACAATAAAATTTAAAACAATAGAAATTGATTCTTAAAACAAATCTAACTGGTTGGCCAACCATACAGTGTGAATAAAATGATATAATATGTTTTCCAATCCCTGTTACTTAGTGTATTATACAAACATAATTTAAACATAGTTTAATTGCAGATATTGTTTATGGATTTGATATAGTGGACTTGTGAAGAAGTATGGTATCCACAAAGAATATTTGCAATATTAATTCTTAATTACCATATTTACCATATTCGTTTGTTTAAAGCTGAACATACATAATTAAAATAGCATCAATGGTATCAACATTATTAACAAATAATAAAAGTGAAACAAAAATAAAGTGATACAGTAAAACTCGTATAATAAGTTATGAAAGATAAAGTCTTTCTGCCGTGATCGTTAGAGTAATTGTTGCTTTTTGTTAAAAGCGCTGTTGTTAAGTCCTCCGTAGGGATAGTATGTGTGGGCGTGCTGCAACATGTTTTGTCTAATTGCTATATATGTTGCGATTATAAGTCACTGTTAAGTAGTTTTGGTTATCTGCCCTTCACATTAACTTCCTTAGTTGGTGTAGGTATAATAAATCTTACCCCGTTGTTTCTTTTGAGATACTTTGTTTCTGGTCTAGTTTCTTTTTGTACCCAATTCAATCTTTACTGTGATAAATGTGGATCGGAAGCCGGGATAGCCGCTGCCGGTGTTGTAGTGGTTTCAGTATGTCGCGTTGGTTTGTCTCCGCGATTACACACACTTGAAGGAGTAGATGCTGGGGTAATGTGGTAGTGTGCTTTAACTGTTAATCCTTTCGTCAGATGGCTGGTCTTTTTGCCCGGTTCAGGTTTTCAAAACCTCTTGAATTGTTGCGAATGTGTTCTGTTTAGATCCGTACTCTATTTGTTTCAGAGTATCCGATCTGCAGGTGTCCACAGGTTTCTTTAGGCCCAATTTTAGGTAAGGTATTTCAGTTGTTCTTGGCGGTCCTTTAAAAGGAGGACTAGGTGCTTTGAAGGTTGTTCTTGAACGCTTCAGAATATCTTTCAAGCGTATTTGTTGGTCCGTGGTTTGATGTAGTCTTGGCGGTCCACTTCGAAAGTGGACTATGAAAATGTTTAGTGTAGCAAGGAGTAGGCAACGCGTTTCAGCTGATTAATACAGCCTTTATCAAGCATATCCTTGCAGTTGTAAGCAGTGGGTTTTTGTATTCTGTGGTTTGATTCTATTGGATCCCCTAGGTAGTTGTATCTTTACAATCTGGTGATCCTATTGGTTGTTGTGTCGGTGCTTTTGATTGGTCAATCCTTAGCATGTGACCTATTAATGGTTCAGTTTATCACGGTAATGGGGGAATTTTCACTTATTTGTATCAGATGACCAAGTAAATGCATAAAACGTTATGAAAACTTGTTCCAGTAGTAAACACAAATACGAATGTATTGTTATAATAAAAACATAAATAACTTTTTGTACGTCAGAGAATCTGTCCTTACAGGGTTTGTGAGTCAGTATAAGGTTTTTGGTATATGCCAATTTGAATATTTATTATGTTCTTTTTAGTCCTTTGGTGCAAGAAAGCATATTTTATTGTTTGTTCAATTCTAGGGTTGGTAAATTAGAGGTTTAGTCATTTGTTTTGATGATGCAATTTATTATAACAGTGGAATGGGAAATTTCAATTTTGCGTGTTCTTGTTTGATCTTTAGTAATCGTTTGTTAAAAAGCAGGTTTTTTATTAATAATCGTTATTTCCATTATTATTGCTTTGGTGCAAGTATATGAAACATGCATTATTATTGGTTCTGGAATTTTTATTCCTATCTTTGTGATTTATTTATTTTTAGTGTTCGTTCTTTTATAATCTTTTGTTGAAGAGCAGGTTAATCTTTTGGTATTCATCATTTCAATTGTATTGGTTCAAGGATATAAAACATCCATTATTAATAGTTGTGTATCAATCTGTGGGGTTTCTCTTCCAAATTTGGAGTGTTTGTTCTCTTTTAGCCTTTGTTGAAAGAGTGTATCATAAAACGATTTTTTTAAAATTTTTGGTGAAATTTTGAATTGTTTATGAAGTGTTGTTATCAGATTGGGTTTTCGGTGAAACATGCATTATAATTGGTTCTGGAATTTTTATTCCTATTTTTGTAATTTATTTATTTTTAGTGTTCGTTCTTTTATAATCTTTTGTTGAAGAGCAGGTTAATCTTTTGGTATTCATCATTTCAATTGTATTGGTTCACGGATATAGGACATCCATTATTATTAGTTGTGTATAAACCTGTTGGGTTTCTCTTCTGAATTTGGAGTGTTTGTTCTCTTTTAGCCTTTGTTGAAAGAGTGTATCATAAAACGATTTTTTAAAATTTTTGGTGAAATTTTGAATTGTTTATGAAGTGTTGTTATCAGATTGGGTTTTTGGTGAAACATGCATTATTATTGGTTCTGGAATTTTTATTTCTATTTTTGTAATTTATTTATTTTTAGTGTTCGTTCTTTTACAATCTTTTGTTGAAGAGCAGGATAATCTTTTGGTATTCATCATTTCAGTTGTATTGGTTCAAGGATATAGGACATCCATTATTATTAGTTGTGTATCAACCTGTTGGGTTTATCTTCCGAATTTTAAAATTTGTGTTTGTTCTCTTTTAGCCTTTGTTGAAAGAGTGTATTATAAAATGATTTTTTTTTTTTAATTTTTGGTGAAATTTTGAATTGTTTATGAAGTGTTGTTATCAGATTGGGTTTTTGGTGTTGGCATGCAAGATTTTTTGTGGTTCAAGTATTCAAGAAACAGTTTAGACTGAAGTCTATATTCAGACCTTTTGGTCTTAAGGTTTGCATTTTGAAGATCCATTTTGCTTCTTTTTTAAGTAGGTTGTTTGCCTGGTTACCACCTCTTATATTTTGTTTAATTTTTTGTATAGCTGTGTAGTTGAAATATTTTAGATTGGTGTTATTGCAAGTTCTGAAGTGTTTGGGAACTGGCAGGTCTTTATTTCTTTCTAGTTCCGATTTTTCTATTGATAATATGTGTTCCCTTATTCGTTCTTTAATCATCCTTTCCGTTTCACCTATATATTGTTTGTCACATTTTGTGCATGTTATAAGATATATTATGTTTGTGTCTGTACATCTTATAGTCTCTTTTATTTTATATTCCTTGTTTGTGATACTGGATTTGAATGATTTTGCTTTTTTTGCATGTCTGCATGCTTTGCAGAAACCGCAGGGATAAAATCCCTGTAATGTTTCACCTTGAACTCCTTTTTGGATTTTCGGTTTGTTATGTTTTATGGTTGGAGCTAGTGAACTTTTTAGATTTTTGGCCTTTTTGTAAATTAATTTTGGGTTTTGTGGTAATTTTTCTCCTAAGTGTGGATCTTGTTGTAGCATTTTCCAGTGTGATTTGATAATTTTTTCTATTTCACCTCTATCCTCACTGTACTCTGTGATGAAAGGGATGAACCATTCTTTAGATTCTTCTATAGTGTTAGTTTTATCTTTGGGTTTATATTTGAGTATGTCCTTTCTGTTGTTTTTTTTTGTACTTTAAGTCTTTCCACTTCTATTTCTTCCTCTGTGTATCCTCTTTCTATGAATTTCTCTTTTAGTCTTTTTGATTGGATTTCAAAATCTGTGTCTTTTTTACAGTTTCTTTTGAGTCTAAGGAACTGACCCTTTGGTATATTTTGTTTCCACCGCTGGAGGTGACCACTTGTTTCATGTATGAAGTTGTTTGCATCGACCTCTTTGAAATAGGTTTTGTGAGAAGCTCGTTATTTTCTATGCTAATTTCTAGGTCTAGATAATGTATTTTCTCTGTACTGTAGTCTGCAGTGAATTTTAGATTAAGTTGATTGTTGTTCATATGTTCTAAGCAGGTATTTAAATCTTGTGTTGTGCCTTTCCAGACAAAGAAGAGATCATCAATAAATCTTTTATACATGATGAAATTATTTTTGAAGGGGCTCTCTTGTAGGAATTGTGTTTCCCATAATCCCATGAACAGATTTGCGTAACTAGGGGCAAATTTAGTGCCCATAGCTGTTCCGCAAATCTGTTCATAGTATGTGTTTTCGTACATAAAAAAGTTATGGGTTAGAATAAATTCTATACAATCTATTATGAATTCTCGTTGTTCTTTTAACATAGTTGGGTCATTACTTAAATATTTATTGATGGCATGGAGGCCATCTTCTTGTCTAATGGAGGTATACAGTGCCTGGACATCGCATGTCACTAGTATATATTCATCAGTCCATTTGAAATTATCTAACATTATTAATAGGTTTGTTGAGTCTCTTAAATATGAGTCAAAGTTCAGTACCAACCCTAGAATTGAACCAACAATAAAATATGCATTCTTGCACCAAAGGACTAAAAAGAACATAATAAATATTCAAATTGGCATATACCAAAAACCTTATACTGACTCACAAACCCTGTAAGGACAGATTCTCTGATGTACAAAAAAGTTATTTATGTTTTTATTATAACAATACATTCGTATTTGTGTTTACTACTGGAACAAGTTTTCATAACGTTTTATGCATTTACTTGGTCATCTGATACAAATAAGTGAAAATTCCCCCATTACCGTGATAAACTGAACCATTAATAGGTCACATGCTAAGGAATGACCAATCAAAAGCATCGACACAACAACCAATAGGATCACCAGATTGTAAATATACAACTATCTAGGGGATCCAATAGAATCAAACCACAGAATACAAAACCCACTGCTTACAACTGCAAGGATATGCTTGATAAAGGCTGTATTAATCAGCTGAAACGCGTTGCCTACTCCTTGCTACACTAAACATTTTCATAGTCCACTTTCGAAGTGGACCGCCAAGACTACATCAAACCACGGACCAACAAATATGCTTGAAAGATATTCTGAATCGTTCAAGAACAACCTTCAAAGCACCTAGTCCTCCTTTTAAAGGACCGCCAAGAACAACTGAAATACCTTACCTAAAATTGGGCCTAAAGAAACCTGTGAACACCTGCAGATCGGATACTCTGAAACAAATAGAGTACGGATCTAAACAGAACACATTCGCAACAATTCAAGAGGTTTTGAAAACCTGAACCGGGCAAAAAGACCAGCCATCTGACGAAAGGATTAACAGTTAAAGCACACTACCACATTACCCCAGCATCTACTCCTTCAAGTGTGTGTAATCACGGAGACAAACCAACGCGACATACTGAAACCACTACAACACCGGCAGCGGCTATCCCGGCTTCCGATCCACATTTATCACAGTAAAGATTGAATTGGGTACAAAAAGAAACTAGACCAGAAACAAAGTATCCCAAAAGAAACAACGGGTAAGATTTATTATACCTACACCAACTAAGGAAGATAATGTGAAGGGCAGATAACCAAAACTACTTAACAGTGACTTATAATCGCAACATATATAGCAATTAGACAAAAACGTGTTGCAGCACGCCCACACATACTATCCCTACGGAGGACTTAACAACAGCGCTTTTAACAAAAAGCAACAATTACTCTAACGATCACGGCAGAAAGACTTTATCTTTCATAACTTATTATACGAGTTTTACTGTATCACTTTATTTTTGTTTCACTTTTATTATTTGTTACTAATGTTGATGCCATTGACGCTATTTTAATTATGTATGTTCAGCTTTAAACAAACGAATATGGTAAATATGGTAATTAAGAATTAATATTGCGAATATTCTTTGTGGATACCATACTTCTTCACAAGTCCACTATATCAAATCCATAAAAAATATCTGCAATTAAACCAAAATTCAAAAATTCAAATATACAGATATGTTTGTATAATACACTAAGTAACAGGGATTGGAAAACATATTATATCATTTTATTCACACTGTATGGTTGGCCAACCAGTTAGATTTGTTTTAAGAATCAATTTCTATTGTTTTAAATTTTATTGTATGTATTTATAATTCTAAAAATAAATAGATTTAATTGAATCCAACTACATAGTAAGACTATCTTTCCTTATTGGGTAATTAAGCACAAGCGCTTAAGAGTCTCATCCAATCCAGATTTTACCCCCACTTTGAAGTTTGTGAGATTACTTCTTCGAGACTCCCTAGCTTTTACCCCCACAGCGCATAGTTTATTAACCCAACACACCACTCAAATTCCTTTGAGCCACTGATTTTTGTTTGGACATATACAAGGCTTGAGCCCCTTCCTACAATCCATATGTTTTCAGACTGGCCCAACAGTTTCTATGGCAAACAAACTGGTGCCAACCTTGCCACTTCATATATTTTACCTTTTCTGAAAAAGTAACTGGCCTGGTATTTTGAAATGATTAAAATACTGTTGGCCACTCATTTCTGTCGCAATATATATATATATATATATATATATATATATATATATATATATATATATATATATATGTATAGGGTGTGAACCCTTCATACAATCAACATAGTTTTAGACTAGCCCAACGATTTCTATGGCAAACAAACTGGTGCCAAACTTCTCACTTCATATATTTTACCTTTTCTGAATAGGTAACTAGTATTTTAAAAGGGTTAAAATCATATGGTCCACTCATTTCTGTGTGGATATATACAGGGCGTAAACCCTTTGATAGGATAGACATGTTTTTAGCCTGGCCCAATGCTTTTTATGGCAAACAAACTGGTGCCAACCTTGCCACTTCAAATATTTTACCTTTTTGAATAAGTAACTGGCATTTTAAAATGTTAAATTATTTTGGGCCACTGATTTCTGTTTCGATATATACAGGGTGTGAGCCCCTTCATACAATCCACATGTTTTCAGACTGGCCCAAAAGCTTCTATGGCAAACTGGTGCCAACCTTGCCACTTCAAATATTTTACCTTTTCTGAATAAGTAACTGGTATTTTGAAATAGATAAAATACTTTGGGCCACTCATTTCTGTCTCAATATATATATATAGGGCGTGAACACCTTCATACAATCAACATGGTTTCAGACTAGCCCATCGATTTCTATGGCAAACAAACTGATGCCAAACTTCTCAGTTGATATATTTTACCTTTTCTGAATAGGTTACTAGTATTTTTCGAGGTTAACATCTTATGGGCCACTCATTTCTGTGTGGATATATACAGGGCATGAAGCTCTTCATAGCATAAATATGCCTGGCCCAAGGCTTTTTATAGCAAACAAACTGGTGCCAACATAGCCACTTTATACATTTTACCTTTAATCTGAATAAGTAACTGGTGTTTTAAAAGGGTCAAAATCCTTTGTGACATTCATTTCAGTGTGGATATATACAGGGTGTGAGCCCCTTCATACAATCCACATGTTTTCAGACTGGCCCAATGGATTATATAGCAAACAAATTGGTGCCAATCTTCCCACTTCATATATTTTATATCCAGGGCATGAACCCTTTAATAGTGTTGCACAATTATCCCTCAAATCCACCAGGATTACATTCAATAAATCCACTTTGGATATGCTCTGGATAATATCCTCTGCGCTGTGTAATAAATGTAGTAACCCCTAGTGTCACCTCACTACACACTTGTACACTATTCACTTTTACCAACAATCCCAGGTAAATATTGTATGTGTAGTTCTACAGAAATATAGCTGCTATACTGTACTCATAGTAATTCTAGGCTAAATGATTTTCAGACACTCAGTTCTTTACCAGAGAGAGATCTTTAATTAGGATCTGCCCAAATTACAGAAAGGTTACAGAGACAGTTACATAAAGAGGTTTTCAGTCATACCCCCAAACACACAATGTATCCTATCTAACAGTTATTACAGGGTGGGTGTCTCTGTGTTTGTGTGTACTTACCAAAACCCTTTCTTCCTATCTAGAATGACTGTGCGGTTGCATGTGTGTGTTTGTGTATGTGAATGCATGTGTGTGTAGAGTGTCAGTGTGTGTATACCTACCAACCTTCCATCCCAACTGCCCTTATCCCTCTCAGCTGTCCTGTTTATATCCTGAGATATTTCTTGTAAAGGGTGAAGTACTTTGCATATGTAAAGACCTTGTCTCTTTGTTGTTAGTTTTATCTACCTGTGTCAATAATCACATCCTTCCATAAAATGTAGACCTTTGTTACACATATATACAGACACACATATTGTATATACATTCTATATCAGTTCTATGCATATTTATACCTACACTCCCCCACTTAAATAGGATTCAATTAGAATCATATTCACAATATATGCATATATATTTACCTACACTCCCCTACATATTCACAATATATGCATATACCTCATATACAGATATATATATATATATATATATATATATATATATATATATATATATATATATATATATATATATATATATGCTCACACACCCATGAACAATTAACATATACGATTCTTTTTTTTTTTTTTTTTTGAATGAGTGTGTGAATATATTGTAGGATATACTAAACAAGGGTCTCTGGAAGCTATCTGTAGTTTGTGTTAATTGCTCATCCCTTCATTTATCTGTTACCAATAATGCATCAAAACTACATGAAGTGGCTGAATTTTCTTACAAAGTGGAGGGGGGCATCCTTCGCCAGACATTCAAGATCATCCTGCACCACATATTAAATACATGTTTACCAACCTTATAGAGTCATATGTTTGAATCAGGTACCACCCATCTGAGGACACACTGCACTGTACTGTTCCCACAGACATGTAAACTTCCCCGGTGTATAGACTGCATGGCCCCATTTCTGCATTATGCTCTTCCAACCATAACTGGGTATGTGAAATCCAACATCATTTTTCACCATACACACATCAGCCTTAGCTAATGGTTTCTAGCACACAAGAACAGAGCCCATACTACAACACCAGTTAGGGAAACATGGGGTTTATTCCAGATATAATTCTGGTCTGTGGCAGTAATTATTTAAGTACAATAGTGCCATGGGGGCCTCTGTTTCTCATAGGTTAGTAATCTTATGTGTAGGTACAGGACGCTCCATCTTGACTGGTATATACATCTTTATACTAACACACTCACCTACAGATCACTTACTAAGGTACAGTTAATAATTACTGCCTATTCCCCTCATTAATTCATTTCATTTTGGAGGCCTAAATTTGGATAATCTTCTAATAAACTTCTTTACTATGCCACCTCTCATAGTATAAGACACATCATTGTTGTTTACTGACCCCATCAGAGCATTCACAGACCTATTATTAATCCAATGCATGGTTTTTAGCTTGGCCCAACACCTTTTCTGAATGAGTAACTGGTATTTTAAAAGGGTTAATATTCATTGGGCCACTCATTTCTGTGTGGATATACAGAGCCTGAACCCTTTAATAGGACAGATGTTCTCAGCCTAGCAAAACGCTTTTTATGGCAAACAAACTGGTGTCAACCTTGCCACTTATATATTTCACCTTTTCTGAATAAGTAACTGGTATTTTAAAGGGCTAATATTAATTGGACCACTCATTTCTTTCTGTGTGGATATATACTGGGCCTGAACCCTTTAATAGGATAGACATGTTCTCGGCCTATCCCAATGCTTTTTATGGCAAACAAACTGGTGTCAACCTTGCCACTTCATATATTTTTACATTTTCTGAATAAGTAACTGGTATTTTGAAAGGGTTAAAATCCGTTGGTCCACTTATTTCTGTGTGGATGTATACAGGACGAGAGTTCCTTCATACAATCCACATGTTTTCAGACTGACCCAATGGTTTCTATGGCAAACTGGTGCCAACCTTGCCACTTCAAATATTTTACCTTTTTGAATAAGCAACTGCTATTTTGAAAGGGTCAAAATCCTTTGGGCCACTCATTTCTGTGTGGATATATAGATGGTGTGAACCCCCTTCATACGACAGACATGTTCTCAGTCGGGCCCACAGTTTTTCAGAATAGCACATTGATTTAGGGTTAATAAACTAGGGCCAACCTTCCCACTTCATATATTTTACCTTTTCTGAATAAGTAACTTGTTTTTTTTAATGGGATAAAATTATTTGGACCACTAATTTCTGTGTGGATATATACAGGGCATGAACCAGACATGAGGTGACAAGGTTGGCAACAGTTTGTTAGCCAAAAAAAGTGTTGGGCCAGTCTGAGAACATAGCTATCTTATAAAGGGTTTCATGCTCTGTATATATCCACACAGAATTGAATGGACCAAAAGTTCTAAACACGTCTATATTATGTAGGGGTTCATGCTTTGTATATATCCAAACAGAATATATACAGATATCTCTTCTGCTACAAGAGTTTCTGATTCATCAGCTCTCTCTTGTTTGTTTCCTTATCTGTTTTTTTTCATCTAGATAAGTTGTTTTGTGGACTTCTTTTTTTGAACAACATTAGTAGAGAAATTGATGTTCCTTCTTTGTGTTCTAATCCTAAATAATTCTTTGAGTGTTCTTTATATCCTTTGGATGTGGTAAGAGCTTTATGGTTCTATATCAAGGTTACTAGGATTTCAGAAGACTTCTAGTCTATTTGTTGGTTTTCTGGTTCCAGGAAAGGTTAGGAAGCATCTGCCATGTCTTTGGCATCCTGGTTAAAGCTTTTGTTTTTCAAGGCTTATTTGGAGGCAGGGCAGGCTCCCTGCCTCAGAGATTTACAGCTCATTCTAAGTTCAGTCGCCATTTCTTGGGCTTTTTCAGAATGAAGCTTCTGTTGATCAAATTTGCAAATCAGTATTTTGGTCTTCTTTGCATACTTTTATTGTTTTTACCACTTTGATGTATTTTGCTTCTTCTGAAGCAGTCTTTGGTAGAAAAAGTTCTTCAGGCAGCTGTTTCAGTTTGATTCTACTGCTTTTGATTTAAGTTTTTTGAGAAAAACTTAATTATTGTGTGGATTTAATTTCTCAGTGGAAATAGCTGTTGTTATTTTATCCCTCCCTATCTAGTGACTCTTCTGTGGTCTTCCACATCTTGGGTATTTCTATCCCATACATCACTAGCTCATGGACTCTTGCCTATTACATGAAAGAAAACATAATTTATGTAAGAACTTACCTGATAAATTTCAATCATTTCTTTATGGTGGTTATGATTTTTTTGTATAAAAGCACAATTATTTTTCCAGTTCCTCTTTTTGTATGCTTTTCTACTCCTTATTTTTTCACCCCACTACATCACTATTTGTTAAACTGATTTGTGAGTGTGGTGATGGGTGTATTTATAGGCATTTTGAGGTTTGGGGAACCTTGCCCCTCCTGGTAGGATTGTATATCCCATACGTCACTAGCTCATGGACTCTTGCCAATATGAAATAAATGAATTTATCAGGTAAGTTCTTACATAAATTATGTTTTTATTTGTTTTGGCTCCCTTTCTGTGGATCTACCTATGTGTTTGTGTGCCAAATAGTTTTTTTCTTTTTTGGGGGATTAAAAATATATGAAGTTACATGGTTGTCTCCAATTTTTTTGCCATAAAGAGCGTTGGACGTTCTTAACATGTCTGTTGTATGATGGGGTTCACGCACTGTATATATATATACATATAAATGAGTGGCCCACAGGATTTTAACCCATTTAAAATATCAGTTACTCAAAATTATGCCATATTTGCCATCTGTTTATTGTAATATAAGATTCTTTTTTTTTATAAAATGTAAGTTTGTTTAGGTTTTTGTAAAGTGTATTATTGTATTTAAAATAAAACAAATACTAGATATTTTGTTTATAAATCTTTATTTTGCAAAATGCAATAAGTTGCAGAATAAGAAGCTGGCTGAATAAGAAAACATTCACAGTGGTTACCTTATAAGTGACAATCAGCATAAACCACTGTGAGTGATCATTAAAGGGATAGAAAACTCAAAAATGATTTAAACCTCTTTTCAAACATTGTAAAAAATAAAACATTTGTAATTAGTACCTATTAAAGCATTTATTTCGTTTGCTTGTAATTTTTCTTCAAATATTTTAATTCTGCCAAACCCACTATTTTGCTCATTATGCAGGCCCTATAATGATGTTTTACCTAGGTAGAAACATCATGGCGGCACGCATGAGCAGTTGAAGTCCTTCTTGCTTAACACATGCACTAGGGTTGCACCGATACCGATACTAGTATCAGTATCGGTACCGATACCAAGTATTTGCATGAGTACTTGTACTCGTGCAAATGCACCAATACTTAAACCGATACCTCCACTTCCTACCCATATGCTATCTTGTGGCGATTTTTCAAACTGCATGTTCCCATTTCATTTTAAACTGGAGTGGAGACTAAACTAAAAATTGTTTACTACTGTTCTGCCAATACAAATTGCTGTTATTTGTATTATTGTAAGAGAGATCACTGTACCTTGTTCAGACAAACCACTGAAGTACTGGGCAGTTAATAAACAGATTTGCACCTCTGGCTAAAATGGCCCAAAAATATATTTCTGCACCATGCAGTACTGTGGAAAGTGAAAGACTGTTCAACTTAGAGTCGAACCGCCATACAAATGTCAGCTTGATGTTATATAACAGCCCTACAACCCAATTGTATCACCCCTGCCTTTAAATGTAATATTTTATTGTAATATTTTTTTATTTATAAACATGTTCAGTGAACTTTGTGACAAATAAAACTTATTATTTCATAATGTCTTTTGAATTACAGTCCTTTCTAATTATAAAGAAGGAATCTTAAATAATTAGTCTGTATTGTGCTTGGTAAACTGTCACATGACATTAAAAAAAAAAGTATCGGTAATTGGTATCGGCGAGTATTTGAAAACAAGTATCGGTACTTGTACTCGGTCATAAAAAAATGGTATCGGTGCAACCCTAGTATGCACATATTATTTCTTATCTAAGCGCTGATTATAAACATTTGTAAATTGGATGTAAATTATAAACTTTTGTCACATCCTATTTATTATTGGTTATAATACCACTAGCAGAGAAATGTAGTACCCCAATACTACGCATACCCCCCAACTGTCCCGATTTTCGCGGGACAGTCCCGATTTTAGGGGTCTGTCCCCCTGTCCCGGGTTGCTAGCCATCTGTCCCGATTTGCCCCAGGCATAACATTTTTAAAATTTTTTTTTTTTTTTTTTATTCTGTTGGGCCCATACTCAGAAGCAGCTGGCTTTGCTCTGACAGGGTTAGATACCTGTTATATTCCCTGTGGAAAAGGAATGGTGTGTGAGTTAAGCAGGAGTAAGAAGGCTGTATACACTCTGACCACGGGTAATGGTGACCTCTCTAACCTACCTCTGGTAATGATGATATCTACTAGCAGTACTATCAGGTCGCAAGAAATAAACACTAAAGGGATCAGCGGCACAGTTATGACATCGGCAAGTTCGGTTGACATCGGTTGCGCATGCGATCCTTTGTTAAAACAAATATTTTGGATTAACATTTTGGTGACTCGTGAGTCGGGCGCATACGATTCCAATATGTAATAAGTACGCATGGGATTTGTGACTAAATCGCGGCAATAAATATTCTAAATAAGTGGGTGCAGCTACTTAGAGATTGGGTGGTGCACGGTCATTCATTTTAATAATGTTCCGCCTAATATTATGGTCAATGACGCTTATTTTATGAAAAATATAAACACATTTTTTCAATATGTAGAAGCTTTGTTTCCTGGGCAAAGTAGGTATATTTTATTACATTTATATTTCTTCTTATTAAAATGTATTTTTGTGAAGTATTTTTAAACAAAGATTTCTAACCCTTTAAGAACAAGAAAGCTGCAAAATGTTTAGTTTTCAGAATGATTGTCTATAAGTTGTTTGTTACATTAACCTTTTAAAGCCGTTATGCCGTTCCATTCCGTCATAATTAGACTGGGCTTTAAAGCCGTTATGACGGAATGGAACGTCATAACTAACGGCTGTCCTGAAGCCTTCTGTGCTTCAGGGATTTAATCGCGGTCTGGAGGGCGTTCCTAGGATTGTAGGGACGCCCCCCAGATGCGATCCAATAATTGAAATCTCGCGATCGTATGCACGATCGCGTAGTTTCAATTTGTCTACATCGGAACAGTTGTTCCGATGTAGGCACTTTAACCCTGTCACGAAAGGGTTAAAGTTGATTTAAAAAAACAAAACAACATTTGAGTGGAGGTCACATGTTTCCTGTCTAGAGTGGAGCTCCAGTCTGCAGCTAGACTCCTTAGTCCTTTGGACTTGATTATCATGGTCACGTGATTGTTGGAACGTCACAGGTGCTTTAGCTGGAGAGGATGTAGCCACTACCTAAGTGCTGCCATATAGTGCTTTTTTATATGGACAACCTTCTTGACAAACTGCTGCCATATAGACTATTGCTGTTTATGCCCCTGAGCTTACTTTGCTGCTTTTTCAAGAAAAAAAATAAAGTTAACAAACACAAAATAATACCATTACCATTAGCAGGATATACAAGTTATCAAAAGAGAACATTAGAGGTGTGGTACAGTAAACACAGCACGCCCAACTAAATGTATAAAGCTACATTATAGTTTAACCAACGGTCTGACGTCAGAAGGTCTTTTAGAGAGATGGAATCTAGCTGCTACCATTCCTTTAGCTTGTTGGCCAATGTGATTAATTAGAATGGTCACGTGATTGACGAATCTTCACAGGCGCTTTAGCTCGAGAGAATCTAGCCATTACCTAGCAATGTCGGCGTGTTGTGTGTGCTCATCTGAGAGTCCGAAATACAAATGTCCAGGCTGCAGAGCAAAATAGTAAGTGAATAAGGGAATTATAGAATCGGCTTTTACTGTAAGGTAGCACGAGATTTAAACATACAGCTTGTTTGTGGAAGTTTTTCAGTCTTTATCTAGTGTTTTTCAGGAGACCACTGCATGGTTAAACTGAAATCCCTTACCCAGCAGTAGGAACACACTTTCTAGACATAATCCTGAGATGATTCCTTTAGTAAAACTGCTCTCCAAGTCTCTGCAGTAGCATTTCCGATAAAGGGGACATGGAAGCAAATAGAAGCATTAGCATTAAAGGACACTAAACTGTATTTATGCAACATGATATTATTATATAACAAAAAAAATATGCAGAGGTGGTAACCACATTTCTAGAACTGAGATTGAGCTCCCCGATGTTGTGCAGATATTCAAGAGTTTTAATATTTTTTTTTCTTTCCATTTATAACATTAAAAATGTTATACATTTAAAAATAAAATTTACATTATGTACAACTTAAAAAATATCTAACAGATCAATTGCATTTTTTTTTTATCGTATTCTGTATCATTTGAAGTGGATATTATGGATATATATGCAACTTTTTGATGAAATACACCAGGCATTTGAGAGTGGCAGACTCTCATTGTCAACTGAGTATTGCATGAAGTAATTGTAGGAGGTCATATCCCAATGCAAGTCAAATAATATAGAATTACTGTATAATAAAGTAAAATGAACAAACTTAGACAATAAGGGTATTGAGTGTCTTGGTAATCTAGAGAGGGATGATGTTCACAGGCATAGTATTTGGTCCTTCCATCCCTACAAGACATAGGGCAAGATTTATTATGATGCAAATGCCTAAATCCGTTGCAGGCTTGTTCATTTGAGTTTGCAACTCATATTAAAGGGACAGTCAACACTTGAGGTAACATTATGCGATATTGAAAAATAAAAAACAAAGATCCGCCTGCACCATACCCTTTTTGCCTTGCCTACTTGATTCTTGTAGTAATCACCGTCGATAACTTCTCTAATACGAGGTAAATATGGCAGCCGAACTCCCCCCACCGTTACGTAGCGACCTTCTTCTTCAAATGATCAGCCAATCAGAATCCAATCCTCGGTCAGAAATTGCAAGCGCGTGCATTTTCTGACCGAGGATTGGATTCTGATTGGCTGATCATTTGAAGAATATAGCATAATGTTACCTCGAGGAGTGACTGTCCCTTTAATAAAGCAGCGCACTGCTTCATAAACCCTCTCTGCCCAACTGGAGTTGCCAGATTAAAATCACCATGGATTCATTCAATCGGGTGATTGACAAGCCCTACTCTCACGCAATTGGTTGCTTGAGAATAGGGGTATTGCACAAGTGTTCCCTCGTGCAATGTTAAATATGGGGGACAAATTCGCCCCACAATTTGCGATTTGATACGGACAGGTTCACAATATCTTTCCATTAGCTTCTATTAAAATGTATTACTGTTTCACAGAAGTGGATTGTATATATGTGAGGCAGCTCTATTTTAGGGGCTATAAGTATAGTTATACACGTCCGGGGGCCTTTTTACACTATTGATATTGATACAATGAGCCTTTTTAGATTGCCCATTAGTGGAATTTTGGCAGCATGAGCCATATAGCGTCCTTTGTAGGTGTACTCTGTAGTATGCACACACTGTACACCTTATCTTATGAGCCCTATTTCCTCTACAGCCTTGTCTAGCCACATTGGGTTATGGTCACATCTCTTAGTTTGCACTTCGGTGCTATGGGGTGACCTCCGTTGTTGATTTGATCCTGACTGGTGGCTTTGTGATAGGATGGGATGTTTGCCACACACCTGATGTCTGTACCTCCTGTGTTGCGTATAGGGGCTTGCCCTTTTCCTCCTATCCTGGGATCGCATTGCGCTTGTAGCGATGACACTGAGCATGTGATACGCATGCGCAGTATAGTTAGGTCCGCCAGAGATTACTTAGGATCCCTGGCATTTCCCAGACTGTAATTCCTGCTGGTCAGGGGCCGCTATGCGCTGACCCATACGAGACCCGGTGATTACAAGCAATAGCTTGTGGCACAACTTTTAGCCCTGATGGACCCCATATGCTACTACGATCCCCCGTATGAAAATAGAATAGTGTATGTTCTATCTTCAGGTATAGTCTGTTTCTGGACAAAATCAGTCTGATCGACATTACTGTCAGGATTGTGTATATAGATTATCGGTTATTAGCGTGGGCTAGTGAACCTATTTTATCCGCTGCAGCTCCTGATCACTGAATATTTGATGTATCAATTATGGCTTACTTGGAGAGGGTTATTAGATCTGCAGGCTAGCTATATGTTCTCGGGTGTACCACTGACCCACTCGCCTGTTTTTTACATTATCTGCTTGTTTTGTACATTATCTGTTTGTTACATTATCAGGTTATGGCGTGGCTTGGAAACAAGGCTACAACTCAGTCTGCTCAGTTCTAGAACGGAGATGTTGTATAATCTTCTGTGTAGGTTATATATTCATGCTGTTGGCCTCTGTATCTACTTGTAGGGTTATCCAGATCATACCTAGATTTAGCTATAGTATATAAACACGTACCACCCTATGTGTATGTATGTGGATACACATTTGTTACTTGTCATTTCACTTCTGTTGTACTTAATTTAAAATTGCACTGTTTTGTTTACTTTGAACTGGTTGCCTAGGCAACAGTTCTTGGCGGTTTTTACACTGGGGGGAGGGTCTTATGTGAGGGTATAAATGTCTGATTTATAAAGAAAAAAGAAGGCGCCACCATAGTGCAATATCAGTGTTATCAAGAGAAGCCTGCACACCTATATACCGTACTTACAAGCTGTAGGGCACTTGAGAAGTGCAACAAGGGCCTCCTGGGCTCTTATAGTCACCCAGCAAACTTTCCCTGTATTCTCCAAAGGACCTCGACTTCTCCAGACAGGCTACTCAGTTTTTCTGTCCAGTTTTCATAAATTGATATCAGCCAGGGCAATAAAATATTATGAGCACGTCTCTGTCAATGGTCACAGAATACTGCTCCCAGGGAAATTTTCTCTTTCCCAAATTAAAATGAAATAAAGTCAGTGGAAAGTCTAATATGTTAAAAAGACTTTATTCTTAAAAATATAACACTTGTTATATTATGTAATATTTTTAAGAATAAAGTCTTTTTAACATATTAGACGTTCCACGGACTTTATTAGTATTATTACTATATTTCATCACAGCTCTGACATACAAGCATACGTTTATATAGTTTCTAGCTTAAAACTTTAACTCTGATAAATTGTTTGTTTAAAGCTATATCTGTGACACAGCCCTTTAGTGTTTCTCTTCCTACCTGTCAAACCGTACCTTTAGTGTAGCCTACTCTGGGGCCTCCTTTGCCCCGTCACCACTTTCTGTCGTAGTACCGCAAGGCTCTGTCCTCGGTCCCCTTCTCTTCTCAATCTACACGTCATCATTAGGTTCCCTAATAAAGTCCCACCATTTCCAATATCATTTGTATGCCGACGACACCCAAATCTACTTCACTGCACCAGACCTATCTCCTTCCTTGCTAACCCGTGTCACTGTCTTTCTCACATCTTTTCCTGGATGTCCTCTCACTACCTCAAGCTAAATCTGTCCAAAACTGAGCTAATTTTCCCTCTTCTTCAAAAATCTCCACCCCCAATCTCTCTATAACTGTCGACAACTCCATCATTATCCCCACCCTGCATGTCCAATGTCTCGGGGTCACATTTGACTCAGATCTTTCTTTCACTCCTCACATTCAGTCCTTAGCTAAAGCCTGCCGCTTCCACCTTAAAAATATCTCTAAAATTAGAAATTTCCTTAAACAAGACACAACTAAGATTTTAATCCACTCTCTCATTCTTTCCCGGCTCGATTACTGCAACTCTGTCCTCTCTGGTCTCCCCACCTGCAGCCTAGCTCCTTTACAATCCATAATGAATGCCTCTGCCAGACTCATCTTCCTTACACGTTGCTCTTCATCTGCTACACCTCTCTGCCAATCCCTTCACTGGCTTCCTCTTGCCTCTAGTATCAAACACAAAATTCTCATTCTGACATACAAAGCCCTCAACTGCACTGCTCCCCCCTTTATCTCAGACCTTGTCTCCAGATACTCTCCCTCCCGTCCCCTTCGCTCTGCTCATGACCTCCTACTCTCCTCCTCTCTGGTTACCTTATCGCACTCCCGTTTACAGGACTTCTCCAGACTGGCTCCCATCTTGTGGAACTCTCTGCCTCGCCCCACAAGACTCTCCGCTAGTTTTGAAAGCTTCAAGCGCTCCCTAAAGACTCTACTGTTCAGGGATGCATACAACCTATGCTAACCTTACTTTATACTAGTTCCACTCCTCCATTGCTATCCCCTGAACCCCCTTAGCATGTAAGCCTAAGAATCCAGCTGTTTGTTGATCACCTTCTTAAGAGCTGACTACAACAGTGCAACTCTTGGCAGGGCCCTCTGCCCATTTGATCCCTATAATTGTTTTGTTGTACTCCCCCTTTGTTTATAGCGCTGTGTAATCTGTTGGTGCGGTACAAATAACCAATAATAATAATAATAATGTATAGAAGACGTTAACATTCGTCCACACAGACAAACATCCAATGCCAGCTGCAGAATTGAATCAATACTATGATTAGCCACAAGATATAGTGAGACATTAAGCTATTAGATACTAGTAGATACATTTTGTGCACAACTTAATTACTCTTATACCAGGTGATAAATATTATAATAGCTGATTTTTTTTGCATATGTATCTATTTTTCAATATTAATTTGTTAAATTTACTGAGTCACCATTAACTATAATTACAAAAGATATCAGGCTAAAACAATAAATCTAAACAAAGATATCTTTACAGTATCTTTACAGTATCAGTGCTACACTGACTTTTTGTAATAATTAATTATTATTCATACTTATTTCAGTCAGTATATTAAGTTCAAGCAACTTAGTGTGTGTGCATGTACAAGTCCAGTTATTTAGTATGAATGCCTTATATCAAGAGATAATTCTCTCTCATTTTCAACATTCATTTTTTGGACACGCTTATTTCTAGAGTCAGGCAGTCTTTCTCTTTCGCAAACCTACTTGCATTGTTTGTACATAAACGTGTATATTACTGTCCTATACTCTATAATTTTGGGACAGCTAATACAAGCAACAATTCATAAGTCCCAGAATTTTGATTTAAAACACTGTGGAATTATCCCTTGCCTTTTCCTTTCTTTAAAACGCTTGTCTTTGTACTCCTCACCTGGTTGCCACCACACACGCTTGACACCATCTGAACCGAATAAGTTTATCTTGGCCTCATCAGACCACAGGACATGGTTCCAGTAATCCATGTCCTTAGTCTGCTTGTCTTCAGCAAACTGTTTGCAGGCTTTCTTGTGCATCATCTTCAGAAGAGGGTTCCTTCTGGGACGACAGCCATGCAGACCAATTTGATGCAGTGTGTGTCGTATGGTCTGACCACTGTCAGGCTGACCCCCCCATCACCTTCAACCTCTGCAGCAATGCTGGCAGCACTCATATGTCTATTTCCCAAATACAACCTCTGGATATGACGCTGAGCACGTGCACTCAACTTCTTTGGTCGACCATGGCGAGGCCTGTTCTGAGTGGAACCTGTCCTGTGAAAACGCTTTATGGTCTTGCCCACCGTGCTGCAGCTCAGTTTCAGGGTCTTGGCAATCTTCTTATAGCCTAGGCCATCTTTATGTAGAGCAACAATTCTTTTTTTTTCATATCCTCAGAGACTTCTTTGCCATGAGGTGCCATGTTGAACTTCCAGTGACCAGTAAGAGCGATAACACCAAATTTAACACACCTGCTCCCCATTCACACCTGAGACCTTGTAACACTAACGAGTCACATGACACTGGGGAGGGAAAATGGCTAATTGGGCCCAATTTGGACATTTGTACTTAGGGGTGTACTCACTTTTGTTGCCAACGGTTTAGACATTAATGGCTGTGTGTTGAGTTATTTTGAGGGGACAGCAAATTTACACTGTTATACAGGCTGTACACTCACTACTTTACATTGTAGCAAAGTGTCATTTCTTCAGTGTTGTCACATGAAAAGATATAATAAAATATTTACAAAAATGTGAGAAATGTAGTCACTTTTGTGAGATACTCTGTGTATGTGTGTGTGTATGTGTGTGTGTGTGTGTGTGTGTGTATATATATATATATATATATATATATATATATATATATATATATGTATGTATATGTGTGTGTGTGTGTGTGTGTATATATATATATATATATATATATATATATATATATATATATATATATGTATGTATATATGTGCGTGTGTGTGTGTATGTATGTATGTATATATATATATATATATATATATATATATATATGTGCGTGTGTGTGTATATATGTGTGTGTGTGTGTGTGTATGTATATATATATATATATATATATATACTATTGCATAATAAAACATATATACATTTTAACATAAACATTCACACGCTCTCAACACATGCACTCACACTCTCAATTACACGCACATACTCACTCACACACAGACACTCTCAAATGCACACATAAAAACACTCACACACACAGTCTTTTAATTACATACTCACACAAAGACACTCATTCTCAAAGACACACAGACACTCTGACTAACACATACACAGAGTCTACACATGACCCTTAGGACGAGGGCACACAGGCCTAGGTCTGCAGTCACAAATGACCGTAGACAGCAAGTTGCCAGGCACCACATACAATCAGACCCAAGACCAAATATATAATCTAAGGTGTAAATGACAGAGAAGTAACTGGGAGCTACCAGGGGTGACTAGATAACTGTCAGTCAGTGAGTAATAGTGATCTAGTAGGTGTGGAAATAGTTGAGGGTAGTAAATGCAAAGGGTTCGGATTACCAATGGAGAAAACCGCAAATGTTTTAGGTTTCTGCTAATTTTATACAATTGTAGTATGTCCATTCAGGTAATTGTTTCCTTTCCTCCTGTTATGTTGCAGTTGTTCGGTTTCCTGTTGCAAGAAGCACAAAGGTAATATGATTTTATAGTTGCAATATTGAGTATTATATGTTTTAAACTGTACGTTTTTTTTATTTTTTTAATACAAGATGCAACAAGCTGAGTAGAGGCTTGCCTTTTAACTCAATTATTTTCCTGCTCATAAAGGGACATTATACACTCATTTTGTCTTTGCATAAATGTTTTGTAAAAGATCTATTTATATAGCCCTTAAAGTTTTTTTGTTTTTTTAAATGTATAGTTTTGCTTATTTTTAAATAACATTGTTCTGATTTCCAGACTCCTCCTAACCAAGCCCCAAAGTTTTAGGAGAATACCGACATATACCTACTCCAGCTTGCTTCTGTTTGTGTAAAGGGTCTTTTCATATTAGGGGGGGGGGGTAAGATTCGAGGACTACTTTTTGATCATTTAAATCCAAATAGACATTTTGCTTTTCTTTGTTAGCTTCATAATATTATATTAAGTTTCATAGACCATTTTGAAGGCAACTGGTTGTATCTTGTCAATCACATGTTCACAGTGGTTTCCTCTGTTTGTATACTAAAATTAATAAATAATCCAACGTGTAAGCTATTATTAGCATGCCAGTAACTCTCCCTGTAAAAAAAAAAAAATTCCCCCCTACGGCAACATTTTCTAAGGGAAATGCCTTATGTTTACAAGCATTGCAATAGAAAGTAACTTTTTTTTTTCTTTCTTTTTTTCCTTTTCCATATAGATGAATGTTCTGTCAAGACTCAAAATTGTACAGTTGGCGGAATTTTACCTACCTTTAGAGAAGTTAAACACCAACCAGAAGAAGGTATATATCACTAATGGGAATATGGGTACTATGCAGATTGACTCGATTTATTTTTATATGGTCATTGCAATCCGCATAATTGATTGTGTAGCATCACCCAAAAACTTAAAGTGAAACTAAAGTGAATGTAAATTTAGATGATAAAGTGCACGTTTTTTAAAAATCTGATTAAAAACAGGGGCACTTTAATTCATCAAAATTTACATTTCACTCATGTTGTGAAAATACTTACCTTTTAATCTTGACAGCCGCTCCAGTGCTTCCCCCGGTCGTCTCAAGCCTCTTCATACGTCAGAAATGACGGATTGGTCATCCTCCAATCACGGCTTCAACGCCGTGATTGGAGGAAGCCGGATTCCTCATTTTAGACCCGGGAAGAGGCTTTACGATGGGCGGGGGAAGCGATGCAGCGGCTGTCAAGATTAAAAAGTATTTGCAAAACACGAGTAAAATGTAAATTTTTGTAAATTAAAGTATCCCTGTTTTTAATTGGATTTTTAAAAACCGGGCACTTCATCATCTAAATTTACATTCACTTTAAAGAGACATAATACCCATATGCTAAATCACTTGAAAGTGCTACAGCATAACTGTAAAAAGCTGACATGAAAATATTACATGAATATCTATATGTAAAAAAAAAAGGAATATTTTTTACCTTAAACTGTATTTATCTCAAAATAGTAAGGGCCCAGTAAACAGTTGTCCTTCAGCTACTGTCCAGCTGTAGGTTTAAAAAACAAACAGCCAATTGGCTTCATCAGTGCTGAGATCATGCTTTGCTGTACTGTGATCTCATGAGATTTTACTGAAATCTTTAAAGTTTTCATAGTAAACTTCCTTAAACTGAATAGGGAAATAACATGACTGTGCCTGCACATGCCAGTTGCATACTCCATTGCAAGTAACGGGACTAGCATTCTGATTGGCTGCTAAAAACCCCTTTACAATGGGATATGGCTTCTGAGGAAATTTTGAGGTAAAATATCTTCCTTTTTTTACATAGTGATGTTCAGGTGATATTTTCTAGTCCGCTTTTTACAGCTATACTGCATTACTTTCAAGTGCATGAATATTTGGGTATCATGTCATTTTAAGTTAATATTGGTTTTAAAAGACCATTAAATACAGTAGAATCGCTACAAGTGCATAATAAAAAGAAAGTGCTAAAGCATTTAATGTGAATTTTAAATGGACAGTAGATTTTTCTGACAAATTTCAAATTTTACTTCAGTTTGACAGCCTCCTCTATCATGGGACAGCCATCAACCAATCACAGACTCGTATACATATATGTTGTGAACTCTTACACCTGCTCAGTAGTTCCTGGTGCCTCAAAGTGTTCAAATAATAAGACTGCACAATTTGATAATGGAAGTAAATTAGAGAGTAGCTTAAAGGGCCATTATAGTTTAAAAATGACATGCTATAATCTGTTAATCATGTCATTTGATGACGATGGACCCTGCTCTTCTGTGTGTTTAACCCCCGCAGATGGGTAAAAACACAAAGTAGAAGTGCTGCTCAGGACCAGCAGTGCTCAGATTGGATCTGTGGCGATTTCTGCTCGCGATCACTTCTCACAGTAAAGCAGGGTCGATTTGCAAAACGACATGCTCTAACAGATTAGAACAGTGATGGCTAACCTTGGCATCCCAGATGTTTTGAAACTACATTTCCCATGATGCTTACGGACTCTGCAGTCTAGTCGAGCATCAAGGATAATGTAGTTCCGAAACATCAGGGGTGCCAAGGTTAGCCATCACTGGATTAGTGCATGCCATTTTTTTTTTTTTTTTTTTTTTAACTATTATGGTCCTTTAAAACTGCAGTCTCTGTCTCAATTGTGTAAGTTTCATTTTGTCTTTAGTCTTTCAAATCAGGGAGGTTTTCTAGTCCTAGCAAGGCCTTGTTTGTGTGCTGTATTTCAGGGTTTGATAAACCCATGCACCAGTTGTGCTCTGGTCCCTGACAAATATCCTGACCCTGCTGTTTTTGTAGAAAGGTGTGACCGTCCCAGCTGCACCTCTCCCTCCTGGTGTGACTTTCATCTGCCAACTCGTAAGTTGTCGGAGATCGTTTAGGAAGCGGCGGTTTAAACGTTTTGCATAATGATAAATCTAGCTTTTACATATCTAGGCTTGGTTCTTCAAGTAACACACACCAAGCATGCCTCCATTTTCTTTCTTATGTTTTAAATAAGACTATGGTTTAGGAAGGGTCTTATACCCACCTGAAATGTTTTAAGCTTGGGTTTCTATCTGTTCTCCATCAAGTGAATGTCAACTTTCATGATAAAGTGCCCAGTTTAAAAAAAAAAAAACTATTAAAAACAGGGGCACTTTCGTTCATGAAAGTTTACATTGCACCGGAGTTTACAAATACTTGCCACCTTTCTCCTGAAACACCGGAAGCTGTGATTGGAGAGAGCCGGTTTCGTCATTGCTGATGAAGTACAGAGGACCTGCAGGCGTGAGATCGGTGATCCGGGTTTCAAGAGAAGAAGGTAAGTATTTGTAAAATCCGGTACAATGTAAACTTTCATGAATGAAAGTGCTCCTGTTTTTAATAGTTTTTTTTTTTTTTTTTTTTAAAAACGGGCACTTTATCATGAAAGTTGACATTGACTTTAAGGAGAGCATCTCTTCTATGGTGAGTGCTAAAATATTAAAATTACAGTAAGTAATGCAATGTTTGTTAATTTGTTATATGTATCATGTTTAGATTTAATAATAATAAAAAAACATTTTACACTGAATTCTCTTACTACATCTCTGATCTATCAGTCACTGACTTTATAAAAAAATAACCTGATTTTGTTTTAAACATAATTTACACATTTTTTTCTTTGGTTAATAGCTGAATTAATTGCTGAAGATGATGAGTCTGATAGAATCTCTCAGCAAAAGCTGAAGCTTTTAGGTAAGTTGTAGGGATTATCGGTTACCATGTTTAATGAACATTTAACTCCATTGAATTCCCCATAAATTTGTGAAAATGAAACACGATTGAAACATGCATTTTATTATTTACGCACTTTGTTTATATTCCAGATATATACGGCACTTACTGAAATTTGTATAGCACAACAATTTATTAGTGTGATTTTTCAGGGAACATATACATTATTCTAACCGGCACCCTGATTGTTTTCATGAAGTGAATTAATAAGAACCTTATTCTTTTGCTATATCTATTTATTTATTTTTTTCTTCTTTGTAAAAATACATGCTTGCCTTAAGTTCTCTAGAGAGGCTGGAAGTCAAATTTTCTGAACCAGCTACATACTACAGAGGGATTGCTTAGAGCAGTGCTCATATTTATTTACTGCTAGTATTAATTGGTCAAAATCAAGAGGGTTTAGATGTGTAGCTGGTCCAGACACACTTGTAGCATATTTATGTATGCTTGCAGCCTCTCCAGAGACACACTCCAGTTTTTAAAGCAAAAATAGAATTTTTACAACAAAAGCAAACAAACAAAAAACTCATCTTGCTAATTTATTTTCATTTTTATTAATATACTGCAATTCAGATTTGAGATTAATGTCCCTTAAAGTATTTGTAATTTAGTAAATCATAAAGTCGATCATTCTACTAATTTAAAGGTACAGTAAAGTCAAAATTTAATTTTCACAAATCAGAACAGTAGATAGAGGGTGCCATTGTCCACTGGGCATATTTAAAGAATATAGTGTTAGTGTTTCATAGCCATCAATGTATATGCAGCTCTAATATTGCTCTTCTGCACAATTACACATTTTAATAAAAAAAGAAATAGCAAGAGCTTAATTTTGTAATATTCTCTGAGCTACAATAAAATGTCAAGCACAGAAAAAAGCCCACACAACATCTAAAAATAAATGACTTTATGATATGTTGTTTTTTTCCTTAACAATGCAAATGACATTTCATTAGTGTACTATGTTGTTTTATTGCTTCTAGGTCAGTGTGTCACCAGAAACATAAGATTAAGAGTTTGTGTTAAATCAAAGAAGCAATAAGCAGACTTCCACGTTCCTATTAGAATAATGTGCAAATAAAACATACATTGGCATATATATTCCAGAAGTGTTCGTGTTTTTGATTGGACCAAATTCCTTTGCTGACCTGTCTTTCCTTATCAGAGTTTGACATTTGTAATCAGAAATAGCAATTACTGAAGCTGGGTGGGTTTAACCTAGGGTTGCCACCTCGGCCATGTTTTCCTGGGCAGCTATGAGTGACATATGCTGCAGGGTGGAACGTGAATAGTGCTGTCCAGAGGAGCAATGCATGTTCCTCCCTGCACACCCAGCAACATGTGTAACTTATAAGTATCCAGGAAAACATGGCTGAGCTGACAACCCTAGTTTAGCCTCAAATTTCAGTGTGCAAATTCTTCTGATTGGTAATTTAAACCATTCAGAGGAATTTGTTTTGATTCAACTTCGACAGAGAGCGCTCCTATTTTCAGCATCCCTACTTCAAACCTTTTTTTATTCTTCAGGGGAATCAAAAGAACTGAAAGATTTACTACTCAATCCACATCTAAGGCAACTTCTGATGAACCTTGATAATTCAGATGAAAAAGAATCGTCAGTGAAGAAGTGTATGCAAGAGCCTTTATTTGTAGAGTTTGCCGACAGATGCTTGAGGATTGTTGAACCAGATGAAAAAGAAAATACGTGCCCTGACTGAAATCACCAACTTCCTTTTGTCGTCTGTTTATTAGACATTAGACATTTTTCTTTGTTATCCTTTAAAGCAGTGTTTTCCATCTTCAGTCCCCAGGACCCTTAAAGGAACATTAAACACTTTGAGATAGTAATATAAAATGATAAATCGTGTATATACATACATATATAAAAAAAAAACACTATACTTTCATTATTTATTTTGTCCCCCTTTACTGTAATTTCATTCTTAAATTATGAGCATTTCAGTTGCTATTAGAAATTGAAGAACACTGATATATTACACACAGCTATTGGCTGCACATTCTAGTGACCTATTTATAACTGTCCCTAATTGGCCACAGCAGAGAAAGTAACCTAAGTTACAACATGGCAGCTCCCATTTTTTTTTTTTATAGACACTAAAACTTTACACTTATTTTGTCAATATTTAAATAACTAATGAAACCTTAAAAAATACATCTACGTGTTGTTCTCAGACTAATCTTTTCTTTGAATGCTTCATTCTATGTAGCATTTATTTAGTGTTTAATGTCCCTTTTAACAAGCCGGATATTCTTTATAGGTAAAATAATCAGCTGATCAGTAACCATGGTTACTAACCTGCTCTTACCCATCTGATTATTTCACCTGTGCTCTAGTTAAGATATAATGAATATGCGTCCGGCTAGGGGTCCTGAGGACTGGATTTGGGAAACTGCTTTAAAAAGTGTTTTTTTTTTGTTTGTTTTTTCTCTAAAATGGATGATCATGTGATTGACTGTTCTTATCCACAGGCCATCTCTGTTGGTTTTGATATTAACGTAACCTTTTTCCTGTAACAAAATATTTAAATTTGTTTAAATAATGTTTTTTTGTTTTTTAAAGGTACAGTAAACGCAAAATTAAACTTTCAAGTTTCAGACAGGGTGAGCAATTTTAAACAACTTTCCAATTTACTTCTGTTATCAAATGTGCATTATTCTCTTAGTATTATTTGTTGAAGAGTAAACTTAGGTTGGTTAAGTGATCCAATGACAAGAGGAATATATGTGTAGCCGCTAGCCACCAGCTGTCACCCATTGGCGCATTGTGCATGAGCCTATTTAGGTATTCTTTTCAACAAAGAATACCAAGAGAACTATGCAAATGTGATAATAGAAGTAAATTGGAAAGTTATTTAAAGGGATATGAAACCCAACATTTTTATTTAATGATTCAGAGGGAGAATGCGATTTTAAAGGGACAGTGAACACTGGAATTTTTGTTGTTTTAAAAGATAGATAATCCCTTTATTACCAATTCCCCAGTTTTGCATAACCAACACAGTTATATTAATATACTTTTAACCTCTGTGATTACCTTGTATCTAAGCCTCAGCAAACTGCCCCCTTATTTTAGTTCTTTTGACAGACTTGCATTTTAGCCAATCAGAGCTGACTCCTCAGTAAATTCACGTGTATGAGCTCAAAGTTATCTATATGAAACACATGAACTAATGCCCTCTAATGGTGAAAAACTATCAAAATGCATTTAGACTAGAGGTGGCCTTCAAGGTCTAAGAAATTAGCATATTAAATTCCTAAGGTTTAGCTTTCAACTAAGAATACCAAGAGAACAAAGCAAAATTGGTGATAAAAGTAAATTTGAAAGTTATTTAAAATTACATGCCCTATTTGAATCATGACTGTCCCTTTTTAAACAACTTTCTAATTTACTTTTATCAATTTTTCTTCGTTCTCTTGGTATCTTTCGTTGATAAACAGGGACATTTGCTTAGGAGCCTGATCATTTCTGGAGCACTATTTGGCAGCAGTTTTGCAAGAATGTTATTCATTTGCAAGATCACTAGCTGGTAGCACTATTTCCTGCTATGTAGTGCTCCGGATACCTACCTATGTATCTCTTCAATACTGAATATGATGGGAACGAAGCAAATTGTATAATGGAAGTAAATGGGAAATTTTTAGGTTTCATATCCCTTTAAAATTGCATGCTATATCTGAATCATGAAAGTTTCATTTTGACTTTACTACTGTACCTTTTATGGAGGAAAGAATGGGCCATGTAAAGCAGCTGGTGTGTTGCATGCAGCCATGTATTCTGAAAAGCCTGTAGCTATTTGCCATCAAAATATGATTATTTTTTACGCATATGGTTGTATTATATTTGTAATATTACTTTTATAAAAATACATTTTATTGAAGCTGTTAATGTATCCTTATCATTTATCTGTTTATTGTTGGAACTAGCATGGCAAAATTGTACGTTTGCCAATACCTTCTCTCAGATATGAAATCCTCTTACACCGCTGAACTTCAGTGAGAAGCTCAGTCCACACAAGATTTAAAATAAAAAAAAAAAATGTAAAGGGGAAGTGAACAATTCTTTTAAGTCAAAACCTTATCCAGAAGTTAATATAGATTCTCCCTCTGAAAATGTTTAACTTTATTTTAAAAAGAGGCTTAAGACCCTCAGACCCCCAGTGTCTACCCCCTCCTCTTAAATTTTATAGGGTGGGATGTACAGCCAATGAAAAGGATACTGTTCACTCCTTAGGCAGCACATTCTGCACGCTAGTGGGTTGGGGGCCAATATTTGGCGGCTTCAGTTTGCTGCACCTAAAACAAAGGATAACTTCTGGATGTGCAGCCCAACAAGCTAAAGAAGGGGTGGATAGGCTGTCAGCTCAGAAGCATGCAGAATGCATTGCCTATGTAGATATATAGGGGGGGGGAAGCACTAATACAAGAGGTATCCTTGGGGGTCTTACGTCAGCCATTTTTTAGATAAATTTAAAGAATAGCAAGAGGTATTCTTGCAGGTCTTAAGTCAGCCATTTTTTGGATAAATTTAAAGGAATCGCAAAATATACATGGGTGCATTTCACTTTTAAATAGAAGCGTTTTCACTAGGGATAGACCAATATAATTTTTTTCAAGGCCGATACCGATTATTGGCTGCCTTTCAGGCCGATAACAGGGGCCGATATTCTGTACATCGGCCTCTGTTATCAGCCTGAAAGTATCGGCCTTGAAAAAATTATATCGGTTACATTATGATATGTAAAGAAAAAAGAAGGCGCCACCATGGCCTAGTACCACCGACACAGTATGATAAAGTTGCAAGATGTCAAATAATACTCACAAAGGTGAAGCACCCAATGGTGCTAATGGGGCAGACTGGAACTTCACAGTGGTCCAGCTCACTGTATAGAACCAGCAATGGTGTCCGGTCAGAAATCCCTTGGGGAAGCCTTCTTAACACCTGCTTTTTCCTGATACGGATCGTCAATGCCTTTCCCTTTAGGAGAGTTTCAATACAGAGTTCTAGGTTCGAGAAGTGCAAAAATGTCTGCCCTAATGAATTACAGCTTGGCACTTTTCCATTACAATGTCTCTTTTACCCCTTAACCCAAAATGACATATCATGTGGTACAAAGCCCACTTCTCGACCCTAGAACTGTGTTGAAACTCTCCTAAAGGGAAAGTCATTGACGATCCGTATCAGGAAAAAGCAGGTGTTAAGAAGGCTTCCCCAAGGGATTTCTGACCGGATACCATTGCTGGTTCTATACAGTGAGCTGGAGCACTGCGAAGTTCCAGTCTGCCCCATTAGCACCATTGGGTGCTTCACCTTTTGTGAGTATTATTTGACATTTTGCAACTTTATCATACTGTGTCGGTGGTACTAGGCCATGGTGGTGCCTCTGTTTTTTTTTTTTCTTTAGATCATCACACACCAGGATTTGACCGTCCTCTGACAGAGTGCTGCTGCCTTTTGGATTACATTGGACTTTTGTGTTCTGCTGGTGTATGGTTTTTATATATATATATACACTACTATAATATATATTTTATATTTCAATTTTTATTTATAGTTTTTCTTGTTTGTAGATCTAGCATTGGGAAGTGCTCCCTTTTGTGCTTGTGTGTACCTAGGTACACCCATACCCAGTTTTCTTTCAACATTATATGTTGTTTTTTTTTCCTTTAAAAATGCAAATGACATTTCATTAGTGCACTATGTTGTTTTATTGCTTCTAGGTCAGCGTGTCACCAGAAAAATAAGATTAAGAGTTTGTGTTAAATCAAAGAAGCAATAAGCAGACTTCCACGTTCCTATTAGAATAATGTACAAATAAAACATAGATTAGCATATATATTCCAGAAGTGTTCGTGTTTTTGATTGGACCAAATTCCTTTGCTGACCTGTCTTTCCTTTAACATTTTGTTCTTTTAACAGATATATAATCCCTTAATTACCCATTCCCCAGTTTTGCATAACCAACACAGTTATAATAATACACATTTTGCCTCTGTAATTACCTTGTATCTAAGCCTCTGCAGACTGCCCCCTTATTTCAGTTTTTTTGACAGACTTGCATTTTAGCCAATCAGTGCTCACTCCTCGGTAAATTCACGTGCACAATCTCAATGTTATCTATATGAAACACATTAACTAATTCCCTCTAGTGGTGAAAAACTGTCAAAATGCACTTAGTTTAGGCTAAGCCTTTAGTGTTCTGGTAAGAGGGTGAACTTTGGAAAAGAGCGAACCCATGTCACTTCCTGTGCGTTACATCAACTGTTTTACATACCTGGCCGCATACGTCACTGGTAAAATATTTAGAGCTGTGAAATTCGGAACCCTTTCTAGAGCGCATGCATGTGATTTTGTATCGTAAATGGTGCGCTCATGGAAAGCTGTTTATTACGCTCCTCAGCAATATTCGGAAACTCCGCCCCCCACTGCAACTACTCCCATTACTACTACTGCTCTAAAGCCGAGTCTCCGTGCTCGTGCATGACAAACAGCTGTTCTCTTTGTTAATCAACCAATAGATTTACTGCTGCAACAAATGTTTGCTCCCTTCAATGTCATTGTGTTTCATGCACGAGCACAGAGACTCAGCTTTAGAGTAGTAGTAGTAATCGGAGTAGTTGCAGTGAGGGGCGGAGTTCCGAATATTGTAGAGGAGCATGTAAGGAGGTTAAAATTAAGATAAATCCTGGAGAGGTCCTCTTACTCTGGGAAACAAGACTTCATAGCTAATGTACTATTCTTATGGGAACAAAGGCCTCATATCCACAACTGACATATGGGTAAACTTTCCCTTTTTTCTTTTCTTTCCTACGTAACTGTCTAATCCACAGGGGTGAATAGAAATGTGTACAGTATGATGAGAAATATGAAGCTCAGTTCGGTTATGTTAATTCAGCATGTTGGAAATTTTCTCTTTTTTTTTTCTCGTCTTTTTCTTTTCTCTTTTTTTTTTTTTTTTTTTTTTTTCCTCAGCCTCACGGCACAGTACGGACTTGAAAAGGTGTACATGCGATAGGATCTCTTTCCACTTCCCCATTTCCCCCTTACCTATACCCCTTCCTGTCCCCATCCTTTCCTTTAACTTTAGAAAACATTGGGTCAATATTGTCTCACAATGTATATGTACTCAATTGTTATCTTGATGTTCAGAGAAATATCACACTGTTGTCAAATTGTTATACCCAATAAAAATTACTTAAACAACAAATCCTGGAGAGGTCAGGAGCCTGAGGAAAGTGTGGCAGCCAGCAGCGGCGCCCTTGCAGTATCCCCCTCTCTCCCCTCTTTTTTTTGCTCTCTCTCTCTCCCCCCCTCTCTTTTGCTGTCTCTCCCTCTCTTTCCATCTAAAGGGGAGGAGAGTCCACGGCTTCATTCATTACTTTTGGGAATAAAGAACCTGGCCACCAGGAGGAGGCAAAGACACCACAGCCAAAGGCTTAAATACCTCCCCCACTCCCCTCATCCCCAGTCAATTCTTTGCCTTTCGTAACAGGAGAATGGCAGAGAAGTGCCGAAGATTCGGAGTAGTCTCTTATGGAGGATAGTACTCTTCAGAATGGGACTGGAGTTTTAAGTAGTCCTGTCAGCCTCTCAGTGAGAGCTTGGATGAAAGATAGAGTCCGGAGCTGCAGGGAGAGTCTTTCTGTGAAACCATCCCGACTCATATTAACAGCTCCACAAGCATTCAGCGTTGACGAATTTCGCTGCCTGCTTTCTGCACTCAAGTCCATGTCACACTTGAAGGGCCGTCTTCATGTTCCACGGCTTTGATTCCGGTAAGATCGTTTAATTTTTTTATACACAACGATAACACAGAAATCAGGGTCACAGTGTGGCGCCTTTTATCTTATGGAATCAAGGGTTAATATTCCTAGTAAGGGGATTATTGAACAGGGGGGGTTTATACATAATATTGTTTATTGTGTTATTGCTGCATTATGTGCGAGATGAGGCTCTGGCAATGGAGGAACTTCAGGATGACTTCCAGGAGTATTTGTGTGGCCGGTTTTGAAGTGTTTTCTCCTTAGTGCAGGGACGGTCCTGCGTGGCATCCCAGGTGACCGGGTGTGACGGTCTCCACTTCCTCTGTTGATCAGCAGCATAGGAGATGAAGCTGTTTCTGTAGTCCTGGTCATAGGAGGTGGTGAGTGCCCCGGCCATCGGAGGATATAAAGGTGCCTGTTTATTAAGCTAGTCTACTCCATAATAAAAGTGCAAGCTATGGAGGACTCTGACGCGTTAGAGGGTACTCCCTCTTTAAAAAGTCTCATTCCTGTGTTTATTGTGAGGAGGTTCTTGTAGATTAGCCTGCTCAACTATTTTCCACATGCACTGATAAATTTGCGACATCTAAAACTAAAGGGATGTCTAGTACTACTGAGCCGTCCACCTCTGAGGGCTCCGTGTCACAGGAGGTGCGTTCCCTGCTTTTTTTATCTGAGTGCACATGCAGCGCTCCAGGGTCCAACCATTGCTCCTACGGGAGAGATTTGTTGGCCGTCAGATTTTTCGGATCAACTGCAAATGGCGGTATCGAAAGTGATCCATGCCTTACCATGTTCTGCTAAGCGCAAGCATAGGGCGTATCATGGTGGCCCAGCCCAAGGGTTGTCTACGCCTATGGAAATATCAGAGGCGTTATATGATGACGAAGCCCACTCCGACTCTTCGGATGAGACTCCTGGGTCGGAGTCCGTGTCGTCTCATCCTCCGGCTGCGGAGAAGCCTGACTTTAGGATGGAGAATTTGCGCTTTTTGCTGAAGCAACTGCTTGCTACTCTGGAGGTTCCGGAACCAAAGCTTCTGGAGCAACCTTCGATTCCTAAGCTTGATAAGGTATACAAGGACAGGGTAGTGCCTCAGATCTTCCCGGTCCTGTTAAGATGGCTAATATTATTAAGAATGAATGGGAGCTATTAGGTTCTTCCTTTCCCCTTCTTCCTTTAAGAAACTGTTCCCCGTTCCGGACTCTCAGCTCGAGCTGTGGGGGACTGTCCATAAGGTGGATGGTGCTATCTACGCTCGCAAAGAGGACGACTATTCCTCTCGAAGATAGTTAGTCGTTTAAAGAGCCCATGGATAAAAAGTTGGAAAACATGTTAAGGAAAATGTTTCAGCACACGGGGTTTGTTTTTCAACTGGCAACGGCTGTAGCCGTGGTTGCCGGAGCTGCGACATATTGGTGTGAATCCATGTGTGATATGATCGAGAGGGAGACTTCCATCGACGAGATACAGGATAAGATTAAGGCGTTGAAGGTCACCAATTCTTTCATTTGTGACGTCAATATGCAAATTATTCGCCTGAACTCAAAGGTTTCAGGATTCTCTGTTTTAGCTCGCAGGGCTCTGTGGCTAAAGTCTTGGTCTGTGAACATGACCTCTAAGTCGAAGGAAAGATTCTGTTCAGTCCAGGATTGGATTCGATCATATCCACGGTTACGGGAGGCAAGGAAGCTTTCCTACCGCAGGATAAGAAGGCTAAGCCTAAAGGATCTACTTTTCTTCCCTTTTGCACGGACAAGGCCCAGCGCCAGCAGCCCGCCGTGAAAGCGGATCAGTCCAAGGGAACTTGGAAGCCTGCTCAGTCTTGGAACAAGTCCAAGCAGAACAAGAAGCCTGCCGAGACTAAATCGGCATGATGGGGCTGCCCCGACCGGTCTCCGGATCAAGTAGGGGCAGATTGTCTCTCTTCTCTGAAGCCTGGTTGCAGGATGTTCAGGACCCCTTGGGTTCTGGAGGTTGTCAGCCAGGGTTACAGGATAAGGTTCAGGTCCCATCCGCCCAGGGGCAGATTCCTCCTGTCAAACCTGTCTTCAAGACTGGAAAAGAGAGAGGACTTTCTAGAATGTGTGAGGGATCTCTCCCCTCTAGGCGTTATCGTACCAGTACCCGAGCAGAAAGGGGTCTAGGGTAATATTCAAATCTCTTCCTAAGAAGGAGGTCATGTTCCACCCAATTCTGGACTTCGTGTTTAAACAAGTTTCTGGCTGTTCCATCGTTCAAAATGGAATCTATTCTGCCCCTAGTTCAAGAGGGACAGTTCATGACAATAGACTTGAAGGATGCTTACCTTCATGTTCCAATTCACAGGGACCACTTCAAGTTCCTAAGATTTGCGTTTCTGGACCAACACTTCCAGTTTGGGGCCCTTCCCTTCGGTCTGGCGACTGCCCCGAAAGTCTTCATGAAGGTTCTGGGGGTGCTTCTTGCAGTGACCAGATCCAGGGGCATTGCTGTGGAGCCCTATTTGGATGACATTCTAGTCCAGGCGCTGTCATTCAGCCTCACAGAGGATCATTCAAGGGCCTCCTCAAGCCCTTCGGTGGCTCAGTGTATGGAGATGATCGGGCTCATGTTTTCCAGCATAGACGTCATCCCTTTCGCCAGCTTCCATCTCAGACCTCTTCAATTGTGCATGTTGAGACAGTGGAACGGCGAACATTCAGATCTATCACAGCAGATATCCATGGATGCTCGGATCAGGGACTACCTCTTTTGGTGGATTCGTCCAGAGCATCTGTCCCTGGGGACATCCTTCTTGAGACCGTCCTGGGAGATTGTGACCACAGACGTGACTCTGGCAGGTTGGGGAGCTGTTTGGGGTGCCAGAATGGCCCAAGGAAAATGGACCCGGGAGGAGATAAAAAATATTCTGGAACTTCGAGCAATCTACAATGCTCTGAGGGCATGGCCTCCTCTGGGGCTGTTCAGCTTCATCAGATTCCAGACCGACAACATTACCTCAGTGGCTTACATCAACCATCGGGGGGAACGAGGAGCTCCCTAGCAATGAGGGAGGTGTCTCAGATTTTTGAGTGTGCAGAGTTTCACAGCTGCTTGCTCTCAGCGATCCACATTCCAGGTGTGGACAACTGGGAAGCGGATTTTCTCAGCAGGCAAGCCTTCCATCCGGGGGAATGGTCTCTTCACCCCAAAGGGTTTGCGGAGATTTGTCTCAGATGGGGAACGCCGGAGATAGATCTCAAGGCATCCAGACTCAATTGCAAGGTGCCCCGATACGGGTAGAGGTCAAGGGATCCTCTGGCAGAGCTGATAGATGCCTTGGGGATTCAGCCTAGCTTACATTTTTCCACCGCTACCTCATGTAGTGGCACGCATCAAGCAGGAGCGAGCTTTGGCCATCCTGATTGCTCAATCATGGCCGCGGAGGACAGGGATCTGGTGGGGATGTCATCCTCTCCGCCATGGAGGTTACCTTGTCGCAGGGATCTGCTGGAATGGGATTCCTTTCAACATCAAAATCTCGTTTCTCTGAGGCTGACTACGTGGAGATTGAACGCTTAGTTTTAGCCAAGAGAGGTTTTTCTGAAAGTGTGATTGACACTCTAGTTCAGGCAAGGAAGCCAGTCACTCATCGCATCTACCATAAAGTGTGGAGGACTTACTTGTCCTGGTGTGAGAAGTACGCATATCCTTGGCACAAGGTGAATGTATCCAGGATTCTGTCTTTTCTCCAAGAGGGTTTGGAGAAGGGTCTTGCTGCCAGTTCCTTAAAGGTACAGATTTCGGTATTATCAGTTTTGTTGCACAGGAGACTCGCTGAGTTTCCTGACATTCAATCTTTTGTTCAGGCTCTGTCTAGAATTAGGCCTGTCTTTAGGCAGTCTGCTCCCCCATGGAGCTTAAACTTGGTCTTTAAGGTATTGCACAGGGTTCCGTTTGAGCCTATGCATTCTACTGACATTAAGATTCTGTCTTGAAAGGTTCTCTTCCTGTTGGCTATTGCATTGGCACGCATAGTATCTGAGCTGGCTGCCTTGCAATTCGAGCCTCCTTATCTGGTTTTTCATGCGGATAAGGCTGTTCTTCGCACCGGTTTGGGATTTCTTCCCAAGGTGGTGTCTAACCGTAACATCAATCTGGAAATAATTGTTCCTTCTTTGTGTCCTAACCCTTCTTCTTCCAAGGAGAAGTTTCTTCACAACCTGGATGTGGTTTGTGCCTTGAAGTTCTATCTTCAGGCTACGAAGGATTTCAGACAGTCTACATCTCTTTTTGTGGTGTATTCCGGGAAGCGCAAGGGGCAGAGGGCCTCTTCTACTTCTTTGTCCTTTTGGTTGAGGAGCTTGATTCGATTGGCCTATGAGACAGCGGGACATAAGCCTCCTCAGAGGATTACGGCTCATTCAACTAGAGCTGTGGCTTCGTCTTGGGCCTTGAAGAATGAGGCCTCTATGGAGCAGATTTGTAAGGCGGCTACCTGGTCCTCCTTACACACTTTTACAAAGTTTTACAGCTTTTACGTTTTTGCTTCTGCGGAAGCTGATTTTGGGAGAAAGGTTTTACAGGCTGTGGTGCCCTCAGATTAGGGTCTGCCTTTTTGACCTCCCGGTTTCATTCAGTGTCCTCTAAAGCTTGGGTATATGTTTCCAAAAGTAATGAATGAAGCAGTGGACTCTCCTCCCCTTTAGATGGAAAACTTAAATTATGCTTACCTGATAATTTTATTTCCATCGTAGGGAGGAGAGTCCACGGCTCCTACCCGTAACTCTGGTGGGCAGACCTAAATGTTATTGTCTTCTGGCACCATTTATACCCTGATATTTATCCTACTGTTCCTTGTTCTCTCAGGAGATTGACTGGGGGATGAGGGGAGGTATTTAAGCCTTTGGCTGGGGAGTCTTTGCCTCCTACTGGTGGCCAGGTTCTTTATTCCCAAAAGTAATGAATGAAGCCACGATGGAAATAAAATTATCATGTAAGCATAATTTATGTTTTTGCTCTCTATCCTCTCTCTCCTCCCTTTCTTTTACTCTCCCCCTCTTTTGCCATCTCTATCACTCTCTTTTGCTCTCTCTCCCCCCCTCTCTTTTGCTGTCTCTCTCCCTCTTTTGCTCTCTCTCTCCCCCCTCTTTTTTTGCTCTCTCTCCCCCCTCTCTTTTTCCCCCTCTTTTGCTCTCTCCCCTCTCTTTTGCTCTGTCTCTCCCCCCTCTCTTTTGCTCTCTCTCTCCCTTTTTTGCTCTCTCTCCCCCCTCTCTTTTCCCCCCTCTTTTGCTCTCTCTCCCCCTCTTTTGCTCTCTCTCCCCTCTCTTTTGCTCTCTCTCTCTCCCCCTCTCTTTTGCTCTCTCTCTCTCCCCCTCTCTTTTGTTCACTCTCTCCATTCTCCCCCTCTCTTTTGCTGTTTCTCTCCCTCTCTCTTGCTATCTCTCCATCTCTTTTTCTGTCTCTCTCCCCTCTTTTGCTCTCTCTCTCCCCCTCTCTTTTGTTCACTCTCTTCATTCTCCCCCTCTCTTTTGCTGTTTCTCTCCCTCTCTCTTGCTGTCTCTCCATCTCTTTTGCTGTCTCTTTCCCCCTCTGTTGTGCACTCTCCCCTCTCTTTTGCTCTCTCTCTCTCTCCCCCTCTCTTGTGCTGTCTCTCTCCCTCTCTTTTGCGTTCTCTCCCCCTCTTTTGCGCACTCTCCCCTCTCTTTTGCTCTCCCCCCTCTCTCTTCCCCTCTTTTGCTCTCTCTCTCCCCCTCTATTTCTCTTGTTAAGTGTATCCAGTCCACGGATCATCCATTACTTATGGGATATTCTCTTTCCCAACAGGAAGTTGCAAGAGGATCACCCACAGCAGAGCTGCTATATAGCTCCTCCCCTAACTGTCATTTCCAGTCATTCTCTTGCAAGCTTCAACCAAGATGGAGGTCGTAAGAGGAGTGTGGTGTTTTATACTTAGTTTATTCTTCAATCAAAAGTTGTTATTTTTAAATGGTGCCGGAGTGTACTGTTTATCTCAGGCAGTATTTAGAAGAAGAATCTGCCTGCGTTTTCTATGATCTTAGCAGAAGTAACTAAGATCCATGGCTGTTCTCACATATTCTGAGGAGTGAGGTAACTTCAGAGAGGGAATGGCGTGCAGGTTTTCCTGCAATAAGGTATGTGCAGTTAATATTTTTCTAGGGATGGAATTTGCTAGAAAATGCTGCTGATACCGAACTAATGTAAGTAAAGCCTTAAATGCAGAGAGAGCTACTGGTATCAGGCTTATTAATAGAGATGCATACTCTTATAAAAATGTAATATAAAACGTTTGCTGGCATGTTTAATCGTTTTTATATGTATTTGGTGATAAAAATTTATTGGGGCCTAGTTTTTTTCCACATGGCTAGCTTGAATTTTGCCTAGTAACAGTTTCCTTAGGCTTTCCACTGTTGTAATATGAGTGGGAGGGGCCTTTTTTGTGCAGCTAAAAATACTGACAGAGACATTCAGCTTCCCTCTGCATGATCCAGGACATCTCTGGAGGGCTCAAAAGGCTTCAAAGTCGTTTTTGAGGGAGGTAAAAAGCCACAGTAGAGCTGTGGCAGTTGTTGTGACTGTTAAAAAAAGGGAAAAAAAAACAAAAAACGTTTTTGTCTTTTATTATTCTGTTTTGGGTATTAAGGGGTTAATCATCCATTTGCAAGTGGGTGCAATGCTCTGCTATCTTGTTACATACACTGTAAAAATTTTGTTAGTGTAACTGCCTTTTTTCACTGTTATTTCAAATTTTGACAAAATTTGTGTTTCTTAAAGGTGCAGTAACGTTTTTTATATTGCTTGTAAACTTGTTTAAAGTGTTTTCCAAGCTTGCTAGTCTCATTGCTAGTCTGTTTAAACATGTCTGACACAGAGGAAACTACTTGTTCATTATGTTTGAAAGCCATGGTGGAGCCCCATAGGAGAATGTGTACTAAATGTATTGATTTCACCTTAAACAGTAAAGATCAGTCTTTAACTATAAAAGAAATATCACCAGAAGATTCTGACGAGGGGGAAGTTATGCCGACTAACTCTCCCCACGTGTCAGACCCTTCGCCTCCCGCTCAGGGGATGCACGCTAACATGGCGCCAATTACATCAGGGACGCCCATAGCGATTACCTTGCAGGACATGGCTGCAATCATGAATAATACCCTGTCAGAGGTATTATCCAGGTTGCCTGAATTAAGAGGCAAGCGCGATTGCTCTGGGGTTAGGAGAAATACAGAGCGCGCACATGCTGTAAGGGCCATGTCTGATACTGCATCACAATATGCAGATCATGAGGACGGAGAGCTTCAGTCTGTGGGTGACATCTCTGATTCGGGGAAACCTAATTCAGAGATTTCTAATTTTAAATTTAAGCTTGAGAACCTCCGTGTGTTGCTTGGGGAGGTATTAGCTGCTCTGAATGACTGTAACACAGTTGCAGTACCAGAGAAATTGTGTAGGCTGGATAAATACTATGCGGTACCGGTGTGTACTGATGTTTTTCCTATACCTAAAAGGCTTACAGAAATTATTAGCAAGGAGTGGGATAGACCGGGTGTGCCTTTTTCCCCACCTCCTATATTTAGAAAAATGTTTCCAATAGACACCACTACACGGGACTTATGGCAGACGGTCCCTAAGGTGGAGGGAGCAGTTTCTACTTTAGCAAAGCGTACTACTATTCCGGTTGAGGACAGTTGTGCTTTTTCAGATCCAATGGATAAAAAAATTGGAGGGTTACCTTAAGAAAATGTTTATTCAACAAGGTTTTATTTTACAGCCCCTTGCATGCATTGCGCCTGTCACGGCCGCGGCGGCATTCTGGTTTGAGGCCCTGGAAGAGGCCATCCATACAGCTCCATTGACTGAAATTATTGACAAGCTTAGAACACTTAAGCTAGCTAACTCATTTGTTTCTTATGCCATTGTTCATTTGACTAAGCTAACGGCTAAGAATTCTGGATTCGCCATCCAAGTGCGTAGGGCGCTATGGCTTAAATCCTGGTCAGCTGACGTGACTTCGAAGTCTAAATTACTCAACATTCCTTTCAAGGGGCAGACCTTATTAGGGCCTGGTTTGAAGGAAATTATTGCTGACATTACTGGAGGTAAGGGTCACACCCTTCCTCAGGACATGGCCAAAGCAAAGGCCAAACAGTCTAATTTTCGTGCCTTTCGAAATTTCAAGGCAGGTGCAGCATCAACTTCCTCCGCTTCAAAATAAGAGGGAACTTTTGCTCAATCTAAGCAGGCCTGGAAACCTAACCAGTCCTGGAACAAAGGCAAGCAGGCCAGAAAGCCTGCTGCTGCCTCTAAGACAGCATGAAGGAACGGCCCCCTATCCGGCGACGGATCTAGTAGGGGGCAGACTTTCTCTCTTCGCCCAGGCGTGGGCAAGAGATGTTCAGGATCCCTGGGCGTTGGAGATCATATCTCAGGGATATCTTCTGGACTACAAAGCTTCTCCTCCACAAGGGAGATTTCATCTTTCAAAGCTATCTGCAAATCAGATAAAGAAAGAGGCATTCCTACGCTGTGTGCAAAACCTCCTAGTTATGGGAGTGATCCATCCGGTTCCGCGGACGGAACAAGGACAGGGTTTTTATTCGAATCTGTTTGTGGTTCCCAAAAAAGAGGGAACCTTCAGACCAATTTTGGATCTAAAGATCTTAAACAAATTCCTCAGAGTTCCATCTTTCAAAATGAAAACTATTCGGACCATCTTACCCATGATCCAAGAAGGTCAGTACATGACCACAGTGGACTTAAAGGGTGCCTACCTTCACATACCGATTCACAAAGATCATCATCGGTTTCTAAGGTTTGCCTTTCTAGACAGGCATTACCAATTTGTAGCTCTTCCCTTCGGGTTGGCTAAACCCCCGAGAATCTTTACAAAGGTTCTGGGCTCACTTCTGGCGGTTCTAAGACCGCGAGGCATAGCGGTGGCTCCGTATCTAGACGACATCCTGATACAGGCGTCAAGCTTTCAAGTCGCCAAGTCTCATACAGAGATAGTTCTGGCATTTCTGAGGTCGCACGGGTGGAAAGTGAACGAGGAAAAGAGTTCTCTATCCCCACTCACAAGAGTCTCCTTCTTAGGGACTCTTATAGATTCTGTAGAAATGAAAATTTACCTGACGGAGTCCAGGTTATCAAAACTTCTAAATGCTTGCCGTGTTCTTCACTCCATTCCGCGCCCTTCGGTAGCTCAGTGTATGGAGGTAATCGGCTTAATGGTAGCGGCAATGGACATAGTGCCATTTGCGCGCCTTCATCTCAGACCGCTGCAATTATGCATGCTGAGTCAGTGGAATGGGGATTACACAGATTTGTCCCCTCTGCTAAATCTGGATCAAGAGACCAGAGATTCTCTTCTCTGGTGGTTGTCTCGGGTACACCTGTCCAAGGGTATGACCTTTCGCAGGCCAGATTGGACAATTGTAACAACAGATGCCAGCCTTCTAGGTTGGGGTGCAGTCTGGAATTCCCTGAAGGCACAGGGATCGTGGACTCAGGAGGAGAAACTCCTTCCAATAAATATTCTGGAGTTAAGAGCGATATTCAATGCTCTTCTGGCTTGGCCTCAGTTAGCAACTCTGAGGTTCATCAGATTTCAGTCGGACAACATCACGACTGTGGCTTACATCAACCATCAAGGGGGAACCAGGAGTTCCCTAGCGATGTTAGAAGTCTCAAAAATAATTCGCTGGGCAGAGTACCACTCTTGCCACCTGTCAGCAATCCATATCCCAGGCGTGGAGAACTGGGAGGCGGATTTTCTAAGTCGTCAGACTTTCCATCCGGGGGAGTGGGAACTCCATCCGGAGGTGTTTGCTCAATTGATTCATCGTTGGGGCAAACCAGAGTTGGATCTCATGGCGTCTCGCCAGAACGCCAAGCTTCCTTGTTACGGATCCAGGTCCAGGGACCCAGAAGCGACGCTGATAGATACTCTAGCAGCGCCTTGGTTCTTCAACCTGGCTTATGTGTTTCCTCTGCTCCCTCGACTGATTGCCAAAATCAAACAGGAGAGAGCATCGGTGATTCTGATAGCACCTGCGTGGCCACGCAGGACTTGGTATGCAGACCTAGTGGACATGTCATCCTTTCCACCATGGACTCTGCCTCTAAGACAGGAACTTCTGATACAAGGTCCTTTCAATCATCCAAATCTAATTTCTCTGAGACTGACTGCATGGAGATTGAACGCTTGATTCTATCAAAGCGTGGCTTCTCCGAGTCAGTCATTGATACTTTAATACAGGCACGAAAGCCTGTTACCAGGAAAATCTACCACAAGATATGGAGTAAATAGCTTTATTGGTGTGAATCCAAGAATTACTCATGGAGTAAGGTTAGGATTCCTAGAATATTGTCTTTTCTCCAAGAGGGCTTGAACAAAGGATTATCAGCTAGTTCCTTAAAGGGACAGATTTCTGCTCTGTCTATTCTTTTGCACAAGCGTCTGGCAGAGGTTCCAGACGTCCAGGCATTTTGCCAGGCTTTGGTTAGAATTAAGCCTGTGTTTAAACCTGTTGCTCCCCCGTGGAGCTTAAACTTGGTTCTTAAAGTTCTTCAAGGAGTTCCGTTTGAGCCCCTTCATTCCATTGATATTAAACTTTTATCTTGGAAAGTTCTGTTTTTGATGGCTATTTCCTCGGCTCGAAGAGTCTCTGAGCTATCTGCCTTACAATGTGATTCTCCTTATCTGATTTTTCATGCAGATAAGGTAGTCCTGCGTACCAAACCTGGGTTTTTACCTAAGGTGGTTTCTAACAAGAATATCAATCAAGAGATTGTTGTTCCATCATTGTGTCCTAATCCTTCTTTAAAGAAGGAACGTCTTTTACATAATCTGGACGTAGTCCGTGCCTTGAAGTTTTACTTACAAGCTACTAAAGATTTTCGTCAAACATCTACCCTGTTTGTCGTTTACTCTGGAAAGAGGAGAGGTCAAAAAGCTTCGGCAACCTCTCTTTCCTTTTGGCTTCGGAGCATAATACGCCTAGCCTATGAGACTGCTGGACAGCAGCCCCCTGAAAGGATTACAGCTCATTCTACTAGAGCTGTGGCTTCCACCTGGGCCTTTAAAAATGAGGCCTCTGTTGAACAGATTTGCAAGGCCGCGACTTGGTCTTCGCTTCACACTTTTTCCAAATTTTCCAAATTTGATACTTTTGCTTCTTCGGAGGCTGTTTTTGGGAGAAAGGTTCTTCAGGCAGTGGTTCCTTCCGCTTAATCCTGCGTTGTCCCTCCCATCATCCGTGTACTTTAGCTTTGGTATTGGTATCCCATAAGTAATGGATGATCCGTGGACTGGATACACTTAACAAGAGAAAACATAATTTATGCTTACCTGATAAATTTATTTCTCTTGTAGTGTATCCAGTCCACGGCCCGCCCTGTCCTTTTAAGGCAGGTCTAAATTTTAATTAAACTACAGTCACCACTGCACCCTATGGTTTTTCCTTTCTCTGTTTGTTTTCGGTCGAATGACTGGATATGACAGTTAGGGGAGGAGCTATATAGCAGCTCTGCTCTGGGTGATCCACTTGCAACTTCCTGTTGGGAAGGAGAATATCCCATAAGTAATGGATGATCCGTGGACTGGATACACTACAAGAGAAATAAATTTATCAGGTAAGCATAAATTATGTTTTTGTGCTCTCTCTCCCCCCTCTCGTTTGCCGTCTCTCCCTCTTTTGCTCGCTCTCTCTCCCCTTTCTTTTGCTCTCTCTCCTGTCTCTCTTGCTGTCTCTCCCCCCTCTTTTGCTCACTCTCTCCATTCTCCCCTTCTCTTTTGCTCTCTCTCTCCCCCCCTCTCTTTTGCTCTCTCTCCCCCCCTCTCTTTTGCCGTCTTTCCCTCTTTTGCTCTCTCTATCCCCCTTTTTGCTCGCTCTCTCTCCCCTTTCTTTTGCTCCCCCCCTCTTTCTTTTGCTCGCTCTCTCTCCCCTTTCTTTTGCTCCCCCCCTCTTTCTTTTGCTCTCTCTCTCTCCCCTCTCTCTTGCTGTCTCTCCCCCTCTCTTTTGCTCACTCTCTCCATTCTCCCCTTCTCTTTTGCTCTCTCTCTCCCTCTCTTTTGCTCTCTCTACCCCCTCTCTTTTGCTCTCTCTCTCCCCCTCTCTTTTGTGCTCTCTCTCCCCCTCTCTTTTGCTCTCTCCCCCCCTCTTGCTGTCTCTCCCCCCTCTTTTGCTCACTCTCTCCATTCTCCCCTTCTCTTTTGCTCTCTCTCCCCCCTCTCTTTTGCTCTCTCTCTCTCCCTCTCTCTCTCCTCCCTCTCTTTTGCTCTCTCTCTTTCTCTTCCCCTCTCTTTTGCTCTCTCTACCCATCTCTTTCTGTCTCTCTCCCCATCTCTTTTTCTGTCTCTCTCCCCCTCTCTTTTGCTGTCTCCCTCTTTTTTGCTGTCTCTCTCCCCCTCTTTTGCTCTCTCCCTCTCTCCCCCTTTTATTTAGCTGTCTCTTTCCCTCGCTTTTGCTCTCTCCCCCTCTCTTTTGCCGTCTCTCCCTCTTTTGCTCGCTCTCTCTCCCCTTTCTTTTGCTCTCTCTCCCCTCTCTCTTGCTGTCTCTCCCCCCTCTTTTGCTCACTCTCTCCATTCTCCCTTTCTCTTTTGCTGTCTCTCTCCCTCTCTTTTGCTCTCTCTCTCCCCCCCCTCTCTTTTGCCGTCTCTCCCTCTTTTGCTCTCTCTATCCCCCTCTTTTGCTCGCTCTCTCTCCCCTTTCTTTTGCCCCCCCTCTTTCTTTTGCTCGTTCTCTCTCCCCTTTCTTTTGCTCCCCCCTCTTTCTTTTGCTCTCTCTCTCTCTCTCTTGCTGTCTCTCCCCCTCTCTTTTGCTCACTCTCTCCATTCTCCCCTTCTCTTTTGCTGTCTCTCTCCCTCTCTTTTTCTCTCTCTACCCCCTCTCTTTTGCTCTCTCCCTCCCCCTCTCTTTTGTGCTCTCTCTCCCCCCTCTTTTGCTCTCTCCCCCCCTCTTGTCTCTCTCCCTCTCTCTTGCTGTCTCTCCCCCTCTCTTTTGCTCACTCTCTCCATTCTCCCCTTCTCTTTTGCTCTCTCTCCCCCTCTCTCTCTCCTCCCTCTCTTTTGCTCTCTCTCTTCCCCTCTCTTTTGCTCTCTCTACCCATCTCTTTCTGTCTCTCTCCCCATCTCTTTTTCTGTCTCTCTCCCCCTCTATTTTGCTGTCTCCCTCTTTTGCTCTCTCCTCTGCCCTCTTTTTTGCTGTCTCTCTCTCTCCCCCTTTTATTTAGCTGTCTCTCGCCCTCTCTTTTGCTCTCTCTCCCTCTTTTTTGCTCTCTTCCCCTCTCTTTTGCTCTCTTCCCCCCTCTTTTGCTCTCTCACTCTCCCCTCTCTTTTGCTCTCTCTCCTCTCTTTTGCTCTCTCTCTCCTCTCTTTTGCTCTCTCTCCCTCTCTTTTGCTTTCTTCCCCTCTCTTTTGCTTTCTTCCCCTCTCTTTTGCTCTCTTCCCCTCTCTTTTGCTCTCTTCCCCTCTCTTTTGCTCTCTTCCCCTCTCTTTTGCTCTCTTCCCCCCTTTTTTGCTCTCTCGCTCTCCCCCCTCTTTTGCTCTCTCGCTCTCCCCTCTCTTTTGCGCTCTCTCTCCTCTCTTTTGCGCTCTCTCTCCTCTCTTTTGCGCTCTCTCTCCTCTCTTTTGCGCTCTCTCTCCTCTCTTTTGCGCTCTCTCTCCTCTCTTTTGCGCTCTCTCTCCTCTCTTTTGCGCTCTCTCCTCTCTTTTGCGCTCTTTCTCCTCTCTTTTGCTCTCTCTCTCCCCTCTCTTTTGCTCTCTCTCTCCTCTCTTTTGCTCTCGCTCCCTCTCTTTTGCTCTCGCTCCCTCTCTTTTGCTCTCGCTCCCTCTCTTTTGCTCTCGCTCCCTCTCTTTTGCTCTCTTCCCCTCTCTTTTGCTCTCTTCCCCCCTTTTTTGCTCTCTCGCTCTCCCCTCTCTTTTGCGCTCTCTCTTCTCTCTTTTGCTCTCTCCTCTCTTTTGCTCTCTCTCCCCTCTCTTTTGCTCTCTCTTCCCTCTCTTTTTCTCTCTCTCTCCCCTTTCTCCCCCTCTTTTGCTCTCTCCCTCACTCTTTTGCTTTCTCTCTCTCCCCTCTCTTTTGCTCTCTCCCCCTTCACTTTTGCTCTCTCACCCCCTCTTTTGCTCTCTCTCTCCCCTCTCTTTTGCTCTCTCTCTCCCCCTCTCTTTTGCTCTCTCTCTCCCCCTCTCTTTTGTTCACTCACTCCATTCTCCCCCTCTCTTTTGCTGTCTCTCTCCCTCTCTTTTGCTCTCTCCCCCCTCTCTCTCCTCCCCCTCTTTTGCTCTCTCTCTCCCCCTCTCTTTTGTGCTTTTGCTCTCCCCTCTCTCTTTTGCTTTCCCCTTTCTTTCTTTTGCTCTCCCCCCCCCTTTCTTTTGCTCTTGTGACGGACTCCCCGCTACCCCGACTGGGTAGCGCCGTCGACCGGGTCCTTCCTCTGCCTGGAACAAGTGGCTATGTAGCCCAGGAAAGTGATTCTAGCAGGAGCCCACCCAAATAACTAGACAGACTAGCATTCAGGTGAAAATAGAACTGATTTTATTGAAAACACACACTCCTTTTATACAGACAGCTCATCTTGATAAGACAGGGTGAGAATGCCACAGTTTTCCCACCATTCCCGCCCCTCCAGACTGACCGGCACCTCCATAGCAACCATAGTCCCAGAGAATCCCAGGACACAATGGTGATGGTTTTGGGGTGATCCCGGGGGAGTGGCGGCACTTCCAGGGTGTCATTTGAAAGTCCAAAAAGCGACGTGATTCGTTATTGGGGACCGGAGATACAGCCCGTTGCAGCTCCCCTCCGGTAATTCCCCCACCTCTTGTCCTCCCTAGGGGCTACTAATCCTCAAAAGAGCGGAACTCTGGGGCACATGGTTGCTGGAGCGACTAGGGGTAAAGTTAGCGGGAGTCCTGTGGCCGACCGGGAGTTCCAGGAGCCCTGACAGCCTGAGAGGGGTTAGGTGGGTGTCCGTGGTGAGGTGGCCGACTGGGAGTTCCAGGGGCCCGGCCAACCTAGGAGGGTTTTCCTGGTCTTACACCAGCTTTTCACAAGACAAGCAAACCAAAGCTTCCAGGGATTGTGGTTGCTCTGAGGATCCCAAAACCACTGAGAAACAACAGGGGTGAGGTTGTAGGGGGTGGGGGGGGGGGGTAAGGGTTCAGCCCCTGTAGCCCAGTATCCGTGACAACTCTCCCCCCTCCAGTTCGGCAGACCCGGCTAGATCCACACACGGTTGGCCTGGGGATGTCCAAGGAGTTTGCCACTTCAGTCCGCCGGGAAAGTAAATCAGCATTCCCATTGCTCTTTCCCGGTCGGTACTGGATGTCAAAGTTAAATGGCTGCAGGGCTAGGCTCCACCTCAACAGTCTCCCGTTGTCCCCAGAAACCCGGATGAGCCATACTAGGGGGTTGTGGTCAGTAAGGACGGTGAAGGGTCTCCCATATAGGTAGGGCTGGAACTTCCTCAAAGCCCATACCAGCGCCAGACACTCCTCCTCAACCGCCGCGTAGCCTACTTCTCCAGGTAGCAGTTTGCAACTGATGTAGGCAATGGGGTGGTCCTGTCCTTTCTCGTCCGCCTGGCTTAGTATGGCCCCCAACCCGAACATGGAGGCATCTGTGTGGACAGAAAAACGTTTGGCTGGGTTAGGAGCGGCCAGTACTGGGGCAGAGATTAAGGCAGACTTAAGACTCTGGAAGGCTTTTTCACACTCGGGGGACCACAGGACCTGTTGGGGAAGTCATTTACGGGTCAGGTCAGTCAGGGGTTTGGCAAGGGTGCTGTAATTAGGGACGAACCTCTGGTAGTAGCCTGCAGTACCCAGAAAGGCAAGGACTTGGGTATTGGTCCTGGGGGTGGGCCAGTTAGCCACTGCCTTGACTTTGGCTGGCTCGGGTTGCTGCTTACCACAGCCAATTCGGTGGCCTAAGTACTGAACTTCCGAGCGCCCAATGGTACACTTATCTGGCTTCAAGGTTAGGCCGGCGTCTCGAAGACGATCTAAGACGACTCCTAGGTGGACCAGATGGTCCTCCCAGGTCTCGCTATAGATGGCGATGTCATCCAGGTATGCACAGGCATAGTCCTGGAGGCCATCCAACAGGCGGTCTACCATTCTTTGGAAAGTGGCTGGGGCGTTCTTCATTCCAAACGTCATGACTTTAAACTGGTATAAGCCGAAGGGAGTGATGAAGGCAGACTTGGGGACGGACTCAGGGTCGAGGGGGATTTGCCAATAACCCTTGCATAGGTCGAGGATGGTCAGGAAGTGGCCCCGGGTGATTCAATCTAACAGGTCATCTACTCGAGGCATGGGATAGGCGTCAGTGGTGGTTCTGTCGTTGAGTCTACGGTAGTCAATGCAGAACCAGGTAGATCCGTCCTTCTTGGGTACTAACACTTTCGGAGAGGCCCAGGGACTTTTGGACGGTTCAATGACACCAAGGTCCAACATTCCCCGGAGCTCCCGGTGCATAATGTCCCTGACGGCCTCTGGGACCCTGTAGGCAGCCTGTCGCAGGGGGGTCTGTCCCGGGGTCTCCACCGGTGGATGGCTGTGGTGGCAAACCCAGGGACAGTAGACATAATGTCACTTCTTTGTTCCAAGAGTCACTGGACCTGCCTTTTCTTTCCGGGCTCTGACCTATCGTCTAGGGATATGTCATCCACCCCCTGGGGGGTGTCAGTAGGTCCGGGAAGCTCCGGCATTGGAAGACTTTCCGAGTCCTCCACTGCCGGCGCACAGATAGCGGCCACATCTCTGGGTCTCTCTATGTATGCCTTTAACATGTTCACATGAAAGGTCCAACGGATTCTTTCATCTGAACACTTCGCTACCAGGTATGTGGTGTTGTTCAGTTGTTCCACAACCCAGCAAGGCCCTTGCCAAGAGGCCTGTAGCTTTTCGGTTTTGACAGGCTTCAGAGCGAGGACCTTCTGTCCCACGATCAGGGTTCGGGTACGGGCATTGCGATCGTACCATCGCTTCTGCCTGTGCTGAGAGGCTTGAAGGCTCTCGTGTACCTGGGCAACCAGGTCCTTCTGCCAGTCTCTGAGCTGGAGTACGTACTCCACAACAGAGTGCTCTTCCCCCCCTGGTGGCTCCCTCCCTTTGGGCTCGTACCAAATCTAGCGGGCCCCTAACCTTTTAACCATATAGAAGTTCAGAGGGGGAAAACCCGGTGGGGATTCATGAGGCACCTCTCGATATGCAAAGAGGAGGTGCAGCAGGAATCTCTCCCAGTCCTTGTGAGTGGCCGAGAACGTCCGAAGCAGTTGCTTTAGGGTCCCGTTAAACCTCTCACACAGCCCATTCGTCTGGGGATGGTAAGGGGCGCTGTGCAGGGGTTTAATCCCACACAACTCCCAGAGTTGTTGAGTGATTTCCGCAGTGAGCTTCATTCCCTGATCGGAAACCACTTCCCGAGGGAAGCCTACCCTGGTGAATATCCGGAGCATCGCATCTGCTATGGTCTCCGCCTTGATATTGGCCAAGGGTATTGCCTCGGGGTATCGGGTGGCATAGTCCACCACTGTAAGGATGTATTTCTTCCCTGAGGGGTTGGGCCAAGCTAATGGCCCCACAATGTCTACTGCCACTCGGCTAAAGGGTTCCCCAATAATGGGCAGGGGATAGAGGGGAGCTTTCGTATAGTCTCCCGTCTTTCCTACCTTCTGGCAAACCTCACAGGATTTACATTATTTCTTAATATCGGCTGTAATGCCTGGCCAGAAGAAGGTTTGAGTCAAGCGGTGGTGGGTCCTTTGCTTTCCTAAGTGGCCGGCTAAGGGGATGTCATGCCCTATGTTCAGTAGGTTGGACCGAAACTTCTTCGATACAATCAGCTGACGTTTGGGCACCGGTCCTTTTCTCCTCTTGGAGATCCGGTACAGGAGCTCTCCCTCCCACTGGAACCGTTCATCTACGGGGCCCTGGGCGTCAGCGCCTACTCGGTCTCGGTAAGGGGCTAGGGTTGAGACGCTCAAGGTTTCTTTGGCGAAGTCAGAGGGGGTCGCCCAGGAGGGGGTGTCAGTAAGTTCGGGGTTAGTGGGGGCAGACAGTCAAGGAAAGGTAGGAGTCGGGGTGGTAGGTCTTACCTGAGTCCCCAGAGTTGGTGAGGTGGCTTGGCATCTGACCTGCTGATGGGTAGTCACTGGGCAGGTATCCGGAGAGGCATCCCCCACAAAGGCGGACACAAGGTGGCCGAGGTAGTTTCCCAACAGGACCTCGGCAGGGATGTGGTGCATAACCCCCACTTCTACATTGCAGGAGTCGGTTTTCCAGTCCAAATGGACCCAGGCTGTAGGAATCCTGAGGACCTCACCTCCCGCTACTCCCACAGCAAGGGTGCGCCCAGTGCAGCCTGAGGGGGGAACAAGGTGAGGTTGGATCAAAGAAACGGTGGCCCCCATATCTCTCCTTCCTTGAGCTGCCTGCCCGTTGACCCAGACGTGGTGCAAGACACCCACTTCTTCTCCTGTCCACTCAGCATAGGGGTCGGAGCTCGCTGTATGGGCAGCGGTCTGATAGGTGCGGGCTTGGGGAGACCCCCACGATGTTGAGGCAGGGTTCCTTGGTGGCTGGGCTGGGGGGTTTCATTGGCTGGGCAGTTCCATATAACATGTCCGGGGTGTTCACACCCATAACACCCTGGGAATTGCTGCTTCCGGCCGGGCAAACAGGGGGCGGCCGGGTCTGTGGCTGCCGAAAGACCATTGGGGGTCAAGCTGGGGCAGGTTGCTGGCCAGGGGTCCATGGCCGCCTGGCATCCACATGCTGATCGGCCAGGGCGGCGGCTTGGTCAGCTGTTCTGGGTCCCTTGTCTTTTACCCAGTCCCTTATCTCTGCTGGGGTGCGGTTGTAGAACTGCTCCAGGAGGATGAGTTGATCAGCTTCGTCTAGGGTGGTGATGTGGCACCCAGTAACCCAGGAGTTCAAGGATCTAGCTAAGCGGTGGGCAAACTCGGTATACGGCTGCTCCTCTTGTCTTTGTAGTCCCCTGAACTTTAGCCGGTGAGCCTCCCTGGTGAGTCCATACCGAGCAAGGATGCGCTCCTTCACCCGGTCATAGTTGCCTTGATCTTCGGAGGGGACAGTGTGGAAAGCCTCCAGGGCCCTACCGGATAGTTTCCCAATTAAGATAGTAACTCTATCGGCATTAGTGACCCCATGCATCCGGCACTGGGTCTCGAACAGCTGTAGGTAGTGGTCGATATCCTCGCTCCCATCATCCTGGAAGGTTCGGAAAGCCTTGTAAAGTAGTTTCTTGGGCCGGGAAGGGGGGTCCAGGGGATCCAGCATGACCCCCCCCTAGACTTCTGAAGCTCCAACATGTGTATCTTGTTGGCGTCAGTAACTATCCGAGTAATGATCTCCTCGGGGGGGTTAGGTCCATAGAGAGCCAGTTGCCACTGTACCTGCCGCTGTTTGTCGGATGTCGTAGTCCCTGGAGTGGAGGCTGTACTGGGCTGTCCTCCGTTTTGGTCGCTGTCCGACCCACCAGCCTGTTCGCTAGCCCGATCGTCCTCCAGCAGTTTGGCTATGAGCACAGCCTTTGTCTTGTTGCCGGCGACTTTCCTTCTAGTCTGCAGCAACGTTCTCAATTCTTCCTTCCAGAGCCCATGGTACTGCTCCATCCGGCAAGATCTTCAGTTGGTGGTTTGGACGTTCCAGGTAGACGGAAGCATCCCACCACTGCCAACCAATGTGACGGACTCCCCGCTACCCCGATTGGGTAGCGCCGTCGACCGGGTCCTTCCTCTGCCTGGAACAAGTGGCTATGTAGGCCAGGAAAATTATTCTAGCAGGAGCCCACCGAAATAACTAGACAGACTAGCATTCAGGTGAAAATAGAACTGATTTTATTGAAAATACACACTCCTTTTATACAGACAGCTCATCTTGATAAGACAGGGAGACAATGCCACAGTTTTCCCGCCATTCACGCCCCTCCAGACTGACCGGCGCCTCCATAGCAACCATATGACCTACTTACAGCAAACCAATGACCTACTTACAGCAAAATCCAAAGGCCACTTCTCTCTGCTTATCCTCCTTGACCTGTCTGCAGCCTTTTACACTGTTGACCACCCACTTCTGCTCCAAATCCTCCAATCCTTCGGCATCTGCGACACAGCTCTCTCGTGGTTCTCTTCCTATCTGACTAACCGTACATTTAGGGTAGCCTTCTCCGGAGCATCCTCTGCCCCGTTACAACTTTCTGTTGGGGTACCTCAAGGCTCTGTCCTTGGTCCCCTTCTCTTTTCAATCTACACGTCACCACTAGGTTCCTTAATAAAGTCCCATGGGTTTCAATACCATTTCTATGCCGATGACACCCAAATCTACCTCTCTGCACCAGACCTACCTCCTTCCTTACTAACCCGTGTCACTAACTGTCTTTCTCACATCTCATCTTGGATGTCCACTCACTACCTTAAGCTAAATATCTCCAAAACTGAACTCCTTATTTTTACCCTTCTTCCAATGTCTTCACCCCCAAAATTTCTATAACTGTTGATAATTCCATCATTACCCCTACCCCGCATGCCCGATGTCTTGGGGTCACACTTGAGTCAGATCTTTCCTTCACTCCTCACATTCAGTCCTTGGCTAATGCCTGCCGCTTCCACCTTAAAAACATCGCTAAAATTAGACATTTCCTTACACAAGACACAACCAAGATTTTAATCCACTCTCTCATCCTTTCCCACCTCGACTACTGCAACTCCGTCCTCTCTGGTCTACCTAGCTGCCGCATAGCTACTTTACAATCCATTATGAATGCCTCTGCCAGGCTCATCTTCCTTACTTGTCGCTTTTCATCTGCTGCACCTCTCTGCCAATCCCTTCACTGGCTTCCTCTTGCCTCTAGGATTAAACATAAAATCCTCACTCTGACATATAAAGCTCTCACCTGCACTGCTCCCCCCTACACCTCAGAACTTGTCTTTAGATACTCTCCCTCCCGTCCCCTTCGATCAGCTCAGGATCTCCTCCTCTCTTGTAACTTCCTCACATTCCCGTTTACAGGACTTCTCCAGACTGGCCCCCATCTTGTGGAATTCCCTGCCTTGCTCCATAAGACTCTCCCCTAGTTTTAACAGCTTCAAGCACTCCCTAAAAACTCTACTATTCAGGGATGCATACAACCAACACTAACCTTTCCTAACTCCATTGCTTTCCCCTTGAACCCCTTAGAATGTAAGCCTATGGGACCGGCTGTTTACAGATCGCTTCATAAGAGCCGACTACAACAGTGAAACTCTCGGCAGGGCCCTCTACCCACTTGACCCCTACAAAAGGTATCCTGTATACTGACTATGTTTACAGCGCTCCGGAATCTGTTGGCGCTCTACAAATACCTGATAATAATAATAATAATAGTCCCACAGAATCCCAGGGTGTCATTTGAAAGGTCACGGTCCCCAGATGCGGCAGTCCAAAAAGCGACGTGATTCGTTATTGGGGACCGGAGATACAGCCCGTTGAAGTTATGGGGGTAGGGGTGTCCAAAACCTCTGGTTCCCAAAGCAGCTCCCCTCCGGTAATTCCCCCACCTCTTGTCCTGCCTAGGGGCTACTAATCCCCAAAAGAGCGGAGCTCTGGGGCACATGGTTGCTGGAGCAGTAAGGGTTCAGCCCCTGCAGCCCAGTATCCGTGACAGCTCTCTCTCCCCCCTCTCTTTTGTGCTCTCCCCCTCTCTTTTGCTGTCCACCTTTCTTTTGCTGTCTCTCTCCCCCTCCCCTCTCTTTTGCGCTCTCTCCCCCCTCCCTCTTTTGCGCTCTCTCCCCCTTTTGCGCTCTTTCTCCCCCCTCTTTTGCGTACTTTCCCCCCTCTTTTGCGCTCTCTCCCCCCCTCTTTAGCGCTCTCTCCCCCCCTCTTTTGCGCTCTCTCCCCCCCTCTTTTGCGCTCTCTCCCCCCCTCTTTTGCGCTTTCTCCCCCCTCTTTTGCGCTCTCTCCCCCCTCTCTTTTGCTCTCTCTTCCCTCTCTTTTGCTGTCTCTCTCCCCCTCCCCTTTCTTTTGCTCTTTCTCCCCCTCTCTTTTGCTCTTTCTCCCCCTCTCTTTTGCTCTCTCTCTCCCTGTCTCTCTCCCCCTCTCCCTGTCTCTCTCTCCCTCTCTTTTGCCGTCTCTCTCCCCGTCTCTCTCCCCCTCTCTTTTGTGGTCTCTCTCCCCCCCTCTTTTGCGCTCTCTCCCCCCCTCTTTTGCGCTCTCTCCCCCCCTCCCTCTTTTGCGCTCTCCCCCCCCCCTCTTTTGCGCTCTCCCCCCCCCTCCCTCTTTTGCGCTCTCTCCCCCCCTCTTTTGCGCTCTCTCCCCCCCTCTTTTGCGCTCTCTCCCCCCCTCTTTTGCGCTCCCCCCCCCTCTTTTGCGCTCCCCCCCCCCTCTTTTGCGCTCCCCCCCCCCCTCTTTTGCGCTTTCTCCCCCCTCTCTTTTGCTCTCTCTTCCCTCTCTTTTGCTGTCTCTCTCCCCCTCCTCTTTCTTTTGCTCTTTCTCTCTCTCCCTCTCTTTTGCCGTCTCTCTCCCTGTCTCTCTCCCCCTCTCTTTTGTGGTCTCTCTCCCCCCCTCTTTTGCGCTTTCTCCCCCCCTCTTTTGCGCTCTCTCCCCCCTCTCTTTTGTGCTCTCCCCCTCTCTTTTGCTGTCCACCTTTCTTTTGCTGTCTCTCTCCCCCTCCCCTCTCTTTTGCGCTCTCTCCCCCCTCCCTCTTTTGCGCTCTCTCCCCCTTTTGCGCTCTTTCTCCCCCCTCTTTTGCGTACTTTCCCCCCTCTTTTGCGCTCTCTCCCCCCCCTCTTTAGCGCTCTCTCCCCCCCTCTTTTGCGCTCTCTCTCCCCCCCTCTTTTGCGCTCTCTCCCCCCCTCTTTTGCGCTTTCTCCCCCCTCTTTTGCGCTCTCTCCCCCCTCTCTTTTGCTCTCTCTTCCCTCTCTTTTGCTGTCTCTCTCCCCCCTCCCCTTTCTTTTGCTCTTTCTCCCCCTCTCTTTTGCTCTTTCTCCCCCTCTCTTTTGCTCTCTCTCTCCCTGTCTCTCTCCCCCTCTCCCTGTCTCTCTCTCCCTCTCTTTTGCCGTCTCTCTCCCCGTCTCTCTCCCCCTCTCTTTTGTGGTCTCTCTCCCCCCCTCTTTTGCGCTCTCTCCCCCCCTCTTTTGCGCTCTCTCCCCCCCCTCCCTCTTTTGCGCTCTCCCCCCCCCCTCTTTTGCGCTCTCCCCCCCCCTCCCTCTTTTGCGCTCTCTCCCCCCCTCTTTTGCGCTCTCTCCCCCCCTCTTTTGCGCTCTCTCCCCCCCTCTTTTGCGCTCCCCCCCCCCTCTTTTGCGCTCCCCCCCCCCCTCTTTTGCGCTTTCTCCCCCCTCTCTTTTGCTCTCTCTTCCCTCTCTTTTGCTGTCTCTCTCCCCCTCCTCTTTCTTTTGCTCTTTCTCTCTCTCCCTCTCTTTTGCCGTCTCTCTCCCTGTCTCTCTCCCCCTCTCTTTTGTGGTCTCTCTCCCCCCCTCTTTTGCGCTTTCTCCCCCCCTCTTTTGCGCTCTCTCCCCCCCTCTTTTGCGCTCTCTCCCCCCCCTCTTTTGCGCTCCCCCCCCCCCTCTTTTGCGCTTTCTCCCCCCCTCTCTTTTGCTCTCTCTTCCCTCTCTTTTGCTGTCTCTCTCCCCCTCCTCTTTCTTTTGCTCTTTCTCCCCCCTCTCTTTTGCTCTCTCTCTCCCCCTGTCTCTCTCCCCCTCTCTTTTGCGGTCTCTCTCTCCCTCTCTTTTGCCGTCTCTCTCCCTGTCTCTCTCCCCCTCTCTTTTGTGGTCTCTCTCCCCCTCTCTTTTGCTCTCTCTCCCCTTTCTCCCCCTCTTTTGAGCTGTCTCTCTCACAGCAATGGCACCCGGTCCTGCCCCCGTCACGCCAGCCCTGCCCCTTCACGCCTACTATTCTTGCGGCGGAGGATCAAATGCCATGTTAGTCTGTTGAAGGCCAGGTGTGTTTGCCTTTGCGCAGTCTCTACTGCGTATGACAGCTTCTGACAAACACACTTGGTCTTTTATATTATAGGATGTGTGTGTGTGTTTTTATATATTTGTACATATGTAATTATGTATTTATTTTAAACAACTTTCCAATTCACTTCCATTATCTAAATTTGCACAATGTTTATATATTTACACTTTGAGTCACCAGCTCCTACTGACCATGTGCAAGATTCACAGAATATACGTACTTGCATTTTGCGATTGGCTGATGGCTTTCACATGGTGCAGAGGAAAGAAAGATAAACTAACTTAAATTTATTAGACAAAAATCTGATCATGTGAAATTAAAACAAAGTGCTTTTGCATTGTCTGTCTTATGCATTTATTGATTATGATATTATACTGTGTTTAGTGGTCCTTTAAAGATGAACTGACCTGACATCCTACTTTTTAATGACTTTTCCTGGTGTCCAAGAAGGATTTTTGGGACAAGCGATTCCTGATTTTATAAAATAATAAATTAAAAACATGGCTACATTATGATTTTATACATTCAGGAATTCCATTGTGTGGAGCAGTATGTTGGCATTGACAAATTCCGCCCGCTCCCCACATGCACTGTAGTTTGGCGCTCTGCTTAATGAGTGACACAGAAGCAGCAGGTATGATTTTCCTCCTCCCCACACCCAATGCTTTGTGTAAAGCTCTGCTGAGGGTAGCACACTGGCTGCATTGGCATCTACACTTGACTTATCACTTGTGACATCATCCTCTGCCCACATGCCAGCAACTGTACTGCTGTACTGCTGTCTCTTGCTTGTACACTGGCTGCACGTCTTTTGAAAATCTCGCCACCCAGTTTAAAGAGGGTAGATAGAAACACAGATCCTCTCTTTAGCGTTGGTGTAGTGTGAAGAGGGGCTTTTATACAAAGGGCTGACTCAAAATATAGTGCTGCCTGGATAAGAGAATGAAATGACATCCCCAGTATTAACATTACTGATTAACATATCAACCTTCTAGCCTGGCCGCTGACATTACTACGCTTGCCTGCCTATCTGTATGCAACCAATGCTTATGCACAATAACAAAATAAGTAGGAAGGAAGTCAGGGAAGAGTTGCACATTGAATATTCCCTGTGACTAGTTCTGTGTCTTCTGCATGAGGAGGTTATGTTGCTGGGAGCCTTCCCCCACGAAGACAAAGGACAGGACTGGCATGGCAATAAATGACTCCGTCACTAAAGTGCTGCCCTTCGTCAAGTGCTATCTGTGTCCATTGGACTCACGTGGTCCCATGGTTGAGCCAGCCCTGTTTATACATGAATAATAATGCCCAGTTTCCTAGGAGCAATAGATTACACCTATGTGGCACTCTGGCACCCCTAATGGATACATCACTAACTGCAAACTGCTACATACACTGTGTGGATGGGTTGTGTGTGTATGATGAATGTTTGTTAAAGGGACATTAAACACTTTGAGATGGTAATATAAAATGATACATTTTATATAATAAAACAACTCTGCAATATACTTTCATTATGTATTTTGTCCTCTTTGCCTGTAATTCCATTCTGAAATTGTGAGCTTTTCAGTTCCTGTTAGAAATGGAAGTGCAGAACACTGTTAAATCCAGCACAACCATTGGCTGCACACTCTAGTGACCTATGTATAACTGTCCCTAATTGGCCACAGCAGAGAAGGTAACACAAGTTACAACATGGCAGCTCCCAGTGTTTTATAGACACAAACTTTACACTTATTTTGTCACTTTTTAAACAACTAATGAAACTTTAAAAAAAAACATCTACATGTTAGTCATGGACTAATCTTTTCTTTGAATGCATCATTCTATCTAGCATGTATTTAGTGTTTAATGTCCCTTTAAGCATTTTCCCAGGAAGTTCTTAGGCCACCTTGACATCACACATTGCTGAACAATGGCTGCCAAAATAAGAGACTTCACGAAATTAGCAGAATATTATTTATGAATATTTTATTATGGTTCTGATAAAAATGGAATTCATACTAATTTAGTGACCCAACCATATATAGAAGTAATCACAACCTTACTGATTAGTAAACTGAGTTTCTGATTGAATGGTTTTGGAGGAGAGAATTCCATTTGGCAACATTTCAAGGTTTTCTTCAATTAGTCTGATCTGTTGGTCTCACAATGAGTTCATGGACCTAAATATAACGTAGAAGAAATATTAACCATCTTCAATCAAATCTATGTACAACATAAAGAAAACTGTAGTAGCATCAAGCAACATAAAGTTAATGCATGATTCAGATGGAGTATATCATTTTAAACAGATTTCCCATTTACTTGTATTATCAATTTGTTGCATTCTTTTGGTATCCTGTATTGAAGAAGCAGCAATGTATTACTAGGAACTAGCTGGACACATGAGTAACCCAATGATAAGAGGTATATATGTTCAGCCACCAATCAGCAGCTAAGCTCCTGAGCCTTTCAAGTTATGCTTTTTAAAAAAAGAATATCAAGAGAACAAAGCAAATTAGATAATGGAAGTAAATTGGAAAGTTGTTTAAAACTATTTTCAAACCTGTTCTCATGCCTCCCTAACAGGACAGATTTTCAGGATTACCTGGGATGAGAGCGGGTAAAATAACCGTATTTACTATTTAACCTGTGCTCTAGTTCAGATATCCTCATATGTTGGTGTTTCACGTCCCTTTAATAAGGTTACCCATGGCCAGGGCTGAAAGCCAAAAAGCTGTCAAGACTGATGTCTTTTGGTTAGACCAACCACACACACATACTCTATCCCACCCCTGGCAAAGAAAAGATGCAAGGGAAGCATTCAACTTGAGTATAGTAGTATTAGCCCTAGTTCCCTGCTAGCCGACACCCATTATAGAGACCGTAAACAAAAATAATATGCTTAAAGGGACTGTCAATGTTGTTTAAAATGTTACATCATCTTGCGCCATTGACTTTTTTTTTTCAACTGCCGCGTCATGAGCTGTTGGCGCACTATAGTTCAATGGCGAGTTTAACTGTGCTGTGATTAGACAGTGAGCACGACATGTTTGTTAAAAATAAACTTCTGCGCAGAAGAGGACATCTGCACTTGCAATGTAAGTATCATTTTAGAGCTCATTAATTCTATATTTGCAAATATTTCTTAAAAGCAAATCATATCCTTATGTTGCATGCACATAGTGCAGTATTATATAACATTTTAAACAACAGCTTTGTGTTTGCTGCATTGATTTTCTCTGTTAAAATTAAAAAAAAAACTGGTCTTGAAAAAACAGAATTTATGCTTACCTGATAAATTTATTTCTCTTGTGGTGTATTCAGTCCACGGATTCATCCTTTTCTTGTGGGATATTCTCCTTCCCAACAGGAAGTGGCAAAGAGAGCACACAGCAGAGCTGTCCTTATAGCTCCCCCTCTAGCTCCACCCCCCAGTCATTCGACCGAAGGTTAGGAAGAAAAAGGAGAAACCATAGGGTGCAGTGGTGACTGTAGTTTAAAAAATAAAAACGACCTGTCTTAAAATGACAGGGCGGGCCGTGGACTGGATACACCACAAGAGAAATAAATTTATCAGGTAAGCATAAATTCTGTTTTCTCTTGTAAGGTGTATCCAGTCCATGGATTCATCCTTTACTTGTGGGATACCAATACCAAAGCTTTAGGACACTGATGAAGGGAGGGAACAAGACAGGTACCTTAAACGGAAGGCACCACTGCTTGTAAAACCTTTCTCCCAAAAATAGCCTCTGAAGAAGCAAAAGTATCGAATTTGGAAAATTTGGAAAAAGTATGCAGCGAAGACCAAGTCGCTGCCTTACAAATCTGTTCAACAGAAGCCTCATTTTTAAAAGCCCATGTGGAAGCCACTGCTCTGGTAGAATGATCAGTAATTGTTTCAGGAGGCTGCTGACCAGCAGTCTCATAGGCCAAACGGATGATGCTTTTCAGCCAAAAGGAAAGAGAGGTAGCGGTCGCCTTCTGACCTCTCCTCTTACCAGAATAGATAACAAACAAAGAAGTTGTTTGTCTGAAATCCTTAGTTGCTTGTAAATAGAACTTTAAAGCACGAACCACATCAAGATTGTGTAACAGATGTTCCTTCTTCGACGAAGGATTAGGACACAGAGAAGGAACAACAATTTCCTGATTAATATTCTTATTAGACACAACCTTAGGAAGAAAACCGGGTTTGGTACGCAAAACTACCTTATCTGCATGGAACACCAGGTAAGGTGAATCATACTATAAAGCAGATAACTCTGAAACTCTTCGAGCAGAAGAGATAGCTACAAAAAACAAAACTTTCCAAGATAAAAGCTTAATATCTATGGAATGTAAAGGTTCAAACAGAACCCCTTGCAGAACTGAAAGAACTAAATTCAGACTCCATGGCGGAGCCACAGATCTATAAACAGGCTTCATTCTGACTAAAGCCTGACTAAACGTTTGAACGTCTGGTACCTCTGCTAGACGTTTGTGAAAAAGAATAGACAAAGCAGATATCTGTCCCTTTAAGGAACTTTAAGCTGATAATCCTTTCTCCAATCCGTCTTGGAGAAAAGACAAAATTCTGGGAATCCTAACCTTACTCCATGAGTAACCCTTGGATTCGCACCAAAAAAGATATTTTCGCCAAATCTTATGGTAGATTTTCCTGGTGACAGGGTTTTTAGCCTGAATCAGGGTATCAATAACCGACTCAGAGAAACCACGCTTTGATAGAATTAGGCGTTCAATCTCCAAGCAGTCAGACGCAGAGAAATTAGTAAGATTGCACAACTAGCAATAAAAACAATTAACCCCTTAATGCCCAAACTGGATCGACAGTAAGCCAAAAAAACGGTTAAAGAAACTACAGCACCTTGCCACAGCTCTGCTGTGGCCCTACCTGCCCTTAGGGACCAGATTTGTGGGGAAAAAACTTCTTATAGGCCCTCAAACTGCAGCAGGACCCTCCATGTGAAAACAGCCTGAACTTCTAGTCAAAATAACTGCGCATTTGAGGCGCGAAATTAGGCCCCTCCCACCTCACTCCGGTGCTTGTTAGGCCTAAAGAAACACTCCCAAGTGTTTTAGTAATAGCCATGTGGGTAACAACCCCTGATAGAAACCCAAAGGAACCTTCAAAGTGTCTCAAAAAAACGAATTTTTCAATAAAAACCGTTTGCCCTGAAGTAGTGTCAACCAGCAAAAACTAGCCCTGTTATGTAAGCTTAAAATTCCATACTTAGTCTCTGAATATAGCTTACCCTTCCCTCATGGGGATATTAACAGTCTTTTCTAGCATTATCACAGTCTTGTCTAGAAATAAATGACTGAACATACTTTATTGCAGCCTAACCTGCAAACCGTTCCCCCCAACTGAAGTTCTCATGTACTCCTCAGTCCTGTGTGGGAACAGCAGTGGATTTTAGTTACAACATGCTAAAATCATCTTCCTCCCTGCAGAAATCTTCATCTCCTATCTGCTAGAGAGTAAATAGTACACACCGGTACCATTTAAAATAAACTCTTGCTTGTAGAAAATAAAAACTATAATTCTAACACCACATTCACTTTACCCTTCCGATTGCTTAGAGCCGGCAAAGAGAATGACTGGGGGGGTGGAGCTAGAGGGGGAGCTATATGGACAGCTCTGCTGTGTGCTCTCTTTGCCAGTTCCTGTTTGGAAGGAGAATATCCCACAAGTAAAAATGAATCCGTGGACTGGATACACTTTACAAGAGAAAGATCCTGCTATGGATCGAAACGTCGACCTGAACCAATAAACGTTGAAGAATTTTGTGAAAAGTTAAGACCTGTGAGTGCCTCTTCATTCCTAGAGACTGCTATATATATATATATATATATATATATATATATATATATATATATATATATATATATATATATATATATATAAAATCATTAGCCAGTAGCCCAGCACTCCAACCTTGGCGGTGTATAATCAACCTGGGTACAATCCTCAAGGAAACTTGTATACTTGTGTGTAAAGAAGGGCACTCTCATGATTTTTAGAAAGACATCAAATGTTTTTATTTTGACAAATCCAAAACTTTTCATAGGTAGAGAATCCAATGTCGACGTTTCGGCTCATGTAAGGGAGCACGGCTATGTCGCCAATTTAAGATTAACTTTGTCTTGAATAAGGCTCATACATGAGCCGAAATGTCGACATTGGATTCTCTACCTATGACAAGTTTTGTATTTGTCAAAATAAAAACATTTGATGTCTTTATAAAAATCCTGAGTGCCCTTCTTTATACACAAGTGTATGTATATATATATATATATATATATATATATATATATATATATATATATATATATATATATATATATATATATATATATATAAACACGCATACATATACATATATATATATATATATACACTGTATATACTGTGTGTGTGTGTGTGTGTGTGTATGTATATATATATATATATATATATACTGAATATATATATATATATATATATATATATATATATATACTGAATATATAAAAACACATATATAAATACACTATGGATCCAAAATTTTTCTTTCATGAGTCAGATAGAACATACAATTTTAAACAAGTTTCCAGTTCCCTTCTATTTTGAAATTTACTTAAAGGGACAGTCTACACCAGAATTGTTATTGTTTTAAAAGATAGATAATCCCTTGTTTACCCATTCCCTAGTTTTGCATAAACAACGCAGTTATATTTATATATTTTTTACCTCTGTGATTATCTTGTATCCAAGCCTCTGCAGACTGCCCCTTATTTCAGTTCTTTTGACAGACTTGCAGTTTAGCCAATCAGTGATGGCTCCCAGGTAACTTCACGTGCACGAGCACAGTGTTATCTATATGAAAAACATGAACTAACACCCTCTAGTGGTGAAAAACCTCTTAAAATGCATTCTTAAGAGGCGGCCTTCAAGGTCTAAGAAATTAGCATATGAACCTCCAAGGTTAAGCTTTCAACTAAGAATACCAAGAGAACAAAGAAATATTGGTGATAAAAGTAAATTGGAAAATTGTTTAAAATTACATGCCCTATCTGAATCATGAAAGATTTTTTTTGGACTAGACTGTCCCTTTAAAAGGGACAGTCTAGTCCAAAATAAACTTTCATGATTCAGATAGGGCATGTAATTTTAAACAACTTTCCAAATTACTTTTATTTGGTGAGTTTACTGGCCCTTTAATATAACTGTGTTGGTTATGCAAAACTGGGGAATGATTAATAAAGGGATTATTTATCTTTTAAAACAATAACAGTTCTGGTGTAGACTGTCCCTTTAATTATTTTGTTATCATTTGATGAAGGAGCAGCAATGCACTACTGGCAGCTAGTTAAATACATTGGGTGCAGCATATATGTGCAACCACCAATCAGCAGTTAGCTCACAGTACTGCATTACAGCTCCTAAGCCTACCTAAGTAAGTTTGTTTTTTTTTAAACAAAGGCTACTCAGAGAACAGAAGTAATTGAAAAGTTGTTTAAAATGCATGTTCTGCCTGAATAATGGAAGTGTAATATTCACTTTATTGTCCATTTAATAAAACTTGTCTCTTAGAAATGAAATAAATAAATATATAAAACAATACACATATGTATTCTGATACCTACCTGAACATGGGCAGGAGATCCCAGCACATATATCACAGCATTGGTAATATCCTCACCATTCAGGCACTATACAACAGAATAAACAGTATGAAGATTATATGCAAAACTTACAAAAATAAATATAAAAATAAATAAATCTGATGATCCAACTACAGTTACCTTTTATTTTTTACATAAACAGTAAATATATTGATGACTTCATTTTAATTTAAACTGTCAAACTAAATACATCTGGGGCTTACAGTATATATACCTTTGATTAATATCACCTGAAGCTTACTAGCGGTATATAATACTTTAGATGGGCAGTTGGTTGATACCCTAGAATTAGAGAACTTACAAAAATCTAACACAACCCTTTAAGTATTTTAGTATTCAACTTCTGATTAAAAGGAGACTGTAATGTCAACAATAAACGGTCATGATTTGGATAGAGCACGCAAGTTTAAACAGTTTTCCAATTTACTATTATCACATTTGCTTTGTTCTCTTGGTATCTTTTATTGAAAAGTAAAACTAAGTAGGCTCATAAGAGCTCAGGAGTGTGCACGTGTCTTTAGTACTCTACCACAGGCAGTGTTTTGCAATATTGTATAACAAAGCTACAAATAATGTTGCAAAACACTGCTGCCATAGAGTACTAAAGACACGTGCACACTCCTGAGCTCTTATGAGCCTTCTTAGTTTTACTCTTCAATAAAAGATGCCAAGAAAACAAATTTGATAATAGAAGTAAATTGGAAAGTTGTTTAAAATTGCATGCTCTATCCGAATCATGAAAGTTTAATGTTGACTTTACTGTCCCTTTAAAGGGACAGTAAAGTCAAAATTAAACTTATATGGATTGAATAGAGTATGCCATTTTAAACAACCTTCTAATATACTTCTATTACCAATTTTGCTTAGTTCTCTTGGTATCCTTTGCTTAATACCTTGAGTGCTAACGACGGCTCAGAGCCGTCGCTAGCATTCACCCACCTTTAGAGCAATCTGGGGGCTCCCATTGACTCCCACCCCGGCGATCAGGCATGTATAGTGACAGGCATCGCCGGGCTTCCCGTTACGTGCGGTGACGTCACGCGCAATAACGTGATGACATCACCGCGCAACTTTATTTAAAATTTACAATACAAAATATAGGGAAAGGGGGCATGTTGCTTAGAAGCCTGTATCTCAGGCATCTAAGCAGCTACAGACCCCCAAGACCTCGTCTAACCTTTCCAATGGTATAAGTCTTGGGGATCTGGGAAAAAGAAAATGAAAAGTAAATTATTATTTTTTAAATAGTAAAAAACAGAAAAAAAAATTAAATCCAGCTTAGCACTCAAAGGGTTAAGGAGCTCAAGGTGAGCTCAAGAGCGTGCACGTGTCTTTAGCCATCTGGCAGCTGTGTATGCAACAATGTTTATAGTAATGTTAAACATCCTTGCAAACACAGCTGCCATATAATGCTACAGCCACTCTATGACAGCAGAATTTACAACTATATATAAGATTGATTTAAGCATTTTCTCCTGATGGCTATGAACACGTGCACGCTCCTGAGCACACCTATGATTACTCTTTAACAAAGGATACAGGAGAACTAAGCATAATTGATAACAGAAGGAAAATTGAAAGTTGTATAAATTCGCATGCTCTTTTGGAATCATAAAAGTTTAATTTTGACTTTACTGTCCATTTAAGTTTTGTAAGGAGTCCACGTTTCTACTTGGTTTTGTGCAATGTTGTTGCAAGAGGCTAAGGAGGTGTAGTGTCATTAGATTACTCTGTCAATCTGCCCTCAAAAATGACACAGGAAGACATATATTGCATCTATATAATCAGCACTACAACGGCACTTAAAGGGACATGAAACCCAAAATATTTCTTTCATGACTAAGAAAGAGAATACAATTTTAAACAACTTTCCAATTTACTTCTATTATCTAATGTGTTTCATTCTTTATGTATCCTTTATTGAAGACATAGCAATCACATGGGTGAGCCAATAACACAAGGCATCTATGTGCGGCCACCAATCAGAAGCTTGTGAGCCTATTTAGATATGCTTAGCAACAAAGGATATCAAGAACATGTAGCAAATTAGATAATAGAAATAAATTGAAAAAGTGCTTACAATTGCATGCTCTTTCTGAATAATGAAGGAAAAAATGTCCCTTTAACATTTAAAATGGAGTGATGCTTCTAAATGAAGCCATTTTGGATTAGTAGAGATATTTCAGGAAGGAGCCTAGGGGTCAAATCGAGCGGGAAAGCATGGGAATGGAGTTCCTGCACTATTTTTGCAGGAGGAACTAAGTTCCCCCAGGACAGAGAACAGAAATGCGTCAGTAAACACTGCTGCTCCTGGTGGGAGGAGCTGGAGCACAGTCTGGTTAGAGAGATAGTGAGATCCTTTAGTAATGGGCAGTAACACTTCCTACAATACACTAAATGCAAGCCTATCAGCGGTCCTGCTGTGTGATCACCCCGCACTGTGTGGTAACACATGGTGCTTACATTTCTGTATGTGTGTGTATATATAAAATAATATTAATTGTGAGGGGAGGTGGAAGTCTTGGTGAGTTCACACACTTTATTTTGTAGGACAGCTAATGCAGCTATAATTTACTGCAGTGTTAGTCTTCGTTCATTAGCTTTGCATGCTGTGTTAGAGATATTGGGGCCTAGTTATCAAGCCGTCTACTTTACCTGCCTTCGCCAGTTCAATAAGCCCGCCTAAGCTCGCCTACCATCGCTGCCGCGGACCTGAAAAAATTCGCCTAAGTTATCAATAAATCTGTCAAAAAGCCGCGCACCAAGTACGGGGCAATGAGCAGCGGACTGTGAGAGTTATCATTCATCCGATCTCGCTGCTCTTCGGCTTTTTTACAGCTTTATTGCTAGCCTGTCACTAAGCACCCACACTAAACTACACTGTTCTACCCCCTATACCGGTGCCCCCGGAGCCCCCCGCAACTCAATAATGTTACTAACCCCTAAACCGCCCCTCCTAGACCCCGCCGCAACTCTTATAAATGTATTAACCCCTAAACCGCTGCTCCCGGACACCGCCGCAACCTACATTATACCTAGTAACCCCTATCCTGCCCCCCCCCTATACCGCCGCCCTCTATAATAAAGTTATTAACCCCTATCATGCTGATCCCGCACCTCGCCGCAACTAAATAAATAGTTTAACCCCTAAACCGCCGCTCCCGGATCCTGCCGCAACCTATATTAAATTTATTAACCCCTAATCTGCCCCCCTACACCGTCGCCACCTATAATACATTTATTAACCCCTATCCTGCCCCCCACTACACCGCCGCCACTGTAATAAATTTATTAACCCCTAAACCTAAGTCTAACACTAACCCTAACACCCCCCTAACTTAAATATTAATTAAATAAATCTAAATAATATTTCTCTTATTAACTAAATTAATCCTATTTAAAACTAAATACTTACCTTTAAAATAAACCCTTATATAGCTACAATATAAATAATAATTATATTGTAGCTATCTTAGGATTTATTTTTATTTTACAGGCAACTTTCAATTTATTTTAACCAGGTACAATAGCTAATTAAATAGTTATTAACTATTTAATAGCTACCTAGCTAAAATAAAGAGAAATTTACCTGTAAAATAAAAACTAACCTAAGTTACAATTACACCTAACACTACACTATACTTAAATAAATTATTCCTATTTAAAAACTAAATACTTACCTGTAAAATAAACCCTAAGATAGCTACAATGTAATTAATAATTACATTGTAGCTATTTTAGGATTTATATTTATTTTACAGGTAACTTTGTATTTATTTTAGCTAGTTAGAATAGTTATTAAATAGTTATTAACTATTTAATAACTACCTAGCTAAAAGAAATACAAAATTACCTGTAAAATAAATCCTAACCTAAGTTACAATTAAACCTAATACTACACTATCATTACATTATTAAATAAATTAACTACAAATAACTACAATTAAATACAATTACATAAACTAACTAAAGTACAAAAAATAAAAAAAGCTAAGTTACAAAAAATAAAAAAATAAGTTACAAACATTTAAAAAATATTACAACAATTTTAAGCTAATTACACCTAATCTAAGCCCCCTAATAAAATAACAAAGCCCCCCAAAATAAAGAAATTCCCTACCCTATTCAAAATTAAAAAAAGTTCAAAGCTCTTTTACCTTACCAGCCCTTAAAAGGGCCTTTTGTGGGGCAATGCCCCAAAGAATTCAGCTCTTTGCCTGTAAAAGAAAAATACAACCCCCCCCCCCAACATTAAAACCCACCACCCACATACCCCTAATCTAACCCAACCCCTCCTTAAAAAAACCTAACACTACACCCCTGAAGATCATCCTACCTTGAGTCGTCTTCACTCAGCCGAGCCACCGATGGAACTGAAGAGGAGATCCGGAGCGGCAGAAGTGATCCTCCAAGGGGCGCTGAAGAAGTCTTCCATCCGATGAAGTGATCCTCCAGGCGGCGCTGAAGAAGTCTTCCATCCGGGCGATGTCATCTTCCAAGCGGCGCTGAAGAAGTCTTCCATCCGGGCGATGTCATCTTCCAAGCGGCGCTGAAGAAGTCTTCCATCCGGGCGATGTCATCTTCCAAGCGGGGTCTTCAATCTTCTTTCTTCAGGATCCATCTTCATCCCGCCGATGCGGAACATCCTTCTTTCCCGACGGACTACCGACGAATGAAGGCTCCTTTAAGGGCCGTCATCCAAGATGGCGTCCCTTCAATTCCGATTGGCTGATAGGATTCTATCAGCCAATCGGAATTAAGGTAGGAAAAATCTGATTGGCTGATTGAATCAGCCAATCAGATTGAGCTCTCATTCTATTGGCTGATATTGTTGTAATATTTTTTAAAAATTGTAGTTATTTGTAGTTAATTTAATTAGTGTAGTGTTAGGTTTAATTGTAACTTAGGTTAGGATTTATTTTACAGGTAATTTTGTATTTCTTTTAGCTAGGTAGTTATTAAATAGTTAATAACTATTTAATAACTATTCTAACTAGATAAAATAAATACAAAGTTACCTGTAAAATAAATATAAATCCTAAAATAGCTACAATGTAATTATTAATTACATTGTAGCTATCTTATGGTTTATTTTACAGGTAAGTATTTAGTTTTAAATAGGAATAATTTATTTAATGATAATTATTATTTATATTGTAGCTATATAAGGGTTTATTTGAAAGGTAAGTATTTAGTTTTAAATAGGATTAATTTAGTTAATAAGAGAAATTTTATTTAGATTTATTCAATTAATATTTATGTTAGGGGGGTGTTAGGGTTAGTGTTAGACTTAGATTTAGGGGTTAATAAATTTATTACAGTGGCGGCGGTGTAGGGGGGGGGCAGGATAGGGGTTAATAAATGTATTATAGGTGGCGACGGTGTAGGGGGGGCAGATTAGGGGTTAATAAGTTTAATATAGGTTGCGGCGGGGTCCGGGAGCGGCGGTTTAGGGGTTAAACTATTTATTTAGTTGCGGCGAGGTGCGGGATCGGCAGGATAGGGGTTAATAACTTTATTATAGAGGGCGGCAGGATAGGGGTTACTAGGTATAATGTAGGTTGCGGCGGTGTCTGGGAGCAGCGGTTTAGGGGTTAATACATTTATTATAGTTGCAGCGGGGTCAGGGAGCGGCGGTTTAGGGGTTAATATGTATAGAGTAGCTTGCGGTGGACTCCGGGAGCGGCGGTTTAGGGGGTAATAACTTTATTTAGTTGCGGCGGTGTAGGGGGGGACAGCTTAGGGGTGTTTAGACTCAGGGTACATGTTAGGGTGTTAGGTGCAGACATCTCCCATAGAAATCAATGGGATGTCTGGCAGCAGCGAACTTCTACTTTCGCTATGGTCAGACTCCCATTGATTCCTATGAAAACCAGGTACGCTGGGCCGTAAAAGTGCCGAGCGTACCTGCTAGTTTTTTGATAACTAGCAAAAGTAGTCAGATTGTGCCGCACTTGTGTGCGGAACATCTGGAGTGACGTAAGAATCGATCTGTGTCGGACTGAGTCCGGTGGATTGAAGCTTACGTCACAAAATTCTACTTTTGACGGTCTCTAGCCTTTGATAACTAAGGCGAATCAGCCTCGCCACAAATACGCTGCGGAATTCCAGCGTATTTGAGGTTGACGGCTTGATAACTACCCCCCATTGAATTGTAAAGAAAGTGGAATTCCCTATTGGCGCTGGATTCGTTTTCCTGCAATGCTATTACCCAATAGCAAGGTATAGTGTACCACCAGCAAGATATGAAAATGATAAGGTACTGAATATAAAGGGACAGTTAAATCAAAATTAAACTTAAATTTATTGGATAGAGCAAGACATTTTAAACAACTTTACAATTTACTTCTATTATCAAATTCACTTTGTTCTCTTGATATCCATAGTTGAAGACTAAAGCTAGGTAGGCTGATAGGATCTTAGGAGTGTGCACATATCTATAGCTGTTTAAGGCAGCAGTGTTTGCAACATTAATTTATAGCAATGTTATACATAGTTACAAACACTGCTACCATAGACCACTATAGATACGTGAACACTACTAAGATCCTATCCGCCTACCTAGGTTTAGTGTTTAACAATGGATACCAAGAGAACAAAGTGAAATTGATAATAGAATTAAATGTTTAAAGGGACATTAAACCCCAAAATTTTCTTTCATGATTCAGAAAGAGAATGCATCTTTAAACAACATTCCAATTTATTTATATTATCTAATATGCTTAATTCTTTAGATATCCTTTGTTGAAGAAAACATAATTTATGCTTACCTGATAAATTTATTTCTCTAGTAGTGTATTCAGTCCACGGGTCATCCATTACTTATGGGATTATATCTCCTTCCCAACAGGAAGTTGCAAGAGGATCACCCAAGCAGAGCTGCTATATAGCTCCTCCCCTCACATGTCATATCCAGTCATTCGACCGAAACAAGACAAGAAAGGAGAAACCATAGGGTGCAGTGGTGACTGGAGTTTGAATTAAAATTTAGATCTGCCTTGAAAGACAGGGCGGGCCGTGGACTGAATACACTACAAGAGAAATACATTTATCAGGTAAGCATAAATTATGTTTTCTCTTGTTAAGTGTATTCAGTCCACGGGTCATCCATTACTTATGGGATACCAATACCAAAGCTAAAGTACACGGATGATGGGAGGGACAAGGCAGGAACTTTAAATGGAAGGAACCACTGCCTGTAGAACCTTTCTCCCAAAAACAGCCTCCGAAGAAGCAAAAGTGTCAAATTTGTAAAATTTTGAAAAAGTGTGAAGTGAAGACCAAGTTGCAGCCTTGCAAATCAGTTCAACAGAGGCCTCATTTCTTAAAGGCCCAGGTGGAAGCCACAGCTCTAGTGGAAATGTGCTGTAATTCTTTCAGGAGGCTGCTGTCCAGCAGTCTCATAGGCTAAACGTATTATGCTACGAAGCCAAAAGGAAAGAGAGGTAGCCGAAGCTTTTTGACCTCTCCTCTGTCCAGAGTAAATGACAAACAGGGAAGAAGTTTGACGAAAATCTTTAGTTGCCTGCAAATAGAACTTCAGAGCACGGACTACGTCCAGATTATGCAAAAGTCGTTCCTTCTTTGAAGAAGGGTTAGGACACAATGATGGAAACAACAATCTCTTGATTGATATTCCTGTTAGAAACTACCTTAGGTAAGAACCCAGGTTTAGTACGCAGAACTACCTTGTCTGAATGGAAAATCAGATAAGGAGAATCACAATGTAAGGCAGATAACTCAGAGACTCTTCGAGCCGAGGAAATAGCCATCAAAAAACAGAACTTTCCAAGATAACAGCTTAATATCAATGGAATGAAGGGGTTCAAACGGAACACCTTGAAGAACTTTAAGAACTAAGTTTAAGCTCCACGGCGGAGCAACAGTCCTTAAACACAGGCTTAATCCTAGCCAAAGCCTGACAAAAAGCCTGAACGTCTGGAACTTCTGCCAGACGTTTTGTGTAGAAGAATAGACAGAGCAGAAATCTGTCCCTTTAACGAACTAGCAGATAAGCCCTTTTCTAAACCCTCTTGTAGAAAAGACAATATCCTAGGAATCCTAACCTTACTCCATGAGTAACTCTTGGATTCGCACCAATATAAATATTTACGCCATATCTTATGGTAAATTTTTCTGGTAACAGGTTTCCGAGCCTGTATTAAGGTATCAATAACCGACTCCGAGAAGCCACGCTTTGATAGAATCAAGCGTTCAATCTCCATGCAGTCAGCCTCAGAGAAATTAGATTTGGATGGTTGAAAGGACCCTGAATTAGAAGGTCCTGCCTCAGAGGCAGAGACCATGGTGGACAGGACGACATGTCCACTAGGTCTGCATACCAGGTCCTGCGTGGCCACGCAGGCGCTATCAGAATCACCGATGCTCTCTCCTGTCTGATCTTGGCAATCAGTCGAGGAAGCATCGGAAATGGTGGAAACACATAAGCCATGTTGAAAACCCAAGGGGCTGTCAGAGCATCTATCAGCACCGCTCCCGGGTCCCTGGACCTGGATCCGTAACAAGGAAGCTTGGCGTTCTGGCGAGACGCCATGAGATCCAGATCTGGTTTGCCCCAACGATGATATCAGTTGAGCGAAGACCTCCGGATGAAGTTCCCACTCCCCCGGATGAAAAGTCTGGCGACTTAGAAAATCTGCCTCCCAGTTCTCCACGCCTGGGATGTAGATCGCTGACAGGTGGCAAGAGTGAGACTCTGCCCAGCGAATTATCTTTGAGACTTCCAACATTGCTAGGGAACTCCTGGTTCCCACTTGATGGTTGATGTAAGCCACAGTCGTGATGTTGTCCGACTGAAATCTGATGAACCTCAGTGTTGCTAACTGAGACCAAGCTAGAAGAGCATTGAGTATTGCTCTCAACTCCAGAATATTTATTGGGAGGAGTTTCTCCTCCTGAGTCCATAATCCCTGAGCCTTCAGGGAGTTCCAGACTGCGCCCCAACCTAGAAGGCTGGCATCTGTTGTTACAATCATCCAATCTGGCCTGCGAAAGTCATACCCTTGGACAGATGGACCCAGAAAGCCACCAGAGAAGAGAATCTCTGGTCTCTTGGTCCAGACTTAGCAGAGGGGGGACAAATCTGAATAATCCCCATTCCACTGACTTAGCATGCATAATTGCAGCGGTCTGAGATGCAGGCGCGCAAATGGCACTATGTCCAGTTGCCGCTACCATTAAGCCGATTACTTCCATGCACTGAGCCACTGAACGGGCGTGGAATGGAATGAAGGACACGGCAAGCATTGAGAAGCTTTGATAACCTGGACTCCGTCAGGTACATTTTCATCTCTACAGAATCTATAAGAGTCACTAGAAAGGAGACTCTTGTGAGTGGTGATAGAGAACTCTTTTCCACGTTCACTTTCCACCCATGCGACCTCAGAAATGCCAGAACTATCTCTGTATGAGACTTGGCCATTAGAAAGCTTGACACCTGTATCAGGATGTCGTCTAGATACGGAGCCACCGCTATGCCTCGCGGTCTTAGAACCTCCAGAAGTGAGCCCAGAACCTTTGTAAAGATTCTCGGGGCCGTAGCCAACCCGAAGGGAAGAGCTACAAACTGGTAATGCCTGTCTAGAAAGGCAAATCTTAGGTACCGATAGTGATCTTTGTGAATCGGTATATGAAGGTAGGCATCCTTTAAGTCTACCGTGGTCATGTATTGACCCTCTTGGATCATGGGTAGGATGGTTCGAATAGTTTCCATTTTGAATGATGGAACTCTTAGGAATTTGTTTAAGATTTTTAGGTCCAAGATTGGCCTGAAGGTTCCCTCTTTCTTGGGAACCACAAACAGATTTGAGTAAAACCCTTGCCCTTGTTCCGTCTGCGGAACTGGGTGGATCACCCCCATTACTAAGAGGTCTTGCACACAGCGTAGAAATGCCTCTTTCTTTACTTGGTTTGCTGATAACCTTGAAAGATGAAATCTCCCTTGTGGAGGAGATGCTTTGAAGTCCAGAAGATATCCCTGAGATATGATCTCCAATGCCCAGGGATCCTGGACATCTCTTGCCCAAGCCTGGGCGAAGAGAGATAGTCTGCCCCCCACTAGATCTGTTTCCGGATAGGGGGCCCTCTCTTCATGCTGTCTTAGGGGCAGAAGTAGGCTTTCTGGCCTCCTTGCCCTTGTTCCAGGGCTGGTTAGTTTTCCAGCCCTGTCTGTAACGAGCAACAGGTCCTTCCTGTTTTGAAGCGGAGGAAGTTGATGCTGCTCCTGCCTTGAAGTTACGAAAGGCATGAAAATTAGACTGTTTGGCCTTTGATTTGGCCCTGTCCTGAGGAAGAGTATGACCCTTACCTCCAGTAATGTCAGCAATAATTTCTTTCAAGCCGGGCCCGAATAAGGTCTGCCCTTTGAAAGGAATATTAAGCAATTTAGATTTAGACATCACGCCAGCTGACCAGGATTTAAGCCATAGCGCTCTGCGCGCCTGGATGGCGAACCCGGAGTTCTTAGCCGTTAGTTTGGTTAAATGTACAACGGCATCAGAAACAAATGCATTAGCTAGCTTAAGTGCTTTAAGCTTGGCCATAATCTCATCCAATGGAGCTGTGCGAATGGCCTCTTCCAGAGACTCAAACCAGAATGCCGCAGCAGCAGTGACAGGAGCAATGCATGCAAGGGGCTGTAAGATAAAACCTTGTTTGAACAAACATTTTCTTAAGGTAACCTTCTAATTTTTTATCCATTGGATCCGAAAAAGCACAACTATCCTCCACCGGGATAGTGGTACGTTTAGCTAAAGTAGAAACTGCTCCCTCCACCTTAGGGACCGTCTGCCATAAGTCTCGTGTGGTGGCGTCTATTGGGAACATTTTTCTAAATATCGGAGGTGGGGAAAAGGGCACACCGGGTCTATCCCACTCCTTGCTAATAATTTCTGTAAGTCTTTTAGGTATAGGAAAAACGTCAGTACACACCGGTACCGCAAAGTATCTATCCAACCTACATACTTTCTCTGGAATTGCAACCGTGTTACAATCATTCAGAGCCGCTAATACCTCCCCTAGCAATACGCGGAGGTTTTCAAGCTTAAATCTAAAATTAGAAATCTCTGAATCCGGTCTCCCTGGATCAGATCCGTCACCCACAGAATGAAGCTCTCCGTCCTCATGTTCTGCAAATTGTGACGCAGTATCAGACATGGCTCTCACATCATCAGCGCGCTCTGTCCTTAACCCAGAGCTATCGCGCTTGCCTCTTAATTCAGGCAATTTAGATAATACCTCTGTCATAACAGCAGCCATGTCTTGCAAAGTGATTTGTATGGGCCTCTCTTATGCACTTGGCACCACAATATCACTCGCCTCCTGAGCGGGAGGCGAAGGTACTGACACGTGAGGAGAGTTAGTCGGCATAACTTCCCCCTCGTTGTCTGGTGATAATTTCTTTACAGATATAGATTGACTTTTATTCAAAGTGACATCAATACATTCAGTACACATATTTCTGTGGGGCTCCACATTGGCCTTTAAACATAGTGAACAAAGAGATTCATCTGTGTCAGACATTTTTAAACAGACTCGCAATGAGACTAGCAAGCTTGGAAAATCCTTTCAAAAAAGTTTACAAGCAATATAAAAAACGCTACTGCACCTTTAAGAAGCACAAAAAAAAAACGTCACAGTTGAAATAACAATGAACCAAATCAGTTATAGCAACCAAATAATCACTGTCAATGTATTAAGTTAGCAAAGTATTGCACCCACTAGCCAATGGATGATTAACCCCTTAATACCCAAAACGGATAATCAATTTAACAATTAACGTTTTTATCACAGTCAAACACACTGTCACAGGTCTGCTGTGACTGATTACCTCCCTCAAAATGACTTTTGGAGACCCCTGAGCTCTCTAGAGACGTCCTGGATCAAGGAGGAAGAAGCAGGAAGACTGAAACTGAATTTTTACTGCGCAAAAAAGCGCTAAAAATAGGCTCTTCCCACTCCTATTACAACAGTGGGAAACCTCAGTTAACCGTTTCTATGTAGAAATAAACAACAGCCATGTGGAAAATCATGCCCCAAAAGATTTATCACCAAAGTACCTCACAAAAAACGAATAACATGCCAGTCAACGTTTTAAACATACACTTTAAAAGTTAGGTAGTGTTAATAATAAGCCTGCTACCAGTCGCTTCTTCTGCAGTTAAGGCTTATACAATACTTCAGTATTAACAGTATTTTCTTAGTCAAATTCCATTCCTTAGAAAATTACCTATTGTACATACATTCATCAGCCTGATACCAGTCGCTGCTGCATTTAAGGCTGTACTTACATTACATCGGTATCAGCAGTATTTTCTTAGTCAATTCCATTCCTTAGAAAAATAATTTACTGCACATACCTTGTTTGCAGGATTCCCCGCATGCTATTCCCTTTCTGAAAGTTACCCCACTCCTCAGAATGTGCGAGAACAGCCAGTGGATCTTAGTTACTTCTGCTAAGATCATAGAAAAACGCAGGCAGATTCTTCTTCTAAATACTGCCTGAGAACAAACAGCACACTCCGGTGCCATTTAAAATAACAAACTTTTGATTGAAGAAATAAACTAAGTATAAAAAAACACCACAGACCTCTCACAACGACCTATCTAGTTGAGTTGCAAGAGAATGACTGGGTATGACATGTGAGGGGAGGAGCTATGTAGCAGCTCTGCTTGGGTGATCCTCTTGCAACTTCCTGTTGGGAACGAGATATAATCCCATAAGTAATGGATGACCCGTGGACTGAATACACTTAACAAGAGAAATAGCAGTGCACATGAGTGAGCCAATCACATGAGGCATCTATGTGAAGCCACCAATCAGCAGCTACTGAGCATATCTAGATATGCTTTTCAGCAAAGGATATCAAGAGAATTAAGCAAATTAGACAACAGAAGTAAATTAGAAACTTGTTTAAAATTGCATGATCTTTCTAAATCATGAAAGAAAAAAATTTGGGTTTCATGTCCCTTTAAAATGTTATACTTAAAGTGCACAAAGAAATTTTGTTACATGCACTACTGCTTGCATATAATACCCCTGCAAAGATTTTAACAATATGGTTAAAGTCAACTTCAGAGCATCAATGCACTAAGGGGATCTTGCTGAGCCAATGACAATCAGCATTTGTGAATAGCCACCTATCACCAGTGAGATCCAAGTAGTGCATTTCTGATCTGGAGCCGACCTAAGTATGCTGTGCAATATACAGTACAATGATTGATAATATATTAATAATAATAACTATTATCATCATCATCATAAAACATAATTCATCATATTCAACATTTTCCTCAGCACTGTGACAAGGGGTAAATAATTACATCATAACATAACATTTTAAAAAACATAATTAGGGAACATAAAGTTATGTATGCAAGCTGTTTTACAGAACAGGTGTTTGGGAGCGTGCATACTACATATTATGCAGTGCCAACAGTCACTGATCTTAGTTCACTGTTATAGCTCAATTTCTATTTCCATAATTTAGGGGCGTGAATTCCAAAATGTTTCCTTCATGATTCAGATAGAGCATGACATTTTAAAAAACTTTCAAATTGATTTCTATGATCAATTTTGTTTTGATCTCTTTATATCCTTTGTTGAAATGCATACCTAGGTAGGCTCTGAGAGCTATGTGGATGATTAGTGGCTGCATCTTATCATTGGCTAACTCTGTGTGTTCAGCTAGCTTCTAGTAGTGCATTACCTCTCCTTCAACAAAGGATACCAAAAATTTGATCATAGAAATAAATTGGAAAGTTGTTTAAAACTGCATGCTCTATCTGAATTATGAAGGAAAAAAACATAATTTATGTAAGAACTTACCTGATAAATTCATTTCTTTCATATTGGCAAGAGTCCATGAGCTAGTGACATATGGGATATACAATCCTACCAGGAGGGGCAAAGTTTCCCAAACCTCAAAATGCTTATCAATACACCCCTCACCACACCCACAATTCAGTTTAACAAATAGCCAAGTAGTGGGGTGATGAAATAAGGAGCAAAAAAGCATACAAAAAGAGGAACTGGAAATATAATTGTGCTTTTATACAAAAATCAAGTTCTTACATAAATGTTTTCTTTCATGTAATTGGCAAGAGTCCATGAGCTAGTGACGTATGGGATAGAAATACCCAAGATGTGGAAGACTACAGAAGAGTCACTAGAAAGGGAGGGATAAAATAAAAACAGCTATTTCCGCTGAAAAAATTAAATCAACAAAAAAAATAAGTCTTTCTCATAAATTCACATAAATTTCAAAGAAAAAAACTTAATTCATAAGCAGAAGAATTAAACTGAGACAGCTGCCTGAAGAACTTTTCTACCAAAGACTGCTTCAGAAGAAGCAAATACATCAAAATGGTAAAATTTTGTAAATGTATGCAAAGAAGACCAAGTTGCTGCTTTGCAAATCCGATCAACCGAAGCTTTATTCTTAAAAGCCCAAGAAGTGGTGACTGATCTAGTAGAATGAGCTGTAATTCTCTGAGGCTGAGACTGTGTCCCGTCTCCAAATAAGCCTTGTGAATCAAAAGTTTTAACCAAGATGCCAAAGAAATGGCAGAGGCTTTCTGACCTTTCCTAGGACCAGAAAAAACAACAAATAGACTAGAAGTCTAAACTTTTAGTAGCTTCGACATAATGTTTCAAAGCTCTAACAACATCCAAAGAATGTAAAGATCTTTCAAGAGTATTCTTAGGATTAGGACACAAGGAAGGAACAACAATTTCCTTACTAATGAATTCACAACCTTAGGAAGAAGTTTAAACGAAGTCCGCAAAACAGCCTTATCCTGATGGAAAATCAGAAAAGAAGACACACAAGAGAGAGCAGATAATTCAGAAACTCTTCTAGCTGAAGAGATAAGCCAAAAGAAACAACACTTTCCAAGAAAGTAGTTTAATATCCAAAGAATGCATAGGCTCAAATTGAGGAGCCTGCAAAGCCTTCAAAACCAAATTAAGACTCCAAGGAGGAGAGATTGATTTAATAACAGACTTGATACGAACCAAAGCCTGAACAAAACAGTGAATATTAGGAAGTTTAGCAATCTTTCTATGAAATAAAACAGAAACAGCAGAGATCTGTCCCTTCAAAGTACTTGCAGACAAACCTTTATCCAAACCATCCTGAAAAAACTGTAAAACTCTAGGAATTCTAAAAGAATGCCAAGAGAACTTATGAGAAGAACACAATGAAAAATAGGTTTTCCAAACCCGATAATAAATCTTCCTAGAAACAGACTTACGAGCCTGTAGCATAGTATTAATCACTGAGTCAGAGAAACTAAGCATTCAATCTCCATAATTTCAAATTTAGCGATTTGAGATCCTGATGGAAAAACGGCCCTTGAGACAGAAGATCTGGCCTTAAAGGAAGTGGCCAAGGTTGGTAACTGGACATCTGAACAAGATCCGCATACCAAAACCTGTGAGGCCATGCTGGTGCTATCAGAAACACATGCGATTGTTCCATTATGATCTTGGAGATCACCCTTGGAAGAACAACTAGAAGCGGAAAAATGTAAGCAGGTTGGTAAAACCAAGGAACTGCTAACGCATCCACCATCTCTGCCTGAGAATCCCTGGACCTGGAAAGGTACCTGGGAAACTTCTTGTTTAGATGGGAAGCCATCAGATCTATTTCGGGAAGACCCCACACATCTGTACAATCTGACAAAAATACATCTGGATGGAGAGACCACTCCCCTGGATGTAAAGACTGATGACTGAGATAATTCGCTTCCCAATTGTCTACACCTGGGATATGTATCACAGAATTTAGACAGGAGTTGGATTCTGCCCAAGCAAGTATCCGAGATACTTCTTTCATCGCTAAAGGACTGCGAGTCCCACCCTGATGATTGACATATGCCACAGTTGTGATATTGTCTGTCTGAAAATGAATGAATGATTCTTTCTTTAACAGAGGCCACACCTAAAGAGCCCTGAAAATAGGATTACAAATAGAATTACAAACTCCTTGTGCTGTCAGAGGCCCCCAAACAGCTCCCCAACCTGTGAGACTTGCATCTGTTGAAATCACAGTCCAGGAAGGACGAACAAAAGAGACCCCTTGAATAATCCGACTATGGTCTAACCACCAAGTAAGATAGAGTTGAGTGTTGGGATCTAAGGATATCAATTGTGATATCTGAGTATAATCCCTGCACCATTGATTCAGCATGCAAAGCTGAAGAGGTCTCATGAAAACGAGCAAAGGGGATCGCGTCCGATGCTGCAGTCATGAGACCTAAAACTTCCATGCACATAGCAACTGAAGGGAATGATCGAGACTGAAGGTTTCGACAGGCAGAAATCAATTTCATTTGTCTCTTGTTTGTTAAAAACCGAGTCATGGACACTGAATCTATCTGGAAACCTAAAAAGGTGACCATTGTCTGAGGAATCAAGAAACTCTTGGGTAAATTGACCCTCCAACCATGTCTTTGAAGAAACAACACAAGTTGATTTGTGTGAGATTCTGCTAAATGAAAAGATTGAGCCAGTACCAAGATATCGTCCAAATAAGGAAATACTACAATACCCTGCTCTCTGATTACAGATAGAAGGGCACCTAGAACCTTTGAAAAAATTATTTGAGCTGTCGCTAGGCCAAATGGAAGAGCAACAAATTGGTAATGCTTGTCTAGAAAAGACAATCTCAGAAACCAATAGTGGTCTCGATGAATCGGAATGTAAAGATATGCATCCTGTAAGTCTATTGAGGACATGTTGACCTTGCTGAACAAAAGGCAGAATAGTCCTTATAGTCACCATCTTGAAAGTTAGGACCCTTAAAAAATTGATTCAAAAACTTCAGATCCAGAACTGGTCTGAATGAATTTTCCTTCTTCGAGAAAATGAATAGATTTGAATAAAAACCCAGATCCTGTTCCAGAAGTGGAACTGGTACAATTACCCCTGAAAGCTCCAGATTTGATGGAACGTGAGAGAGAAAAAATCTTCTCACGGAAGATCTTATTCTGAAACCTATTCGATACCCCTGAGAAACAATATTCTGAATCCAAGGATTCTGAACGGAACCTGCTCAAATGTCTTGAAATAATTTAAATCTGCCCCCCACCAGTAGAACTGGATTGAGGGCCGCACCTTCATGCAGTCTTAAGGGCTGGCTTTGGCTTCTTATTGTCAGGGTTTTTTTCCCTGTTTTGATTGCCATGTGCTGCTGGCAGCCATTTTACTCACCTCTCTTGCTGACTATGGTGCATTGTGGGGGATGCTGCTCATTTCCTGCACTTCCTTTTATGGCCAGACTGGTGTGCATCATCCGTGTGAGATAGGATGCAGTCTCAGAATTGTGATGTTATCACTTATTATTTAAAGGGCCTCTGTTCAGTATGCTTTGCCTTTGCGTTGTCTCAGACCTGTTTGTGAGAGTTCCTGTGTATTACCTAGCTGCCTGACGTCCTTCCTGGTTCCTGATCCCTGGCTTGTTCCTGACTCTGCTGTTTTCCTTGTTCCTGATTCCGGCTCGTCTGACTATTTGTTTTGGCTCCTGACTCGGCTCGTCTGACTACCAGCTCTGGTTTTGACTCCTGGCTTGTTATTTGACTTGTGACTTTTTATTATTTTTGCTATTAATAAAGGTGTGATTATTATTAGTGTACTAGCACTAATAGAAACCTTTTCTGCATGCAAAAGCTTATCATGACAACTGTTACATACTACAGCTGGAGATATAATCTCCACTAGCTTACAACAGATACACTTTTGGTAGAACTGTGTTCAGGCAGCATGGTTCCTACAGCAGCTTCTGAGATAGGATCAGATTAGGACATCTTGTAAAACGTAAAAGAAAAAATAACATTTAATCAAAAATATCTTATTTCCACATGTAGCAGTTTCAGGAATGGAAAAACATGCAAATGCTAAAATTGACAAAAAAGCAAATAGCATAGCCCTCCGAGCATAAAGAAGGCAAGGAGCATATAGGAAGTGAGGTCAAATAAACTAATTTTTTTTGGCGCCAAGTATGACGCACGACGCAAAAGGAAGTTGAATTTTTTTTTGCCGCCAACAAACATCCCGAAATGACGCAACTCGCATCATAACAAACACAATTTCACGCCAAACAACCTGGCGTCAACTAAGACGCAGGAAATGACGAACTTGCATAATTGCCCTTGCGAGCCTAATTGCCTGCAAGTTTTTCAAATGAAAAAACAAGTCAAATTGGGAAAAAGACTATACCCCAGGTAAGAAACTTTCTAAAACATGATTCCCATAATGAAACTGCCAGACTGCAAAGGGAAATGGATTATACGAACGTGTGTATTTGCAGCACCTGTCAGTGTGGTAAGGGTGCACTAAATTCCCCTGTATTCACTACCGAGTTAGTATATAGAAAGTCCGTTAATGTCCGTGCCCTCCACTAATCTCCCAAGAAAGACAAAAATGATTCCCCCTATATCATATATATCTTCCCACGCTAGTGACTTGCTTGGGCAAAAAGTGCACACAGTTCAATATGATTCATATCATGTAAAGACGTGTAAACTCATGTACTTCGTCGGATGTGGTTTGCCAGTCCATGGGGAAATTCTGCCGTGCAGACCGCTGGTTCAATTGCCAGGAAATACCCTCTCAGCACTCCACCTGATGTCTGTGTTTGCTCTCGACTCTCTCCACGCTGAATTGCCAAGCCTCCAGTCCATAATGGCGTGCAACGTATAGGGGGAAGGGGAGAAAGAGGAGGGGCTTACCCTTCGCCGTAGTTTTGCGGTTCCGTTATTCGTTGCAAAGACTCTCGGGGGCCTTAGGACTGTTGCGCTGCTGTTGAACAAACACCCATCCGTGCTCTCCACAGTATCCACTAGTACACTGACCAAAAGAAAAGCTAAGCTGAGCTACGAATACGGCAGATAGCCGAAACGCGTCAGCCAAGGGGTACGTGGTTACCCACACCTGCACACATCGTCCTAAGGTTAAAGCTGTAACCTGTCTTCCTGGAATTTATGGAATAAAAATCACTTTTTGTTTGAACTGTTCCATCCGGTGCTCCTGTTCTTTTTTCTTTTGCTCACTGCAAAGGGAAATGCACATATACCTGACTCATGGCAAATATAAAGTTTTAAATATATGTATTTTACTTATATTAATACATAAAGCGCCAAACCATAGCTGAGAGTGTCTTAAATAATGATACATACTTACCGAAAGACACCCATCCACATATAGCAGATAGACAAACCAGTACTGAAAACTATCAGTAGAGGTAATGGTATATGAGAGTATATAGTCGATCTGAAAAGGGAGGTAGGAGATGAATCCCTACGACCAATAACAGAGAACCCTTGAAAAGATTTCCCGCGAGGAAAACCATAAAATCAATAGGCGATACTCTCTTCACGTCCCTCTGACAAACACTGTACTCTGAGAGGAATTGGGCTTCAGAATGCTTAGAAGCGCTTATCATAGAAGAAATCACAAAAATCAAGCACAAACTTACTTCACCACTTCCATAGGAGGCAAAGTTTGTAAAAACTGAATTGTGGGTGTGGTGAGGGGTGTATTTATAGGCATTTTGAGGTTTGAGAAACTTTGCCACTCCTGGTAGGATTGTATATCCCATACGTCACTAGCTCATGGACTCTTGCCAATAACATGAAAGAAATTGGGGATTCACAGCGCTTTAATGGGTTGCAAATTATTTTTAAAAAACACAAATTTAAAAGACTTTTATTACTTAAGTGTAAATTACATAATATCCTTCATTAAAATGTTTTCTCTGCTATGTCTGAAGGCACTTAAAGGCACCTTTACTTTACGTAGTTTCCAGTGCCTACGGTAGGTGCTTCTATGAACTACTCTCCTATATATATTATATATATATATATATATATATATATATATATATATATATTAATATATATATATATATATATTTATATATATATATATATATATATATATATATATATATATATATATATATAAATATATATATATATATATTACAAAACATGGGGTGGGGTCAGCACTCTCAGGCCGGACCGGGTACACATCCTATGACCCTGCAACATGCACAGCCCTGGGTTGCAAACCAGCACTCTCAGGAAGCTGCACTGTCACCACAGTCACAGGCAGTTAACCCCAGTCAGGCCTGGGTGCAAGGCCCAAACAGGGAAAATTACAAAAAAAATATATATTTTAATATAAACACACAGAAAAAGTCCAGCACTCACTCACAAGCTCTCAACTAAGATAAAAAGCAGCAATGGAAGAATTAGCTACCTTGACGAGGTACCTGGGCTTTTCCCATTTGGCCAGATGCGGTAACTAATTCTTCCATTGCTGCTTTTTATCTTAGTTGAGCGCTTGTGAGTGAGTGCTGGACTTTTACTGTGTGTTATATTAATATATATTTTTTTGTAATTTTCCCTGTTTGGGCCTTGCACCCAGGCCTGACTGGGGTTAACTGCCTGTGACTCTGGTGACAGTGCAGCTTCCTGAGAGTGCTGGTTTGCACCCAGGGCTGTGCATGTTGCAGGGTCATAGGATGTGTACCCGGTTCGGCCTGAGAGTGCTGACCCCACCCCATGTTTTGTATATGTTTGGGGAAATTACATAAGCCTGTGCACCCTCCATTTTTTCACAGTTGTGTGATTGTGAGCCTGCATTGTGTGGCTGTTTAGGGACCCAGGTTTATTGGAAGAAACCTTGACGAGGTACCTGGGCTTTTCCCATTTGGCCAGATGCGGTAACTAATTCTTCCATTGCTGCTTTTTATCTTAGTTGAGAGCTTGTGAGTGAGTGCTGGACTTTTTCTGTGTGTTTTTTTATATATATATATATAAATATATATATATATATATATATATATATATATATATATATATATATATATTATATATAGATATATATATATATATATATGCTATGTGCAGGATTTTTTGCTCCTGTAAAAGGACAGTCTAGTCCAAAATAAACTTTCATGATTCAGATAGAGAATATCATTTTAAACAATTTTCCAATTTACTTTTATCACCAATTTTGCTTTGTTCTCTTGGAATTCTTAGTTGAAAGCTAAACCTAGGAGGGTCATATGCTAATTTCTAAGCCCTGGAAGGCCGCATCTTCTCTCAGGGCATTTTGACAGTTTTTTCACCACTAGAGGGTGTTGGTTCATGTGTGTCATATAGATAACACTGTGCTCACGCACGTGGAGTTCAGGTGAGCCAGCTCTGATTGGCTAATATGGATGTCTGTCAAAATAATTGAAATAAGGGGGCAGTTTGCAGAGGCTTAGATAAAAGGTAATCACAGAGGTAAAAAGTGTATTTATATAACTGTGTTGGTTGTGCAAAACTAGGTAATGGGTAATAAAGGGATTATCTATCTTTTTAAACAATAAGAATACTGGTGTAGACTGTCCCTTTAAATGTACAATAATTTTAACATAAAGGAAATGAGCAAACATGTTTTATATGCAATGTTTCAGTATGTCACGCTTACCTTTAAAGATATGAATGTTAAAGACATTTAGTTTTATTACTTGTACGCAAAAGCACAGTATAACTACATTGTGCTATTTCTTACGCCCACTTACATGAAGAGCTGAATACAGATCATCTGCCTTATTTGGATCTTTATCAAACAGCCTGTAAGCAAACTCAGTCTTCACAAGACCAGGAGAGATGCTCTGAAAATAAAACATTAAAAAAAAAACATAATTAAAAGAGAAACTTTAACAATTAATGAGCAGTCTATGATCAGCACTTTACTCTGCAAAGCTGCCAGCAATATACATCACAGTATTCCATGTATACAGCAGTCTATGAACAACAACTACCCTACACACCCTAACACAGTGTTTCCCAGTCCTCATGACCCTTAAAGGGACAGTAAACTCTGAAATGATGTCTCAATTTTTGTGTTTGCCCCATGTATTCGTTATGACTTTAAATCATAATTTTTACTATATATATATATATATATATATATATATATATATATATATATATATATATAATATTTATTAACTAATAAAAAATGTTTGCAAAAGATTAGCTCCATGGATTATTGCCTGACTGCCCATATCTCCGGTATACGTGCACTTGTATACATAAGCAGTCTTGGATTCCCTGTGCTTTTGATTATGCACATGTGCTACTTTTCACGCTCACGGCTCAATACAGAGTGAATCAAACTATGCTTCTGTAGGACCCTGTTGAGAGGACTACTACAGATCATAGGCTTTATATCTTTTGACAATTGTGCACTATTAGGAAGACTGGATTTGTGCAAATATAACATCATTATTTATATTGCCTTTATTTAACAATAAATTTTGTATACAACTTTTTATGTCATCTTACACTATCTATAAGTTGGACAGCTGAAGTGTATGTGTAATACATGGGTTATCATACGCATGGAAAAGGAGGCGTGCATATCAATTAGATGGGTCTGAACGAACAAATAAGGATGCGGCTTAGGGTGGGAAAAGTATTGAACAATAACAGTACTTTTGCAAAAAATTTGAATAATCTCATTTTTAACCAAAAATAATCATCTGAGTGGGTTTCAATGTTAATAAGTAACACATGCAACTTTTACAAATATCTAAAATTTACTGACCCTTTAACAGGCCAGAAATGTATTATGTATTTACTAGAGCACAAGTGAAATAATCAGTTGATCAGTAACCATGGTTACTAACCTGCTCTCCCCTGTCAGCCGATTATTTCACCTGTGCTCTAGTTAAAATATAATCTGGCCTGTTAAAGAGATATTAAACGCTAAATATATCATTGCTTGAATTATATATTCAGAGCAAAGATTAGCCTGAGAATAATTTGTACATGTATTTTTTAAAATTATATTAGTTGTTTAAATTTTGAAAACACAAGGGTAAAGTTAATATCCATAAAGCACTGGGGACAGCCATATTGTAACTTAGGTTACATTTCCTGCAGAGGCCAATTAGGAATGGTTATAAATGGCTTGCTAGAGTGTGCAACCAATGACTGTGTGGAATGTAGCTGTGTCTGCACTTCCATGTTTAAAGGGACAGTCAAGTCCAAAAAAAACTTTCATGATTCAAATAGATCATGTAATGTTAAACAATTTTGCTTTGTTCTTTTGGTATTCTTATTGAAAGCTAAACCTAGGAGGCTCATATGCTAATTTCTTAGACCTTGAAGGCCGCCTCTAATCTAAATGCATTTTGATAGTTTTTCACCACTAAAGGGCATTAGTTCACGAGTTTCATATAGATAACATTGAGCTCATGCACGTGAATTTACCATGGAGACAGCTCTCATTGGCTAAAAGGCAAGTCTGTCAAAAGAACTGAAATAAGGGGCAGTCTGCTGAGGCTTAGATACAAGGTAATTACAGAGGTAAAACGTGTATAATTATAATTGTGTTGGTTATGCAAACTGGGGAATGGGTAATAAAGGGATTATCTATCTTTTAAAACAACAAAAACTCTGGTGTTGACTGTCCCTTTAACATGAATTGCAAAGCCCACAATATTCAGAATCAAATTACAGGAAAGGAGAACAAAATAAATAATGAAAGTATATTGCAAAGTTGTTTAACTACATGTAATTAAGCAATGTATATTAATATCTTGAGGTGGTTAATGTCCCTGAGGACTGGAGTTGGGAAACACTGCCCTAACACACAACATACTTTTTTTTTATTGCACAAGAGTTAAAATAAGTGACCAAATTAAACACTCAGATATAACATAATCACTTAATAAGAGATAAAATAGTGAGATGATAAATTACATTAAATTAAATGATAAAGTAGAATAATAGACCGTAAGATAGACAACTGAACAATAATATAAATAACTGGAAGTTAACTAATACTTATAATTAGAAGTTTACACAGCAAAGGACTCACAAACGTATGATATAACTAAAATAATTAACATGCAGTCATATTAGTGAATGTAACAGTTTAAAAAGAATTTGGCAACATTTAAAATAAACGCATGATTGATTGAGATATATATATATATATATATATATATATATATATATATATAAAAAAAAGGGGGTACTAAGGCACTACTAGTGAATCGATACAGGAATTAAATATGCTTATAATTAATCAATTGCTTAATACAACTTAATTATAAGATAAAAGCAAAATAGGGGTGCTGTGTACTAGGATTGAAGCTAAGACAAATCAGTACAAGACTGATGAGGGTGTACACCTGTTTAGCACTCACATTCCTGTGTTAGCGTTGAGACTACCTGAGTGGAGTGCTGAATTAGATAAATTAAAATTTAACCTTTAATAGAAATCGTTAAAATTATACATACACAATAGGACAAAACATTTAAAAACATTTAAAATAAACGTCTACTATTACAATCCTGATTCTTTAAATTTGACGTTATCACATATGCAAAGGGGGTAATGAGTAGGCTTCAATTTGAAGATACAGAGATTGTTAATGACAAGGTGTATCAATAGTAAAAGAATATAAGATTTTAATTATGGGTAGCTGAGTTAAATTCCACGGGAAGAATACCTGGCTAAGTGCTTGTCATGAAATAGCCTGCCAATATAGTTGCTTGTATTTTGTGCCTTATTCTAATTGAAATAACAATCCTATAAAGTTAACACTATTTTAAATCCAAAATACCGTTATATACGTATCAAGTCATTACTATTATATAGGTATACTTTACAACATCTCAAGTTCGTTGCCTTCAGCAGTATTTGGTCTCTTGGACCTATATTTATAGGTTTATGTTTTTCTGATAGCGTGTCTGTCACGGTACTTTATATATATACTTGGTAGGTGAATGTCACTCCAGACAAACAGTTACAATAAATACAATATTTCCTATAATATTTCACTGACTGTACTGCTTATATATTATAACCCTGTGAAAGTTAGTGTTGATTACTGTAGTTCCCCATTAAATGGCACTGTTGTGTTTAGACTTTGTCTGAATTCTGCGTCGGCGATATATAAGCACATTAGATTATCACTGTTGATAATAAAAGGCAACACTATATGTTTGAGATCTCAATGATCTTATTCGGTTGCTATATTCCTAATTTACTTGTTTCAAATACAGATAGTCGTCGACTTACGACCGCATTAGGTTCTGACCGTCCGGTCGTAAGACGATTTGGACGTAAGTCGGCCGATATATCTACGGCATGTAAATAAATTGGTCTAATGTAGGGTGTAGGCAGATAGGTCTAATAAATTGGTCTAATGTAGGGTGTAGGCAGATAGGTCTGCCGCTACTAAATTGGTCTAATGTAGGGTGTAGGCAGATAGGTCTGCCGCTACACATCACAGGTATTTTGTACTGCGACATGGTGAGAGGCTGCGACACATGTGAAGGCTGCTGCTGCTGCTTACGACAGTCACTCTCGTATGGCCTGCACACAAGCACTGCTGTCTGCAGTACGACACATGGTCGTAAGTATGGATGGTCATAAGTCGCATAGGTTGTAAGTCGACGAGTATCTGTATACTATTAGGTACCAGGTATACCTACAGGATTAGAATCTTTGTAGGGGGCATATATATGACAATCCCTTTTGAACTACTGAGCTTTTATAGATTTGAGCTCTCATGAATTGTTGTACATATAATCCTTTACTTGTTGTGATAAGTATTTGACAGTTACCTACTGTTTTAAGGCTCTACTTGGATACCAGCCTATACCTGTAATTGTATATGCATAATGATTCATAGCAGATATTCCGCTTTTCTGTCACACAACACTAGGATCCTCTCTGGAGATATTACTTTAGTGTCAAATTATTGCTAGGAATTACTTGTCAATGCCTTTAAGTATTACAGCTTTAACCTTATATAAGTAGTTGTTTAGTTATATAGTTACCCTTGTCATTACTGGCCTATACCGTTAAAGGACTGAAAGATATATAAAAAGTACCGGCCTATAACTTTTAACTACTAGTAGTGGTATCAAGTTCTCTAAATAAAGTTACCGGCCTATACCTTAATAAGACAACTGATACAATTGTTACTGGCCTATACCCTGCATCAGTTCGTTACTATATCAGGTTCTTGGATGCCAGACTATATATTATGGAAACTATGAGATACCAGAGATGCCAGTTATTACTTTGTGATCTCTGAATTGTAATATCGAATTTATCGAATTAATCGTTTAAGATACTGGGCCTATACCTTTGTAAATTCAAGATAACAACAACTCGATCGTACTATATCTTATGCACCTAGTAGTTTTATCTGATCCTCTGTGCGGAATTACCGGCCTATACATTTTGTTTATAATTAGTATCAGCCAACTCGACACCATTCACATTAGCAAAAAAAAAGTATAATGAGTTATAAATGTGGAAGTGGCCAAATGCCGTGACTATTCATTTAATTCTATAAGTAGATTATTGGAAATACTTCCACATCGGATGTTATGCAAATAGTAGACAAGTTAAAATAACATATAAGCACAATCCCCTAACATGTTTCGCCAGTAACCTGGCCTTGTCAAAGGGTCTTTTGGATTTAAAATAGTGTTAACTTTATAGGATCGTTATTTCATTTAGAATAAGGCACAAAATACAAGCAACTATATTGGCAGGCTATTTCATGACAAGCACTTAGCCAGGTATTCTTCCCGTGGAATTTAAAGCAGCTACCCATAATTAAAATCTTATATACTTTTACTATTGATACACCTTGTCATTAACAATCTCTGTATCTTCAATTTGAAGCCTACTCATTACCCCCTTTGCATATGTGATAACGTCACATTTAAAGAATCAGGATTGTAATAGTAGACGTTTATTTTAAATGTTTTGTCCTATTGTGTATGTATAATTTTAACGATTTCTATTAAAGGTTAAATTTTAATTTATCTAATTCAGCACCCCACTCAGGTAGTCTCATATTATCTATCAGTCTCAACGCTAACACAGGAATGTGAGTGCTAAACAGGTGTACACCCTCATCAGTCTTGTACTGATTTGTCTTATATATATATATATATATATATATACACATATACATATACACACACACACTGCTTTATCCTCTTCACAAATTGTATATTTCCTATTGCAGATTTCAATTTTAATAATTATATCATATGTAGAAGCATAATCTTGTCCCTTATATAGACACAGGTAAAATGTATTAATAAACATGCTCTAAGTGCAATTTTTCATTCTTTATTTAGCTTTTTGAATTCTAGAACTTCTACGCTACCTATTTTAAGGTATATTTTTATTACAGTTATGCCTTACAGAATCTCTTTAGTGTAAATAAAAAAATTTTTATGGAACCATTTATATGAGCTATACATGCCCACTAAATTGCCCACTAAATTCCATTTCAGCTGTTTTTGTCTACCTTGCACGCAAAAAAAATTTTTTAATTTAAAAGAGGTAAGAATACACTTAATTGTCATGAAGATCTTAAAGGAATAGTATAGTCAAAATTAAACTTTCACGATTCAGATAGAGCATGCAATTTTAAGCAACTTTCTAATGGACTCCTATTATACATTTTTCTTTGTTATCTTTATTTAAAAAAGCTGGAATGTAAGCTAAGAAGCTGGCCCATTTTTGGTTCAGCACCTGGGTATCGCTTGCTGATTGGTGTCTAAATGTAGCCATCCAATCAGCAAGCGCAACCCAGGTGCTGTGTCAAAAGTGGGCCGGCTCTTAAAGGGACAGTCAAGTCCAAAAAAACCTCATGATTTAAATAGGGAATGTAATTTTAAACAACTTTCCAATTTACTTTTATCACCAATTTTGCTTTGTTCTCTTGGTATTCTTAGTTGAAAGATAATTCTAGGAGGTTCATATGCTAATTTCTTAGACCTTGAAGACTTCCTCTAATCTGAATGCATTTTGACCACTAGAGGGCATTAGTTCATGCATTTCATATAGATAACATTGAGCTCATGCACGTGAAGTTACCCTGGAGTGAGCACTGATTGGCTAAAATGCAAGTCTGTCAAAAGAACTGAAATAAGGGGGCAGTTTGTTGAGGCTTAGATACAAGGTCATCACAGAGGTAAAAAGTATTTATATAACTGTGTTGGTTATGCAAAACTGGGGAATTGGTAATAAAGGGATTATCTTTCTTTTTAAACAACAAAAATTCTGGTGTTGACTGTCTCTTTAAGCTTACTTTCCAGCTTTATAAAATAAAGATATTAAGAGAACAAAAAAAATTAATAGTAGTCAATTAGAAAGTTGCTTAAAATTGCATGCTCTATCTGAATCATGAAAGTTTATTTTTGACTATACTATCCTTTTAAGTAAAAAAAGTACTGGACTGACGGGCCATTATAGTCGAAAAATTATATTCTCTAATTTGTCATTTAAATCTTGTCTGCCTGGCATCACTGCAAGTGAGCTACAGTTGCTGCCCGCATTAATCATTGCACAAGCCTCTACTTGTTAAATGCCAAACATGCTCACGCACTGCAATCATGCATGAGCAGGTTCTGTCAATCATCCCGATCACAAAGGGGTGGAGAGGTTAAGTAGCTGTTGCCTTAACTAACATGGGACCTTAATGCTGCATTTACAGTTTATAAATTGGGGCCCTATGTGTTTGACCCATACAAAAAAGGTTGAATATACAATAGAATTACTGCTCGGTTTTTGCAAAGCACTGCTGGTCCCGAGCAGAAACTGCTGTCGACCTAGAGTGAGATTACATATACACGGCACAGGCTTCAGCGCAAACGCTGCAACCCGCGCCGACCGTAATTTCACCTCGCACATCAGGGTATCACATATACGGCAACGGCAGTTCATAAAGTGCCGTAAATCGGATAAACTAGCGATGTCCAGAAATAAGCGTAAATACAAATTTCTAGAGTCGCCAGTGACTTACGGCACTTTAGAAACTGCCGGCGCCTAAGAAAAGTAAAACAAATATCTAATCTCCCGTAAAAGTCTAACATGCCTCCCACAAATAAGCCTGACACGTAAAACCCCTATATCTGCAATCCCCCATCTCACAACTAATAATTAATGTATTAACCACTCAACCAACAACCCCCCACAACGCAATATGCCCCCTATATCTGCCATCAAACCCACACCGCAAGTAATAACTAAATTATTAACCCCTAAACCGCCAAAGCCCACAACGCAATAAACCTATCAAAGTATTAACCCCTAAACCGTCAAAGCCCACTAGAGATAGGTTTATTGCGTTGTGGGCTTTGGCGGTTTAGGGGTTAATACTTTGATAGGTTTATTGCATTATGGGCTTTGGCGATTTAGGGGTTAATACTTTGATAGGTTTATTGCATTATGGGCTTTGGCGATTTAGGGGTTAATACTTTGATAGGTTTATTTCATTATGGGCTTTGGCGATTTAGGGGTTAATAATTTAGTTATTACTTGCGGTGTGGGTTTGATGGCGGATATAGGGGTTAATACACTTTATTAGTTATTGCGGTGGGGGATTGTGGTTGACAGGTATAGATATTGCGCATGCGTTAGGTGTTAGTTTATTTTTAAAGGCATTTTCGGGCGTTACGGTGCTCCCGTACTCCTGTACTCCCTTTTATGGCGAGGTGAAAATGGAGTAAGATTTCTCCATTTTCGCCACGTAAGTCCTCGCGCTGAATATTGGATACCGATAAGCGATGCGGGTCCCATGTTAGCCTATGAGAGTAAAAAATTGCGGGCGACGGGTGAAATATACACTCGTAACTTGTATGCTACGCCATATATGTAATACCAAAATTGCATAAAAATCGGCATCGCCACATATGTCATGGGGCCCCTAATCAGCAGCACCACTCTCATAGCCTAGTCGTGCAGCTAGCACTGCTGATTGGATCAGTTGCAGTTTCTGCCCGGGACCAGCAGTTACATGCTAACAAATTAGAGCATGTAATTTCTTTCATAGAGGTGGTGAGAGTACACAATTCATTGCTCCTGAGAATTACTCAGGAGCCATATAAAAACCCCTCCCACCTCAGTTTTTACTTTGCCTCCCCTGGATGTGGTTGAAGAATGAAGATGTGCATGTGATTCTTCAGAGAAAGGGTTTTTCAATCTATAATGAGGCCTGGTTTCCCCTCAGAGTATATGGCTTGTCAAAGGGATGCATTTGGGGTATGGTTAGTGATTCTTTTTTCACCTCATGGGAAATTTTTCATAAACCTTCCTTAATTGGTCAAAGGGACTTTTTTTGGGGAAAAAGTCCCTAAGGTTGAGGGGGCTATTTCTATTCTTGCTAAACGTACTACTATTCCTATGGAAGATAGTACCACTTTTAAGGATCCTTTAGATAGGAAGATTGAATCTGATCTAAGGAAGCTTATTTGCATTCTGGCTATATGCTCAGACCTGCCATTTCTATGGCTGATGTTGCGGTTGCATCAACTTTTTGGTTGGCTAGCTTAGCACAACGGGAAAAAGACTCTGATTTGCATAGCATTGTTCGTTTGCTTCAACATGCTAATCATTTTATCTGTGATGCTATTTTTGATATTATCAAGATTAATGTTAAATCTATGTCTTTGGCTATTTTAGCTAGAAGAGCTTTATGGCTCAAATCATGGAATGCTGATGTGGTATCTAAATCTAGGTTACTCTCTCTTTCATTCCAGGGTAATAATTTGTTTGGTTCCCAGTTGGATTCTATTATTTCCACTATTACTGGGGGGAAGGGATTTTTTTTGCCTCAAGATAAAAAGTCTAAAGGCAAATCTAAAGCTTCTAATCGGTTTCGTTCCTTTCGTCAGAATAGAGAACAGAAAACCACTCCTTCCCCTAAAGACTCTGGCTCCAATTGGAAGCCATCATCGAGTTGGAATAAATCCAAGCCTTACAAAAAACCAAAGCCAGCCCCCAAGACTGCATGAAGGTGCGGCCCTCGATCCAGTTCTGCTGGTGGGGGGCAGATTGAAATTATTTCAAGACGTTTGGGCAGGTTCCATTCAGAATCATTGGATTTAGAATATTGTCTGCCAGGGGTATCGAATAGGTTTCAGAATAAGACCTCCTGTGAGAAGATTTTATTTCTCTCTCACGTTCCAACAAATCCTGTGAAAGCTCAGGCTTTTCTGAAGTGTGTTTCAGATCTAGAGCTTTCAGTAGTGATTGTACCAGTTCCAATTCTGGAACAGGGTCTGGGTTTTTATTCAAATCTATTCATTGTCCCGAAGAAGAAAAATTCTTTCAGACCAGTTCTGGATCTGAAGTTTTTTAATCATTTTGTAAGAGTCCCAACTTTCAAGATGGTGACTATAAGGACTATTCTGCCTTTTGTTCAGCAAGGTCATTACATGTCCTCAATAGACTTATAGGGTGCATATCTTCATATTCCGATTCATCCAGACCACTATCGGTTTCTGAGATTCTCTTTTCTAGACAAGCATTACCAGTTTGTTGCTCTTCCATTTGGCCTAGCAACAGTTCCAAGAATCTTTTCGAAGGTTCTCGGTGCCCTTCTATCTGTTATCAGAGAGCAGGGTATTGCGGTGTTTCCTTATTTGGATGATATCTTGGTACTGGCTCAATCTTTTCATTTAGCAGAATCTCACACGAATCAACTTGTGTTGTTTCTTCAAAGACATGGTTGGAGGATCAATTTACCAAAAAAGTTCCTTGATTCCTGTCAGGGTTTTCCCCCTGCTTTGCTTTGGCAGCCATTTTACTCACCTCTTACTGAATCTGGTGCAGAGTGTCTGATGCTGCTCATTTCCTGCACGCCCTCTTATGGCCGGACTGGTGTACATCATCCATGTGAGACAGGTTGCAGTCTCAGAATTGTAATGTCATCACTTATTATTTAAAGGGCCTCTGTTCATTATGCTTTGCACTTGCATTGTCTCAGTCCTGTTTGTGAGTTCCTGTGTATTACCTGGCTGTCTGACGTCTCTTCTGGTTCCTGATTGCTGGCTTGTTCCTGACTCTGCTGTTCTCCTTGTTCCTGATTCCGGCTGGTCTGATTACTCGCTTTGGCTCCTGACTCGGCTCGTCTGACTACCAGCTCTGGCTTTGAATCCTGGCTTGTTATTTGACTTGTTGACTTTTCATTATTTTTTGTTATTAATAAAGGTGTGATTATTTTTGCACTTCTCGTCTCAGTCTGATTCCTGGCACCCTGACATTACGCAAGGGCCATGAATTCTGATGGTGCTAATAATCCACCTTTACCTACCATAATTTCCAGGATCGATGAACAGGATCACCGGTTGGATCAATTTGCACTAGCCCTGCAAACCTTGCTGACTCGCACTGCACATTTGGACCAGAGTGTCCCACAAGTTATGGCTGCTCCTTTTTCTGCTGCTGCACCTAGTCCTACCAGGAGCATGTCAAGTTCTGCACCTCTACCTCAGCGATCCTATTCAGTGCAGAGGGTTTTTGAACCAGGTGGGCATTTACTTTGAGATGTTACCTCAGGTGTTTCCCTCTGAAAGAGCTAAGGTGGGATTTCTCCTCTCGTTACTCTCTGACACAGCTCTTGCCTGGGCTAATCCCTTGTGGGAGACTAATAAACCAGTGATTTCAAATTACCCTGAATTTGTGGCCTCGTTTCGAAGGGTATTTGATGTTCCGGCTCGCTCCTCCTCTGCTGCTAAACGACTCATGTCCATTCAGCAAGGTACGAGATCTGTTGCTCAGTATGCCATTGAGTTCCGTACGCTTGCCGCAGAGGTAGGTTGGAACAATGAAGCCCTTGTTGCCGCCTTCTTTCATGGGCTCTCTGATGCAATTAAAGACGAAATTGCTGCCAGAGATTTACCAAAGGATCTCGAGGCATTGGTGTTTTTAATTATCCTAATTGACATCAGACTAAATGAGAGGCCCTCTTTCAAGTACTGCTTGCGGAAGCCTCCTGTTCCGTTGTCTCCTACCGTGTTCATTGCCACCCATGCCTCCTTCTCTTCCTATGCCTCCTGGTCCCGAGTCACCAGGTACTGCTGAGCCGATGCAGTTGGGATTCACGTGTCTCTCCGTGGCGGAGAGGGCCTTTAGGAGGAGGGAGGGGCTGTGCCTCTATTGTGGGTTACAGGGCCACCTTTTAAAGCCTTGTCCTACACAGCCGGGAAACGCTTGCACCTAAAGTCCTGTCGGGGGCAGACCTTGGGTGGTTTATCCTCATCCCCGGAACTGCTAAAGGAGAAACCTTTGGTCACGGTTGTCCTTTCCTGGGTGGACTCCTCCATAGTCACCTAGGCTCTTGTTGACTCCGGTGCTACGGGCTATTTCATTGACAGTGGTTTTGTATCAAAGCACTCCATTTCTGTATTGCTTCGGTCTGTTCTGCTTGCTATTGAGGCCATTGATGGCAGGCCCCTTCAGCCTGCACTCGTTACTCAGAAAACCGCTCCATTATCCATGGCTGTTGGAGCTCTCCATTTTGAAACCCTTCAGTTCCAGGTGATAAACCTCTCTGCATTTTCCGGTTGTTCTGGGTTATCCCTGGCTCCAAAAGCACAATCCCAGTCTAGACTGGCGCAGGTCCAAAATTTTGTCATGGTCCCCGCAATGTATTTCCAATTGTCTTCGGAAACCAGTCAAAGTCTTGTGCACTTCTTCGATATCTCAATTGCCAGAGGAGTACAGAGAGTTCCTAGACGTTTTTAACAAGGTGCGTGCCGGTACGCTGCCTCCTCACTGGTCTTACGATTGTGCCATAGACCTGCAACCCGGAGCCATTCCTCCTTGGGCCGGGTTTACCCTCTGTCTGTTGCAGAGAATTGTGCTATGGAGGAGTATGTTGCCGATGCTCTGTCCCGGGGGATCATCCACAAATCCTGCTCTCCTGCAGGCGCTGACTGGCTTCTTCTTTGTGAAGAAAAAGGGTGGCGAGTTAAGACCATGCATCGATTATAGGGGTCTTAATCATCTTACCATTAAGAATGCTTACCCTATTCCGCTCATTACAGAACTCTTTTACCGCCTCAAGGGAGCTAAGGTCTTTTCTAAACTTGATTTGAGAGGAGCATACAATCTCGTTAGGATTAAGGGGGGGCCACAAATGGAAAACAGCATTTAACACCAGGAGCGGGCATTATGAATATCTTGTAATACCCTTTGACCTATGTAATGCTCCAGCTGTTTTCCAGGAATTTATTAATGATGTCCTACGAGATATGTTGCAACAGTTGTTGTGGTGTACTTAGAAGATATCATCATATACTCGCCCACTCTTGAAGCTCATCATTCCGATGTTACACGGGTACTTCAGAGATTACGTGAGAACGGCCTGTTTTGTAAACTCGAGAAATGTGAGTTCCATGAGACTTAAGTAACCTTCCTAGGTTATGTAATCTCTGTTGCAGGGTTTTCCATGGATCCTGACAAGTTGTCTGCAGTCCTGCAGTGGCCTCGCCCAGTTGGTCTTCACTCTATTCAACATTTTTTGGGCTTTGCCAATTACTATAGGAAGTTTATTAAAAACCTTGGTCAAACCTATCACTGACATGACCCGTAAGGAGAATGATCCACTCCGTTGGTCACCTACTGCCATTAAGGCCTTTGATAGTCTTAAGACTGCCTTTGCTGCCACTCCAGTTCTGGCTCATCCTAACCCTGTCCTGCCTTTCATTCTTGAGGTTGATGCGTCTGAGACTGGAGTAGGTGCCCTCTTGTCTCAACGTCCTACGCCTGATGGTTCCTTGCATCCGTGCAATTTCTTCTCTAAGAAATTGTCTCCGGCGGAGTGCAATTATGAAATTGGCGACAGGGAATTACTGGCCATAATTTTGGCACTCAAGGAATGGAGGCAACTTCTCGAGGGTACTAGAATACCAGTGCTCATTGTTACTGACCACAAGAATTTGACTTATCTATCCGACGCAAAACGTTTGTCGCCCAAACAGGCCAGATGGGCGCTATTTTTGTCTTGGTTTAATTATGTGGTCTCCTACCTGCCTGGTAGTAAGAATGTTAGGGCTGATGCCCTCTCTCGACAATTTTCGCCTCTGTCCAAGGAGGAGTCTGTACCTATTCCAGTTATACCTCCTGACCATATTTTGGCTACCATACGTACTAATTTGACTTCTCCCTTGGGGGAGGAGATCCTGGCTGCACAAACCAATGCACCTCCTGAGAAACCTAGTGGTAAGTGCTTTGTTCCTGAGAATCTTCAAACTAAACTTTTGCACACCACTATCCTTAAGCCGCAGGTCACCCGGGCAAGAACCAAATGATTTGGTCTGTCACTCGACAATTCTGGTGGCCAGGTTTTCGTTCTGATGTTGCCGCGTATGTTGCTTCCTGCTCAGTCTGTGCACAGAATAAGACTACTTGACATCTTCCTGTGGGTCTTCATCAACCTATTGCTAATGGTGAGCGTCCTTGGACACATCTTTCCATGGACTTCATTATCGAGCTCCCTGTTTCCAATGGCAATACTGTTATCCTAATGGTGGTTGACCATTTTTCTAAAATGTCACATTGCATTCCCTTGAAGAAGCTGCCTACCACTCAGGAACTTGCTTCAATTTTTGCCCCGGAGGTCTTCCGTTAACATGGGTTACCCAAGGAAATTGGCTACCCCGGTCCGAGTCTGTTTGTCTCCAGATTTTGTTCCTTTTGTGCTCAAATGGGGATCCAGCTTTCATTCTCCTCGGCATATCACCCTCAATCCAATGGGCTGCGGAATGGTCTAATCAAGCTCTGGAACAGTTCCTCCGTTGCTATGTCTCAGATCACCACAATAATTGGTCTGAACTGTTACCTTGGTCGTAATAGTGCTATTAATGCTTCCTCCCAGTTATCCCCGTTCATGGTGAATTATGGGTTTCAACCATCCTTGTTGTCTGATTCATTCATGTCTCAGGGATTCCCGGCTTTGGAGGAGCATCTCAGGCAACTCCGTTCCATGTGGGTGCAGATTCAGGATTGCCTTCATCATGCAGCACCAAAAGTTCCAGGCTGATCGTAGGCATCTGCCCGCGCCTTCCTACCAGGTTGGTAAGAGGGTTTGACTGTCCTCCTGCAACTTGAACCTTTGTGTGCCTTCCAATAAACTGGCTCCCGTTATGTTGGTCCTTTTCGAATACTCCATTGGGTCAATCCTGTGGCCTACACTCTTGACCTTCCTCCTGCAATGCGCATCTCCAATGTTTTTCATGTCTCCCTCTTGAAACCATTGGTTTGTTATCGGTTTACCTGTGTGTTGCCTCGTCCCTGTCCTATCTCTGTTGACAACCATGAAGAATATGAGGTCAGCAGCATTACTGAATCTCGTATGTCCAGGGGCCGCATATAGTATTGGTTCACTGGAGGGGCTACGGTCCGGAGGAGCATTCATGGGATCCCTTCCTCTGATGTTCATGCTCCCCGCCCTCCCTCCATGCTTTCCATGGCCCGTTTCTCCAATAAGCCTGTTGTCCTCCCGCGGGAAGGGTCATTGAGGGGAGGGTACTGTCAGGTTTTTTTTTTCCTGCTTTGTTTGCCATGTACTGCTGGCAGCCATTTTACTCACCTCTTACTGAATCTGGTGCAGAGTGTCTGATGCTGCTAATTTCTGCACGCTCTCTTATGGCCGGACTGGTGTACATCATCCGTGTGAGACAGGTTGCAGTCTCAGAATTGTGATGTCATCACTTATTATTTAAAGGGCCTCTGTTCACTATGCTTTGCCCTTGCGTAGTCTCAGTCCTGTTTGAGAGTTCCTGTGTATTACCTGGCTGTCTGACGTCTCTCCTGGTTCCTGATTCCTGGCTTGTTCCTGACTCTGCTGTTCTCCTTGTTTCTGATTCCGGCTCGTCTGACTACTCGCGCTTGGCTCCTGACTCGGCTCGTCTTGACTACCAGCTCTGGCTTTGACTCCTGGCTTGTTATTTGACTTGTTGACTTTTATTATTTTTTGTTATATAATAAAGGTAGTGATTATTTTTGCACTTCTCGTCTCAGTCTGATTCCTGGCACCCTGACAATTCCTCAGACAAAGGTCACCTTTTTAGGTTTACAGATAGATTCAGGGTCCATGGACTGTCTTTAACAGACAAGGAGACAAATGAAATTGGTTTCTGCCTGTCGAAACCTTCAGTCTTTGATCATTCCCTTCAGTGGCCTATGTGCATGGGAGTTTTAGGTCTCATGACTGCAGCATCGGACGTTAACCAATTGCTCGTTTTTCATAGAGGACCTCTGCAGCTTTGCATGCTGAATCAATGGTGCAGGGATTATACTCGGATATCACAGTTAATATACTTAAATCCCAACATTCAACTCTCTCTGTCCTGGTGGTAGTCCATCATCGGGTTTTTCAAATGGCCTCTTTTGTTCGCCCTGCCTGGACTGTGATTCCAACAGATGCAAGTCTCACAGGTTGAGGAGCTGTCTGGGGGTCTCTGACAGCACAAGGAGTTTGGAATCCTCAAGAGGCGAGGTTACCAATCAATAATTTTAGAAACTCCCTGCTATTTTCAGGGCAGCAATTTTAAACAACTTTTTAAATTCAAAATGGAATGCTTTATATTAATCTTTACAGTTTAAAGGACCAGTCAACACAGTAGATTTGCATAATCAACAAATGCAAGATAACAAGACAATGCAAATAGCACTAGTCTGAACTTCAATGAATAGTAGATTTTTTTTTTGACAATTTTAAAAATTATCGTCTATTTCCACTCCCCCTGTACCATGTTGACAGCCATTAGCCAATCACAAATGCATACACGCACCATGTGACAGCCATCAGCCCAATCACAAATGCATATACGCTTATTCTGTGAATTCTTGCACATGGCTCAGTAGCCAGCTGGTGACTTAAAAGGTTTAAATATAAAAAGACTGTGCACTTTTTTTTTAATGGAAGTAAATTGGATGCTCTATCTGAATAATGAAAGTTTAATTTTGACTTGAGTGTGTCCCTTTAATTTTAACTTTACGGTCTAGTTGTGGAGAGGTAAAAAACATAATTTATCTGATAAATTTATTTCTCTTTGTAGTATATCCAGTCCACGGATCATCCATTACTTGTGGGATATTCTCCTTCCCAACAGGAAGTTGCAAGGGGATCACCCACAGCAGAGCTGCTATATAGCTCCTCCCCTCACTGCCATATCCAGTCATTCGACCGAAACAAGCCGAGAAAGGAGAAACCATAGGGTGCAGTGGTGACTGTAGTTTAATTAAAATTTAGACCTGCCTGAAAAGGACAGGGCGGGCCGTGGACTGGATACACTACAGAGAAATAAATTTATCAGGTAAGCATAATTATGTTTTCTTTTGTTAAGTGTATCCAGTCCACGGATCATCCATTACTTGTGGGATGCCAATACCAAAGCTAAAGTACACGGATGATGGGAGGGACAAGGCAGGAACTTAAACGGAAGGAACCACTGCCTGTAGAACCTTTCTCCCAAAAACAGCCTCCGAAGAAGCAAAAGTATAAAATTTGTAAAATTTGGAAAAAGTATGAAGGGAAGACCAAGTTGCACGCCTTGCAAATCTGTTTAACAGAGGCCCTCATTTTTAAAGGCCCAGGTGGAAGCCACAGCTCTAGTAGAATGAGCTGTAATCCTTTCAGGAGGCTGCTGTCCAGCAGTCTCATAGGCTAAACGGATTATACTCCGAAGCCAAAAGAAAGAGAGGTTTGCCGAGGCCTTCTGACCTCTCCTCTGTCCAGAGTAAACAACAAACAGGTTAGATGTTTGGCGAAAATCTTTAGTAGCCTGTAAGTAAAACTTCAAGGCACGGACTACGTCTAGATTATGCAAAAGACGATTCCTTCTTTGAAGAAGGATTAGGACATAATGATAGGAACAACAATCTCTTGATTTGATATTCTTGTTAGAAACCACCTTAGGTAAAAACCCAGGTTTTGTACGGCAGAACCAACTTTATCTGAATGAAAGATCAGATAAGGAGAATCACAATGTAAGGCAGATAACTCCGAGACCTCTTCGAGCGAGGAAATAGCCATCAGAAAAAGAAAGAACTTTCCATGAAAGAAGTTTGATATCAATAGAATGAAGGGGTTCAAACGGAACCCTTTGAAGAACTTTAAGAACCAAGTTTAAGCTCCATGGAGGAGCAACAGGTTTAAACACAGGCTTAATTCTAACTAAAGCCTGACAAAATGCCTGAACGTCTGGAACTTCTGACCCCCAGACGCTTGTGTAAAAGAATAGACAGAGCAGAAATCTGTCCCTTTAAAGAACTAGCTGATAATCCTTTGTCCAAACCCTCTTGGAGGAAGGACAATATTCCTAGGAATCCTAACCCCTACTCCATGAGTAATTCTTGGATTCACACCAATGAAGATATTTACGCCAATCTTGTGGTAAATTTTCCTGGTGACAGGCTTTCGTGGCTGTGTATTAAGGTATAATTACTGACTCGGAGAAGCCCACGCTTTGATAGGATCAAGCGTTCAATCTCCATGCAGTCAGTCTCAGAGAAAGTAGATTCGGATGATTGAAAGGACCTTGTATTAGAAGGTCTTGTCTCAGAGGCAGAGGTCCCATGGTGGAAAGGATGACATGTCCACTAGGTCTGCATACCAGGTCTGCATGGCCACGCAGGCGCTATCATATCACCGATGCTCTTTCCTGTTTGATTTTGGCAATCAGACGAGGGAGCAGAGGAAAACGGTGGAAACACACAAGCCAGGTTGAAGAACCAAGGCGCTGCTAGAGCATCTATCAGTGCCGCTTCTGGGTCCCTGGACCTGGATCCGTAACAAGGAAGCTTGGCGTTCTGGCGAGACGCCATGAGATCCAATTTCGGTTTGCCCCAACGGAGAACCAATTGAGCAAACACCCTCGGATGGAGTTCCCCATTCCCCCGGATGAAAAGTCTGACAGACTTAGAAAATCCGCCTCCCAGTTCTCTACACCTGGATATGGATCGCTGACAGGTGGCAAGAGTGAGTCTCTGCCCAGCGAATTATCTTGAGACATCTGACATCGCTAGGGAACTCCTGGTTCCCCCTTGATGGTTGATGTAAGCCACAGTCGTGATGTTGTCCGACTGAAATCTGATGAACCTCAGTGTTGCTAGCTGAGGCCAAGCAAGAAGAGCATTGAATATTGCTCTTAACTCCAGAATATTTATTGGGAGGAGTTTCTCCTCCTGAGTCCATGAAACATGAGCCTTCAGGGAGTTCCAGACTGCACCCCAACCTAGAAAGGATGGCATCTGTTGTTACAATTGTCCAATCTGGTCTGCGAAAGGTCATACCCTTGGATAGATGCGGCCCGCGATAACCCACCAGAGAAGAGAATCTCTGGTTTTCCTGATCCAGATTTAGTAGAGGGGACAAATCTGTGTAATCCCCATTCCACTGACTGAGCATGCATAATTGCAGCGTCTGAGATGCAGAGCGCGCGAATGGCACTATGTCCATCGCCGCTACCATTAAGCCGATTACTTCCATGCTACATGAGCCACCGTGGGGCGCGGATGGAGTGAAGAACACGGCAAGCATTTAGAAGTTTTGATACCTGGACTCCGTCAGGTAAAATTTTCATTTCTACAGAATCTATTATAGTCCTAGGAAGGAAACCCTCGTGAGAGGAGATAGAGAACTCTTTTCTTCGTTCACTTTCCACCCATGCGACCTCAGGAATGCCAGAACTATCTCTGTATGAGATTGGCAATTTGAAAGCTTGACCGCACTGTATCAGGATATTGATCCAGGTAAGGAGCCACCGCTATGCCTCGCGGTCTTAGGACCGCCAGAAGTGAGCCCAGAACCTTTGTAAAAATTCTTGGGGCTGTAGCCAACCCGAATGGAAGAGCTACAAATTGGTAATGCCTGTCTAGAAAGGCAAACCTCAGGAACTGATGATGATTCTTGTGAATCGGAATGTGAAGGTAGGCATCCTTTAAGTCCACTGTGGTCATGTACTGACCCTCTTGGATCATGGGTAAAATGGTTCGAATAGTTTCCATCTTGAATGACGGACTCTAGAGGAATTTGTTTAGGATCTTTAAATCCAAAATTGGTCTGAAGGTTCCCTCTTTTTTGGGAACCACAAACAGATTTGAATAAAACCCCCTGTCCTTGTTTCCGTCGCGGAACTGGATGGATCACTCCATTACAAGGAGATCTTGTACGCAGCTTAGGAATGCCTCTTTCTTTATCTGGTTTGCAGATAATCTTGAAAGGTGTAAATCTCCCTTGTGGAGGAGAAGCTTTGAAGTCCAGAAGATATCCCTGAGATATGATCTCCAACGCCCAGGGATCCTGAACATCTCTTGGCCACGCCTGGGCGAAGAGAGAGAGTCTGCCCCCTACTAGATCCATTGTCGGATAGGGGGCCAATAGGGGGCCGCTCCTTCATGCTGTCTTAGAGGCAGCAGCAGGCTTTCTGGCCTGATTGCCCTTGTTCCAGGACTGGTTAGGTTTCCAGGCCTGCTTGGATTGAGCAAAAGTTCCCTCTTGTTTTGAAGCAGAGGAAGTTGATGCTGCACCTGCCTTGAAATTTCGAAAGGCACGAAAATTAGATTGTTTGGCCTTTGATTTGGCCCTGTCCTGAGGAAGGGTATGACCCTTACCCTCCAGTAATGTCAGCAATAATTTCTTTCAAACCAGGGCCCGAATAAGGTCTGCCCCTTGAAAGGAATGTTGAGTAATTTAGACTTTGAAGTCACATCAGCTGACCAGGATTTGAGCCATAGCGCCCTACGCGCTGGATGGCGAATCCGGAATTCTTAGCCGTTAGTTTAGTCAAGATGAACAATGGCATCAGAAACAAATGAATTAGCTAGCTTAAGAGTTCAAAGCTTGTCAACAATTTTCAGTCAATGGAGCTGTATGGATGGCCTCTTCCAGGGCCTCAAACCAGAATGCCGCCGCAGCAGTGACAGGCGCAATGCATGCAAGGGGCTGTAAAATAAAACCTTGTTGAATAAACATTTTCTTAAGGTAACCCTCTAATTTTTTATCCATTGGATCTGAAAAAGCAAACTGTCCTCAACGGGGGATAGTGGTACGCTTTGCTAAAGTAGAAACTGCTCCCTCCACCTTAGGGACAGTCTGCCATAAGTCCCGTGTAGTGGCATCTATTGGAAACATTTTTCTAAATATAGGAGGTGGGGAAAAGGGCACACTGGCCTATCCCACTCCTTACTAATAATTTCTGTAAGCCTTTTAGGTATTGGAAAAACATCAGTACTCACCGGCACTGCATAGTATTTATCCAGCGTACACAATTTCTCTGGCACTGCAATTGTGTCACAGTCATTCAGAGCAGCTAATACCTCCCCAAGCAATACACGGAGGTTCTCAAGCTTAAATTTAAAATTAGAAATCTCTGAATCAGGTCTTCCCGATTCAGAGACGTCACCCACAGACTGAAGCTCTCCGTCCTCAGGTTCTGCATATTCTCGTCTAACCCCAGAGCTATCGCGCTTGCCTCTCAATTCAGGCAATCTGGATAATACCTCTGACAGGGTATTATTCATGATTGCAGCCATGTCCTGCAAAGTAATCGCTATGGGCGTCCCTGATGTACTTGGCGCCATATTAGCGTGCGTCCCTTGAGCGGGAGGCGAAGGGTCCGACACGTGGGGAGAGTTAGTCGGCATAACTTCCCCCTCGACAGACCCCTCTGGTGACAATTCTTTTATAGATAAAGACTGATCTTTACTGTTTAAGGTGAAATCAATACATTTAGTACACATTCTCCTATGGGGCTCCACCATGGCTTTTAAACATAATGAACAAGTATCCTCTGTTTCAGACATGTTTGTACAGACTAGCAATGAGACTAGCAAGCTTGGAAAACACTTTAAAGCAAGTTAACAAGCAATATAAAAAAACGTTACTGTGCCTTTAAGAGAAACAAATTTTGACAACATTTGAAATAACAGTGAAAAAAGGCAGTTACACTAACAACATTTTTACAGTGTATGTAACAAGTCAGCAGAGCATTGCACCCACTTGCAAATGGATGATTAACCCCTTAATAACAAAAACAGAATAATAAATGACAAAAACGTTTTTTTAAACACAGTCACAACAACTGCCACAGTCTACTGTGATTGTTACCCTCCTCAATCACGACTTTGAAGCCTTTTGAGCCCTTCAGAGATGTCCTGTATCATGCAGAGGGAAGCTGAATGTCTCTGTCAGTATTTTTATCTGCACAGAAAAGCACTAAAATAGGCCCTTCCCACTCATATTGCAACAGTGGAAAGCCTGTTACTAGGCAAAAATCAAGCCAGCCATGTGGAAAAAAAACTAGGCCCCAATAAGTTTTGTCACCAAACATATATAAAAACGATTAAACATGCCAGCAAACGTTTTATATTACACTTTTATAAGAGTATGTATCTCTGTTAATAAGCCTGATACCAGTCGCTATCACTGCATTTAAGGCTTAACTTACATTAATCCGGTATCAGCAGCATTTTTCTAGCAAATTCTATCCCTAGAAATATGTTAACTGCACATACCTTATTGCAGGAAAACCTGCACGCCATTCCCCCCTCCGAAGTTACCTCACTCCTCAGAATATGTGAGAACGGCAGTGGATATTAGTTACTTCTGCTAAGATCATAGAAATCACAGCAGATTCTTCTTCTAATGCTGCCTGAGATGAAACAGTACACTCCCGGTACCATTTAAAAATAACAAACTTTTGATTGAAGTTAAAAAACTAAACTATAATACACCACTCTCCTCTTACTACGTCCATCTTTGTTGAGAGTTGCAAGAGAATGACTGGATATGGCAGTGAGGGGAGGAGCTATATAGCAGCTCTGCTGTGGGTGATCCTCTTGCAACTTCCTGTTGGGAAGGAGAATATCCCACAAGTAATGGATGATCCGTGGACTGGATACACTTAACAAGAGAAATAAAATATAATAAAACTTTACTTTTCCGCACTGTTCCCTACGGCACTTACTGTTACACGAATATGGCTTTTCAGTTCTCTCAGTTCCTGGCGGACTCCCTCGGTGAGCGCAGTCACAGTGTGCTTTGTGGCGCAGTAAAAGTGAGCTAAACCTACACACTGGTAATAATGACCGAGAACACTAGGGGAAAATAAAATATAATTTGACAAAATTAGACAGGTCACAGAGAGTATTCATGGAAATGATGAGATTATATCAAATTTACATTTAAAGAATAACTTTTATTTCGGTCTTATGTTAGTTATGAAGTTGTACAAATACAGCTTGTGAAATTGGGCAGTAAAATTAAGTTTCCATTTAAAAAAAAGCAAATACTGTTGTAGCCAAGTGTTAGTGATGTACACAATAGAATTTCAGATATTATTTTATCACACCACGGACCAATTTCATAACAAACAATTTTACTAAAAAATAAAACACTCAGTGGTGACTAGAACCAAAAAAATAGATCTATAATTAAAAAAAAAAATAGAGAAGGGTAATCATTTTGTAAAAATATCTCAAAGATTTCATATTATTAGAAAACGTGCTTTCTTCTGCTCTGACAATCCCCCCCCCCCCCCCCCCCCCCCCAATTTAAAGAATTGGGTTTTTTTCCAGCAGCACAATGATCCACAACACACAACCAGGTCAATCAAGGTGTGGATGGAAGACCTCCAGATCAAGACCCTGTCACTGCCAGCCCAATCTCCAGACCTGAAGCTGGATGGTCACAAGCTATCAAATAAAGCTGAGCTGCTTGAATGTTTGCATCAGGAGTGGCATAAAGTCACTCAACAGCAATGTGAAAGACTGGTGGAGACCTTGGCCTCTAATTATCAAGGTCTGTCGGACCTGATCCAACAGTGCGGATCAGGTTCGACAGACCTCGCTGAATACGGCGAGCAATACGCTCGCCATATGCAGCATTGCACCAGCAGCTCACAAGAGCTGCTGGTGCAACGCCGCCCCCTGCAGACTCGCGGCCAATAGGCCGCCAGCAGGGGGGTGTCAATCAATCCAATCATACTCGATCGGGTTGATTTCCGGCGAAGTCTGTCCGCCTGCTCAGAGCAGGCGGACAGGTTATGGAGCAGCGGTCTTTGTGACCGCTGCTTCATAACTGCTGTTTCTGGCGAGCCTGCAGGCTCGCCAGAAACACGGGGCATCAAGCTCATTCGGAGCTTGATAAATATGCCCCCTTGTCAAGACGCATGAAGGCTCTGATTGAAAATCAGGGTTATTCCACCAAATATTGAATTCTGAACTCTTGCTAAGTTAAAACATTAGTATTAAAAAATGAATAATAAAAAATAAAAAATATATAGAAAACCCCCCCATTAGTATTGTGTTTAAAAATTAATATGAACTTGTTTTCTTTGCATTATTTGAGGTCTGAAAACACTGCATCTTTTTTTGTTATTTTGACCAGTTGTCATTTTCTGCAAATACTAAATGCTCTAAATGATTTAGATGTTGAATTTTGGAGAAATGTCAGTTTATAGACTAAAACAAAAATGTTCATTTTGCTCAAACACATACCTATAAATAGTAATTTCAGAGAAACAGTGTGGGTTACTAGAGTTCAGAAAGTAATGTTGGCAGAACAGTGTATATCCCAAGTTCCTCCCTTTATGCCTAGTGTGACATTCTCATTGCAAGCCCCTTTAACACATTCAACAATCATAATTATGACTTTAATATAATCACTTATCTGACAAATGACAAAATCCCTAGTCAAGGGCAATGTAAAAAAAGATGACATACAACAGTTTACAAACCTTTCACACACTATGTTTTTATTGGTACACAACAATTAGACATGATTTTCAATCCATACTTTTCTCCTAAGTAATTTGTATTACAAATTATCATTCTATCCAGATGAAGAAGAAATACCAAAAAAAGAGAAAAAAAGAAATAAATAAAAAAATTAATCAGTTGCAAAAAAAAAAAAAAAAAAAAAAAAGGATAATAGAGAAACAGAAGAGGGCAATGGAATGATGATTTAAAGTGGGTTACAGAATCTTGGAGCTTACACAAATGGAGTGTTATAAAGGGACATAATACTCATATGCTAAATCACTTGAATGTGATGCAGCATAACTGTAAAAACCTGACAAGTAAATATCACCTGAACATCTCTGTAAAAAAGTAAAATATTTTACCTCAAAATTTCTTCAGCTCACCAGAGTAAGTGCTCTGTGAGCAGTTATACTTCAGCTGCTGACCAGCTGCAAGTTGACATTTTTTTAGCCAATCAGCGTCAGCAGTGCTGAGGTCATGCATTGTTTTGCTGTGAGCTCATGAGATTTCAAGAATATCTTGTAAGATTTCATAGTAAACTTCCCTAAACTAAATATGAAAATAACATGGCTGTGCCTGCACATGCCAGATGCACGCTCCCTTGCAAGTCCTGGGTCTAGCATCCTGATTGGCTGCTTAAAGGGATATGAAACCAATTTTTTTTTCTTTCAGGATTCAGATAGAACATGCATTTTAACTAACTTTCTAATTTAGTCCTATTATCAATTTTTCTTTGTTCTCTTAGTATCTATATTTGAAAAGCAGGAACGTAAAGCTTAGAAGCCTGCCCATTATTGGTTTAGCACCTGGATAGTGCTTGCTGATTGGTGGCTAAATGTATCATGGCCTACTGGAAGTTCCATTAAAGGGACACTAAACCCAAAATGTTTTTTTTCATTATTCAGATAGAGTTTTAAACAACATTCCAATGTACTTCTTTTATCTAATTTGCTTAATTCTTTCGATATCCTTTGTTGAAGAAATGGCAATACACATGGGTGAGCCAAATAATACGAGGGCATCTATGTGCAGCCACCAATCAGCAGCTACTTGAGCCTATCTATATATGCTTTTCAGCAAAGGATATCAAGAGAAGAAAATGAAGCAAATTTGAAAATAGAAGTAAATTAGAAAGTTGCTTAAAATTGCACGCTCTTTCTAAATCATGAAAGAAAAAAAAATTGTGTTTCATGTCCCTTTAAGCTTTTGTTTATTTTATATAAAATAAATGGCTTTCCTTCCTCTAATGGGAATAATGATGCATCACTTGTAGGTGATTATGAAAAAATATGCAGTTAAGGACTTTATTCAATATACAGTTTCTTAAATGTTGAAGGTCATGTTTTCTTCAAGTAAGCGTAAAAGCTCAGTTCAGAATTAACCTTCAACTAGCTCTAAGCCTGCTGAGGCTAATGTTTCAGTTGTGAAGCTGCTGAGTCCTCAGATGGAGATTTTTTTTCATGATGATCGGGGTCTACCTCTGATCATGAATCATAATCATCCTCTTTTTTGTTACAAGTTGAACAGAATTGTTCACTTTTAAAGGATATTACTTTAGATGTTAAAGTAGATGGGGATAAACCTGTTAATGGTTTAGATACTATTTTTAAGCCTATGTTAAATCTCCTCAAGTGTTTCCTATTCCTGATATAGTCTCTGAGATAGTTTCCAGAGAATGAGCTAAGCCTGGTATTCCTTTTAATTCTTCGTCAAGGTTTAAGTAAATGTCGTTCTTTATCGGCTTCTAACATTGAGTATTGGGAAACTGTTCCCAAAGTGGATGGGGCCATTTCTACCTTGGCTAAAAATATTACTATTCCTTTGGAAGATAGCTCTTCCTTTAAATACCCTGTAGATAGGAAGTTAGAATCCTTCAATAGGAGGGCTTTTCAGCAAGCAGGATATATTTTTAGACCAACAGTTTCTATTGCCAATGAGGCTGCTGCTTCTTTTTTGGCTAATTAGTCTTTTTTGGACATATTTTTGTGAAGAATCCGTTAGCAAAGATTATTTTTAAACCTTTTGGAGTTGCTTAAAATGTGCTAATGCTTTCATTTGTGAAATTAATGCTAAAAGTATGTATTTTGCAGTACTTTCCAGAAGGTCTTTATGGGGAAAATATTTTTTTGGTTCTGGTTTGGTGACTTTAGGTAAAGGGACTTTTTTTTTTTTTTTTTTAAGTAATTTTTATTGAGGTAGAATGGCAAACAAAAATTCAATTTCTAAAAGAAACATCATGGCAACATGCCCATTTGACATACATCAAGATTTATATATTGGGTCCAAACAAACATGTCTGCACAGCTGTAGAATTTAAGTATATCGTAAGCAAAAGGCGCCTTGGTTAGCCATGTATATTACCTCATTTTAACTAAGTACATTCTCAGGAGGACAAATAACACAAATTAAAACAACTAACTTAGAATAAGCCTAATTACAATGACCAAATCATAACCTATGCAGGCTTGTTTTTGTCCTTGATATAGTCCACAAACTTTATAATACCTACAATTTCAATGCATGAACCTCCCAACCATAAAAAGGCTTCTCCAAAGCCGTCCACAGCTGTGTGCAAAACATAGGAGGGTTATATATGTGGTAGAGAGAAGGGCAGAGACTCCCTAACTCTGCCGGAAATTGCGGAGGGTTTTGGGGGGGGGAGGGGGGTACATAGATGAAGTCGCTGCAGATGTTGTCAGAGCAGACGATGCTTCTAAATTGTAGTGGTCCTGTTTTGGACCTCTAGGTTAAGGAAAACGCTTGCAGTGACATATAACATGTGATTAGGGAATACAATAGCTACACTTAACTTACCCCCTTTCTGAACAGACTAAAGCCCCTTTCGGCTATTTCTTTTGAAAAAGGTCTAAGCACTTCCCCACCTCCTTTTTATATTTTGGCCTCTATCTGACCCTAGACATCTGCTTTATAGAATATAGGGGTTCAATTAATTTCGGCATCCTAAATATATTTAGCCCCATAAATACACCGTAGGGCAGTACCTTGACCAAGCATATATTTTAAAGCTGTAACAATAATTGTAAACAATAAGATGAAGAGCATGTATATTGTGCCATTGACACTATTAGCAGGTTAATGTAGCATTGTAAGTTAACATAAGAACAGTCAAACAATCAAAATTGCAAATAAAGCTTCCACCCCTGGCAAGCAACCCCTATTTCAGCAGCCTGACCCCTAGTGGAGAACAACAGCCTCATTTAATATCAGTAGTATGCTGCATCAATAAGGGGGGAAAAGCATGCATATGAATATAGTTCCCCTCACCTCCCTGTAAAATATAAAGGGTCTGGACAGATCACCCTATCTCGGCCGCTGACAGAGCGAATCTGTATATAGAAATAAGTGTACCTGGGAGGAGGCATACACCTATAATGTAAAACTATTAAGCTTTCCCTGCTGAGCCAATATTCAAACTAAGCACTCCAACTTCCCAAACTAAAGGAAAGAGGGCTCCAAAGCAATAAATGGGGACTGTATTTATAATGAGGAATGCCTAATTAGACAATTGTTTGGAAAGCTTACATCAGCATGATGTCTAGGCAACAATACTGCTACCCTCCTGCTAAGTGCAAAAGTATGCGCCCAGATATACTAAGCCCACCTATGGGGGCAACAATTGTAGTCCATTATTCATTAGGTCATGTATTACATATTCATGAGATTGAACCCTTTAGCGTTAGGAGGTGGCCAGCTAAGACCCCAAATAGGGTGGGCATGGACCCACATAGTCCCAGTATGAAAGGTGTGCTTATACATATTAATCCAATGTAACCCACAGAATTAGGACAGTTCGCAGCCACACAGGATGATGACCAGCAAGATCTGTTGATTGCGGCTGCTTCTCTCGAGCTGGAGAAATCTAGCTCCCTCAACCTATTCCAGACTTAGGGTAATAACAGCCGGTTATCGTTAGCTCAGTATGAAGTAACTTAGTTCCCTCCGCACAAGTCATATAGAGCCTGGCAGGTCTTCCAATTACACTCCCGGCTATGTACCGTGACACCTCCCTTGAAAACTCTGAAGTGTTCGGCAACCGTTCCAGAGCAGTAGGCAGCAAGAGTTCACCTACGCCCCTTTTAGGGGCTATATACAAGGAGCCAGCCAGACAGATGTCTTGTATAGTTCTCCCTGTCTGCTCTCTGCGCGGTAGGATACTGGTTTTCAGGCCATCTGTCCACACTTCCAAAAGTAGTTGCGCACCCAGGTGGCACGGTTAGGGAAAGCAAAATTCTGTCGAACCTCTCACATATTAACCTGTCCTGTTCTTCCATGAGAGCAGCAAAACTTGCAAGGAAGTCCTCCATATTTCAATGTTACCGGGCTATTGCTTTAACGTCCACATGGCTGAGTCTCATAGAACGCACCCGATGCAGTACTCATCCCTGGCATATCCAAGTCTGGTATCTTGGGAGCGTTTCTCCAGTCGTTAGTGCCACCAGTATATGCACCAAATGTTCCAAGATCCTATAGTACACAGAATGTTAGGAGTATTGATGAATTAATCTGTTAATTCAGTTTGATTAGCAGGAGCTCATGAGATATACATCTGGTCGTTACGGCAGCTAGCTCCGCCCCCCCGGTAAAGGGACTTTTCTTTCTCAAAACAAGTGCAAAGGTAAATTTGAAGTGTCAGAAACAAGTTTCCTTTGGCTCTGTCTGGAAGCCAAGTTCCAACTGAAACAAGTCTAAGCAGTCCAAGAAATCTACTCCCTATACCTAGTCTGCGTGAAAGTACGCCCCCGCTCCAGCGGCTCTGGTATGGGACAGGTTATGCCTTTTTCAGGAAGCTTGGTTTCAGTCTGTTCAGGATCCCTGGGTTCTAAATAAACTCTCTAGGGGTTATCAAATAGGTTTCAGAACATGGCCTCCCAGAAGGAGTTTTTTTCTGTCCAGTATTTCCGAAAAACACCATTGAATGTTCAGGCCTTTCTTCAGTCAGATTTGATGGTTTCTGTCCCATTGTTGGAATAGAGAATGGGGTTTAGTCCAATCTCTTCATTGTTCTAAAGAAGGAGATAACTTTCTAACCAGTTCTGGATCTAAAGGCTCTGAACAAATTGTCTAAGCGTTCCTACTTTCAAAATGGAGACTATTCAGACTATTCTACCTTTTATTCAGCAAGGTCAGTTTATGTCCACAATAGATTTAAGGATGCTTACGTTCATGTTCCTATTCACAGGGAACATTAGCAGTTTCTAAGGTTTGCCTTTCTGGACAAGCTATTTCAATTTGCTTATCTACCATTTGGTCTGGCTACAGCTCCCAGACTATTCTAAAAGGTTCTGGGTAACCTTTTGTCTGATCAAAACTCTGGGTATTGTGGTGTTTTCTTACCTAGAGGATATCTTGGTTCAAAGCTCCATCTTTTCATTTAGCAGAATCTCACACCAGCAGACTGTTGTTCCTTCAACTACATGGTTGGAAAGTAAATTTTCCAAAAAGGTTACTGGTTTCTCAGACAAAGGTTGTTTTTCTGGGGGTTCAGATAGATTCAGTTTCCATGAGACTCTCTTTGTCAGAGGGTTGAAGCTGTCTGCTTGTCTAAACCTTTGGTCTCTCTTTTCATCTTTGGTTCTTTGTATGGAGGTGTCAGGTCTATTGGTTGGGGACTCTGATGCTATTAAGTTTGCTCGCTTCCACATGAGGCCTCTTCAGCATTGCATGCTTCTGCAACGGTGCAGGGATAATACGCAGCTGTCTCAAAGGATTCATCTAGATTTCAGAAAAAGACAGTCTCCATTTTGGTGGCCGAATCATCAGCTTATTATGCAGAGAGATTCTTTTGTTTATCTGTGATCACTACACTTTCAGGTTGGGGGGCCGTTTGGGGGTCTCGGCAAGCACAAGGGGTTTGGTCCCCTTGGGAGGAGAGGTAACCAATACATGTTCTAGAACGCTCTGAAATTTACAGAGCCCTTCAGATTTTGCTTCTATTGAAAAGGGAATCTTTTCTTAATATTCAGAAAGACAATGTTACAGCAGTGGCCTAGGTCAATCATCTGGTGGGAACGCACAGTTCCCTAGCCATGAAGGAAGTATCTTTAATTCTTCCTGGGCAGAAGTAAATTGCTGACTCATTTCTGCTGTTTATATTTCAGGAGTGGACAACTAGTAAGCGGATTTTCTCAGTTGTCAATCTCTGCATCCAGGTAAATGGTCCCTCCCATCTGGATGTTTTCAATCAAATAGTATATCTTTGCGGTCTCCCAGAGATAGATCTGATGGTCTCTAGGTTGAACCACAAACTTCCCAGGTACTGTACAAGGTCAAGGAATCTTCAAGCAGTGTTTGTAGATGCTCTGGTGGCTCTGTGGTCATTTCAACTAGCTGATGGTATTTTCCACCTATGGTTCTGCATCCCAGAGTGATTGCCAGAAACCCGTAAAAGGAGGCATTAGTAATTCTGACTGCTCCGGCTTGGTTTTGCAGAATTTGGTATACAGATCTGGTTCAGATGTCCAGTTGGCCTCCTTGGAGATTGAATGTTTAGTTCTTAGGCAGAGAGGTATCATGGATTTTGTTATTGAGACTCTGATACAGGCTTGTAAGCCTGCGATCAGGAAGATTTATCATAAAGGTCTGGAGAGCCTTCATCTCTTGATGTTCGGATCTTAGTTTTTCCTGGCATTCTTTTAGAACTCATAGGATTTTTCAGTATTTGCAGGATGATTTGGAGAAGGGTTTATTTGCCAGTCCTTTGAAGGGTCAGATTTTTCCTAATTCAATTCTGTTCCACATGAAGATTGCTTATATTTCTGACATTTGTGGTTTTGCTCAGGCTTTGGCTAGAATTAAACCTTTTATTAAACCAAATTATCCTCCTTGGAGTCTTAATTTGGTTTTGAAAATTTTGCAGGCTTTTCCATTTGAGCCTAGGCATAAAGTGGATATTAAGCTTCTTTCATGGAAGTTTTTTTGTGTGGCTATTTCTAATGTTTGAAATGCCTCTGAATTATCTGCTCTTTCATGTGATCCTCACTTCATTTTTCATCAGGATAAATTATGGACCAAATTTTTCTTCTTACCTAGGGTTGTGTCTTACTCTTTAGACAATATAATTCGGGAAATGATTGTGCCTTTTTTGTGTCCAAATCCTAAGACTTCTTTGGAGAGAATTCTTCATAATTTGGATGATGTTAGATAATGTAAGTATTATGTTGATGCAACTAAGGATTATAGACAAACTTTGAGTTTAATTTTTCTGTTTCCAGAGAAGGGCAGAAAGTTTGTGCCTTTTCTTTGGCTTCTTGGTTGAAACGTTTGGTCCATAAGACTTACTTGAAAGCAGGTCATCCTGCACCTAAACGGATTACTGCTCATTCTACCAGATCAGTTGCCAATTATTGGGCTTTTAAGAATGAGGCATCAGTTGACCAAATTTGCTAGGCAGCTACATCAAGGGTCACATGGTCCCTGATGCCCCTGTTTCTGCGCGAGCCTTCAGGCTCACCGGAAACAGCAGTATGAAGCAGCGGTTTTAAAAACCGCTGCTCCTTAACTGGTCCTGCTCTGAGGCTGCGGACATCAATCCGCCCGACCCTATACGATCGGGTTGATTGACATCACTGCTAGCTGGCAATTGGCCACAAATCCGATCCTATACGATCGGGTTGATTGACATCACTGCTAGCTGGCAATTGGCCGCGAATCCGCAGGGGGCAGCATTGCACATGCAGTTCACTAGAACTGCTTGTGCAATGTTAAATGCAGACAGCGTATGCTGTCGGCATTCAGTGATGTCTGGTGGATAGCGTATCATGTCCACCAGAGATTGATAAATCAACCATTTGGTCTGTTTTTACATACATTTAATAAATTCTACAATTTTGATGTTTTTTACTTCTTCTAAGGCAGCCTGTGGTAGGAAAATTCTTCAGACAGTTGTCTCAGGTTAATTTATTTTTGCCTGTTGGGTGATTTTATTTTAAAGTAATTAAAGTGTGTGTTTTGCCCTGGGAAAATAAAAGATGTCCTTTATATCTTTCCCTTTATGTCCCATTACTCGTGGACTCAACATCTTGGGTATTAGTTCTCAGGAGTAATGGATTGGGTATAAAAGAAAACATAGTGAAAGCCCATTAGACCCCACCCGGTGTTATCTTAGTGTTTATCTTTTTTTCCTTCTCCTATTTTTTGCTCTTATTTCTTTTCTACCTCTTTTTGCTTGGCTATACATCAGCCTGAGTTACCAGTGAGGTGGGAGAAGTTTTATAGAGCTCTTCGGGTGGCAGGGAAGAGTAATTCCCAGGAAGGAGTACTGGATTGTGGACTTTTTCACCACCATGAAAGAAATTAATTTATCAGGTAAACATAAGTTATGTTTTTAAAAAACATTTTTACAGTGCAAAGGTTTGGGGATTATTTATTTAGTCTGCAAAACAATTATGATGAACGTTAAAGGGAAAGTAAAGTCCAAATTAAACATTCATGATTCAGTTAGAGCATGTCATTTTAAACAACTTTACAATTTACTTTGTTCCCTTGGTATCCTTTGTTGAAGAGTAAACATACGTAGGCTGATTGGAGCTCCCAAGCGTCTTATATGGCACGTTATATAGCAAACAATATAAAACTAAGCAAAATTGGTTATAAAAGTAATTTGGAAAGTTAACATTTCATGCTCTATCCAATCAAATTAAGATTATTTTGACTTTACTGTCTTTTAGAAAAAAAATTCTATGTAGAAAAGCCACTTATTGGTGTCACAAGCAATGTTCTTGAGTTCTATTGTAATCTTTAATGAAAATATAAAGTTTTTAAAATAAGATTTTACTACCTAAGTAAAAAAAGTAAGTAAATGTATTTTCCCATAAGATTACCAGTTGAGTGGAAAATCGATATTTGCGCTTAATTTAGTAATATCAACGCAAACAAATGTGCACAGAAGCTGCGCTCACAAAATTGACAAAATCGCTCTACATATGTTAGTATATATTTTATATAGGCATATACATTTATATTTACTGGGAACACATGGTCCCCCATAGACCGCTACGTAAAGGCACTTTTCAGTGCTGTTTTATTATTTCTAACACCCCACACTCGCCAACTTTAGCCCCCAAAAATGGCTTAGTGCAGTTTTTATTTTTTTTCATAAAGGGACCTCACATGTTTTTTTGGGGGGCAATTGAGGGACATTAAAAAAATTAACCAAAGGTCTGACTTATGATTAATTTTTTTAAACGGTAATTGCTATCTCAAGCTCGCAGTATCAATAACCAGCCACTTGTAATGGCTGGTTATTTATTGTGCGCCTGTAAAAGGATGAGTTTGCCCATTTGCGGGCATGCAATAAATTAGCGCTCTACTTGTAATCTATCCCAAAATGTTTACTTATGCAAAATTTAAAAACTAATGAACAATGAATAGCTTTTTACGTCTGGAGTGCATTCTGTGGCATGCAGAACCTTGACATTCCTACATGCTGTACAGTCATTGGTTGATAAGTGCAGGAGCTCATTTTTATCTGTTCCTAATTGGCTGCAGCAAAGGAAGCAAGATAACCAGAATTCCTGAGGCTGTCAAGGGGTGTGTCTTGGCCCTGCAAAATAGTCCATATTTAACTAACAAAATTAGGCCTAGATTTGGAGTTCGGCGGTAGCCGTCAAAACCAGCGTTAGAGGCTCCTAACGCTGGTTTTGGCCGCCCGCTGGTATTTGGAGTCAGTGATTAAAGGGTCTAACGCTCACTTTTCAGCCGCGACTTTTCCATACCGCAGATCCCCCTACGCCATTTGCGTAGCCTATCTTTTCAATGGGATCTTCCTAACGCTGGTATTTAGAGTCGTTTCTGAAGTGAGCGTTAGAGCTCTAACGACAAGATTCCAGCCGCCTGAAAATAGCAGGAGTTAAGAGCTTTCTGGCTAACGCCGGTTCATAAAGCTCTTAACTACTGTACCCTAAAGTACACTAACACCCATAAACTACCTATGTACCCCTAAACCGAGGTCCCCCCACACCGCCGCCACTCGATTAAAATTTTTAACCCCTAATCTGCCGACCGCCACCTACGTTATACTTATGTACCCCTAATCTGCTGCCCCTAACCCCGCCGACCCCCTGTATTACATTTATTAACCCCTAACCTGCCCCCCACAACGTCGCCGCCAGCTACTTAAAATAATTAACCCCTAATCTTCCGACCGCAAAGCGCCGCCACCTACGTTATCCCTATGTACCCCTAATCTGCTACCCCTAACACCGCCGACCCCTATATTATATTTATTAACCCCTAATCTGCCCCCCCTCAACGTCGCCGACACCTGCCTACACTTATTAACCCCTAATCTGCCGAGCGGACCTGAGCGCTACTATAATAAAGTTATTAACCCCTAATCCGCCTCACTAACCCTATCATAAATAGTATTAACCCCTAATCTGCCCTCCCTAACATCGCCGACACCTACCTTCAATTATTAACCCCTAATCTGCCGAGCGGACCTCACCGCTACTATAATAAATGTATTAACCCCTAAAGCTAAGTCTAACCCTAATACTAACACCCCCCTAATTTAAATATAATTTACATCTAACGAAATAAATTAACTCTTATTAAATAACTTATTCCTATTTAAAGCTAAATACTTACCTGTAAAATAAATCCTAATATAGCTACAATATAAATTATAATTATATTATAGCTATTTTAGGATTAATATTTATTTTACAGGCAACTTTGTAATTATTTTAACCAGGTACAATAGCTATTAAATAGTTAAGAACTATTTAATAGTTGCAAATAGAAGAACACAGAGGCGCCACCATGGCCCAGTACCACCAAAACAAAGAAATAAATATATAGAAGGCACTATATATACTCACAAACGTCAAGCACCCAGGTGGTGCTAGTGGGGCAGGCTGAAACTTCACAGTAGTTCAGCTCACTGATATACCTCCAAATAGATCCAGTCGGTGTTCCTTGAGAGCCTAAGATCCTATGCCTAGAAAAGAGAGAGGCAAACCAACATGGCCTAGTATTGTTTGAGCCCAGGGAGAATATAGCCCTAATGGGTATACTCACAGGAAACAAAGCACCTCCAGGTGCAATATCAGCAAGCTGGAACCATAAGTCGCCCAGTAGACAAACCACGGCAAGTGATCCTCCGCTTCCAGTAGTATAACGGTGGATAGGAGAGGGGTGTATGAAACCCCACAACAGGTTATTAGGTCAAAAATACCACACCAGCAAGTGTATATAAAAGTAAAAATCTTTAATAACACAGCGACGCGTTTCTCAGCCGCCTATGGGCTGTTTCATCAGGCTATCATTACTATTTAATAGTTACCTAGTTAAAATAATTACAAATTTACCTGTAAAATAAATCCTAACCTAAGATATAATTAAACCTAACACTACCCTATCAATAAAATAATTAAATAAACTACCTACAATTACCTACAATTAACCTAACACTACACTATCAATAAATTAATTAAACACAATTGCTACAAATAAATACAATTAAATAAACTAGCTAAAGTACAAAAAATAAAAAAGAACTAAGTTACAAAAAATAATAAAATATTTACAAACATAAGAAAAATCTTACAACAATTTTAAACTAATTACACCTACTCTAAGCCCCCTAATAAAATAACAAAGCCCCCCAAAATAAAAAATTCCCTACCCTATTCTAAATTAAAAAAGTTACAAGCTCTTTTACCTTACCAGCCCTGAACAGGACCCTTTGCGGGGCATGCCCCAAGGATTTCAGCTCTTTTGCCTGTAAAAAAAAACATACCATACCCCCCCCCCCAACATTACAACCCACCACCCACATACCCCTAATCTAACCCAAACCCCCCTTAAATAAACCTAACACTAAGCCCCTGAAGATCTTCCTACCTTGTCTTCACCATACCAGGTTCACCGATCCGTCCTGGCTCCAACATCTTCATCCAACCCAAGCGGGGGTTGGCGATCCATCATCCGGTGCTGAAGAGGTCCAGAAGAGGCTCCAAAGTCTTCCTCCTATCCGGCAAGAAGAGGACATCCAGACCGGCAAACATCTTCTCCAAGCGGCATCTTCAATCTTCTTCCATCCGGTGCGGAGCGGGTCCATCTTGAAGCAGGCGACGCGGATCCATCCCTCTTCTTCCGTTGTCTCCCGACGAATGACGGTTCCTTTAAGGGACGTCATCCAAGATGGCGTCCCTCGAATTCCGATTGGCTAATAGGATTCTATCAGCCAATCGGAATTAAGGTAGGAATTTTCTGATTGGCTGATGGAATCAGCCAATCAGAATCAAGTTCAATCCGATTGGCTGATCCAATCAGCCAATCAGATTGAGCTCGCATTCTATTGGCTGATCGGAACAGCCAATAGAATGCGAGCTCAATCTGATTGGCTGATTGGATCAGCCAATCGGATTGAACTTGATTCTGATTGGCTGATTCCATCAGCCAATCAGAAAATTCCTACCTTAATTCCGATTGGCTGATAGAATCCTATTAGCCAATCGGAATTCGAGGGACGCCATCTTGGATGACGTCCCTTAAAGGAACCGTCATTCGTCGGGAGACAACGGAAGAAGAGGATGGATCCGCGTCGCCTGCTTCAAGATGGACCCGCTCCGCACCGGATGGAAGAAGATTGAAGATGCCGCTTGGAGAAGATGTTTGCCGGTCCGGATGTCCTCTTCTTGCCGGATAGGAGGAAGACTTTGGAGCCTCTTCTGGACCTCTTCAGCACCGGATGATGGATCGCCAACCCCCCGCTTGGGTTGGATGAAGATGTTGGAGCCAGGACGGATCGGTGAACCTGGTATGGTGAAGACAAGATAGGAAGATCTTCAGGGGCTTAGTGTTAGGTTTATTTAAGGGGGGTTTGGGTTAGATTAGGGGTATGTGGGTGGTGGGTTGTAATGTTGGGGGGGGGGTATGGTATGTTTTTTTTTACAGGCAAAAGAGCTGAAATCCTTGGGGCATGCCCCGCAAAGGGTCCTGTTCAGGGCTGGTAAGGTAAAAGAGCTTGTAACTTTTTTAATTTAGAATAGGGTAGGGAATTTTTTATTTTGGGGGGCTTTGTTATTTTATTAGGGGGCTTAGAGTAGGTGTAATTAGTTTAAAATTGTTGTAAGATTTTTCTTATGTTTGTAAATATTTTATTATTTTTTGTAACTTAGTTCTTTTTTATTTTTTGTACTTTAGCTAGTTTATTTAATTGTATTTATTTGTAGCAATTGTGTTTAATTAATTTATTGATAGTGTAGTGTTAGGTTAATTGTAGGTAATTGTAGGTAGTTTATTTAATTATTTTATTGATAGGGTAGTGTTAGGTTTAATTATATCTTAGGTTAGGATTTATTTTACAGGTAAATTTGTAATTATTTTAACTAGGTAACTATTAAATAGTTCTTAACTATTTAATAGCTATTGTACCTGGTTAAAATATTTACAAAGTTGCCTGTAAAATAAATATTAATCCTAAAATAGCTATAATATAATTATAATTTATATTGTAGCTATATTAGGATTTATTTTACAGGTAAGTATTTAGCTTTAAATAGGAATAAGTTATTTAATAAGAGTTAATTTATTTCGTTAGATGTAAATTATATTTAAATTAGGGGGGTGTTAGTATTAGGGTTAGACTTAGCTTTAGGGGTTAATACATTTATTATAGTAGCGGTGAGGTCCGCTCGGCAGATTAGGGGTTAATAATTGAAGGTAGGTGTCGGCGATGTTAGGGAGGGCAGATTAGGGGTTAATACTATTTATGATAGGGTTAGTGAGGCGGATTAGGGGTTAATAACTTTATTATAGTAGCGCTCAGGTCCGCTCGGCAGATTAGGGGTTAATAAGTGTAGGCAGGTGTCGGCGACGTTGAGGGGGGCAGATTAGGGGTTAATAAATATAATATAGGGGTCGGCGATGTTAGGGCAGCAGATTAGGGGTACATAGGGATAACGTAGGTTGCGGCGGTTTACGGAGCGGCAGATTAGGGGTTAAAAAAAATATGCAGGGGTCAGCGATAGCGGGGGCGGCAGATTAGGGGTTAGTAAGTGTAAGGTTAGGGGTGTTTAGACTCGGGGTACATGTTAGGGTGTTAGGTGCAGACGTAGGAAGTGTTTCCCCCATAGGAAACAATGGGGCTGCGTTAGGAGCTGAACGCTGCTTTTTTGCAGGTGTTAGGTTTTTTTTCAGCTCAAACAGCCCCATTGTTTCCTATGGGAGAATCGTGCACGAGCACGTTTTTGAGGCCGGCCGCGTCCGTAAGCAACTCTGGTATCGAGAGTTGCATTTGCGGTAAAAATGCTCTACGCTCCTTTTTTGGAGCCTAACGCAGCATTTGATTAAACTCTCGATACCAGAGTTAAATTTATGGTGCGGCCAGAAAAAAGCCCGCGGAGCGTTAACAGCCCTTTTACCGCCGAACTCCAAATCTAGGCCTAAGTGTTTTTGAAACAATCATTTTAGAGTCAGATCTTTTGTATTGCTGTGAATCACTTGAGGCATAAATTAACAATGGCTTTATTATCCCTTTAACTGTCTGAGGGCCTCACTGATTCTCTAATGCATTTTATGTTGACTTCCACCTCTCACTTAGTACTGTATTTGTCAGAACAAATCTGGACATGTCTGCTTTAAAACAATTCAATTTAAAAGTGATATTAAAGTCCCTCCAAGTGTATTATATATGTATAAATATTAAACTCCAGGGACTTCACTCTGGGTAGCGCTTGCTGATTGGATGGCTTCATTTAACCACAATCGGCAAGCGCTACCCAGGTGCTGAACCAAAAATGGGCCGGCTCCTAAGCTTTAATTCCTGCTTTTCAAATAAAGATACCAAGAGAACGAAGAAAAATGATAATAGAAGTCAATTAGAAAGTTGCTGAAAATTGCATGCTCTATCTGAATCATGAAAAAATGGGTTTTATATCCCTTTAAAGGAATAAAAATCTTACATTATGTTCTGAGTATTTTTTATTTATTTTTTAATACAAAAGAAGTATTCATTTACTTTTTTTTTAAATAAACTTTGAGAGATTTTACCATCACTTTAAAGGGACATGAAACCCAATTTGTTTTTCTTTAATTTAGATAGAACAAACAATTTTTAACAACTTTCCAATTTACTTTTGTTATTACACTATTATTGCGCTACTGAGAGCTCGCTGAGCACAGTGCTAAACCAATGATAGGAGATATGTATATGTGCACCCACCAATCAGAACCTAGCTCCCAGCTAATTAGGCTATCTAGATATGCTCTTCAACAAAGGATACCAAGAGAACAAACCAAATTAGATAATAGAAGTAACTTGGAAAGTTGTTAAAAATCATATGTTCTGTCTGAATCATCAACTCCTTGCTTGAACCCCTGCAATCCGGATTCCGCCCCAAACACTCAACTGAGACTGCCCTTACCAAGGCTATGAACGATCTTCTCTCTGCTAAAAATATAGGCCACTACTCCATACTCATCCTACTTGACCTCTCAGCTGCCTTCGATACAGTTGACTACCCCCTCCTCCTACAGACCCTTAGCTCTTTTGGCCTCTGTAGCACTGCTCTTTCCTGGTTTCACTCTTATCTTTCTCACATGTCTTTTTCTGTGTCATTTGCCAATGACTCCTCCTCTCTAATGCCTCTGTCTGTTGGAGTACCTCAAGGATCTGTTCTGGGTCCTCTACTCTTCTCCATTTATACTTCTTCACTGGGTAAACTTATCAACAGTTATGGCTTCAAATATCACCTCTATGCTGATGACACCCAGATCTACCTCTCCACCCCTGCTCTCTCTCCCTCTGTCCTTTCTCATGTCAGCGACGGCTTATCTGGTATTTCTTCCTGGATGGCCTCTCACCACCTAAAGATTAACATGTCCAAGACTGAGCGCCTTCTTATCCCCCCCTCAAGCTCTACGCCGACCTGTTACTTCTCTATCCCTGTTGACGGCATCACCATTTCCCCATCGCCCCAAGTCCGCTGCCTCGGAGTTACACTTGACTCAAATCTATCCTTCACCCCTCTATATCCAATCGCTTTCTACATCCTGCCGCAACCATCTACGCAACATTTCCAGGATTCAACCTTTTCTGTACGCTAACACCACAAAGCAAATAATCCACTCCCTTGTTATTTCCCGACTTGACTACTGCAATAACCTACTTACTGGCCTTCCTCTTTCCCGCCTCACCCCTATTCAATCCATCCTAAATGCCTCTGCCAGACTGATCCACCTTTCCCGCCGCTCTGTATCTGCTGCACCTCTCTGTGAGTCCCTTCATTGGCTCCCCATACACAGCAGGATTAAATTCAAATTTCTCACCCTTGCATACAAAGCACTCACCAACTCCGCTGCCCTCTACCTATCCTCTCTAATCAACAAGTATACTCCAGCCTGCCCACTAAGATCCAACAATGAACTGCTCCTTGCTTCTGCGACTATCACTTCCTCTCATGCTAGACTGCAGGACTTCTGTTGTGCAGCACCTACCCTCTGGAACACTCTCCCTCGTGCTGTCAGGCTTTGCCCAAATCTTTCTTCCTTTAAATGCTCTCTGAAGACTTTTCTGTTCAGGGAAGCCTACCACCCAACTCAATAATATTCCTTTTACCTAACAAAATTTCCCTCCTCTAACTCTGCATTAACATCTTTCTCAATCTTGCAGTCCTCACCTCCTGTTTCTCAACCTCCTACCCTTCTAGATTGTAAGTTCCCACGGGAATAGGGCCCTCGATTCCTCCTGTATGTGTTTATAAATTCTGTCCTGTCTCTTAGTCTTAGAAGTTTTATATTATTGTTTTATTTAAATGATCTGTATCCATGGACAGCGCTGCGGAATATGATGGCGCTTCATAAATAAAGTATAATAATAAAAAAATATTGAGTTTCATATCGATTTAAATACTTAGTGTGTAACAGATCCTTTAACTGCCAAGTTATATGTTGGAACATCCTTGGCTTATTTTGTATTGCAGGAAATAAAGTGTTGCTATCAAAAGACTAATGCCGCACCCATATCACCAAATAAAAAAAAAAAAAAAAAAAAAGCTAAAATTATTATGCAGATGTTTATTAGCCATGGAAAAAAGACATTAAAAATAGTGAAAAATGAAATATAATCAAAAACATTATATCACTTAATTTTAAAAAGAATACAAAAATATATTACATTTACTAAGTATTGTTCATACACCGTATTGAGGTAATATAAAACTTTATAGTCATGTGAACAAAGATGCTCAATCAAAGGTCATTAAATGAACAATCAGAATATACATAAGGAAAGAAAGGGATTTTTTTATTATTATTTCCTTCAAACTAACTTTTCCTGGCATCTTATTTATACTAAATGCTGGGAAGAAATATTCCTTTTATTATAGGAGTCCTGAAAACATCCTATATTGACAGCATGGCAAAAAAAAAGATTGAATTAGAAATGAACAAGTTTAATTCATACAAATGTTGACACTAAACAGGGAGAATAAGATCAAATTAATTATACAGAATGGACAATAAGCAATAGTTCAGAACTTTGAATCATTTAACCAAATGCTAAAAATTCTTCATTAAACTTTAAGGTTGAGTGATAGATTTAAGTAAATTACAGATTTTTCAGAAATTAACCTGTCTATACTCTCTCTCATATGCAGATCTATTACCCAATAAACCAATGTGCCTTATATTTAATTGTTGTCAGAAAGGGACACATTTGAGAGCCTGCAGACTAACTGACATGTTACAGTTTAAGAATATATCATTATATTGACGTACTTAAAGGGACATTAAACACTAAATAAATGCTAGATAGAATAATGCATTCAAAGAAAAGATTAGTCTGAGAATAACAACATGTAGATGTATTTTTTAAAGTCTCATTAGCTGTTTAAATATTAACAAAGTAAGTATACATTTTTAGTGTCTATAAAACAACGGGAGCTGCCATGTTGTAACTTAGGTTACCTTTGCTGCTGTGGCCAATTAGAGACAGTTATAAATAGATCACTAGAGTGTGCAGTCAATGGCTGTGTGGAATATAACAGTGTTCTGCACTTCTATTTCTAACAGGAACTGAAAAGCTCACAATTTCAGAATGGAATTACAGAAAAAGCGGACAAAATAAATAATGAACGTATATTACAGAGTTTTTTTTATATATACGATTTATCATTTTATATTACCATCCCAAAGTGTTTAATGTGCCTTTAAGACACTGCTTGCTTGTATGGCTGGATAATGGATCACTCTATGAAATGTTATTAAACTGGCCCAAAATGAAGACAAAATACAGAGGATATTTACTCTCAACTTCACTTTAGTTGTAACTAATTATTATTGTTTTATAAAATAACTTGGGCTCAAAAAGTCATGGCAGTCATTGCAAAAAGATGTAATTTTCTTTTTTCTATTATGATGTTAACCTGTACCAAGAGTAAAGAGATCTGAGCTTACATATATAGTGTGATGGATTTTCAAATGCTGGATCCATTGTAATGTATCAAAATGTCTGTTTGTCTTCTCTCTCTCTATGCACAAAAGCCAATAGTTAGGTACTACAATTTTCATTATGGATGGTTGTTTCAATGAGCAAAAACAGCTATTAAAATTGCAAGATTAAAGGAACACACTTTCCAGAATATTTAATACTATGCAGCTGGTATAAAAAATAATTGTGAACACAATACTGTGAAAATGACAGTACAGCTTCCCTTTAAATATGTGATTTGAACAAAATATTTTGAATTGAGCATGTAGAAAGAAAAAAATCATTCACAACCTGCTCCTTGACACAGGCAGAATTAGTTTTCATGATGTATAAGATGTTGAAATTGAAAATCCATCAAAAATCTGTTGGAAAAGGGTATTCCGACAAGTTGGAATACAGCAGGTTAAACATCCCCATGGTAAGGTGTAGGAGGTATTTAAAGGGACATTTAACAGTAAATAAATGACAGATATAATGTAAAGACAAACTTGGGAATATGTAGATATATATTTAAAATTATGGAGTTGATCACCATCTATTGGTTGCATTTGCAGATGAGCACAATCAGACATTTCTAGTGTTTATCGGCACCACTTTCTTTGTTCATTATTGGTTTGCTAAACAAACGGCCCTGTACTTAAGATTGTGCAAGTCATGTTTTTTGAATATCACAATCAAACGTCTAGTTACTTATCAGTAGGCATGTGCACTCGGATCATTAGTCATGATGCGAATGCGGTGGAAGCTCACGGAATTTGTCTCTTTTCCAATCCCGATTCCTTCTAGTGAAAGTATAACACGCTAAGATCTAGATTTGCCCAGATCTTAGGGTGTTGTACTTTCACAAAAAGAAACCTGGCTATGAAAAGAGTGAGATGCCGCGAGCGGCCGCCTTCTTCCGCATTCAGATCTCTACTGCCTACTTATCAAGTGGCCTTTTATGAGTTAATTCCACAGCAAAAAGGACTTGATAAATACCCATACATCACTTATCCCGTTGTTATCAGGTATATAGTTATTTATGTAAACATTGGTTTTGCATATGCGTAAAAAATTACCCTGCCATATTGGACAACATCCCCAAATAGATTAAAAAAAAACACCTGTCCAAACAATTAAAGTTACACTTTTATACTACTATAAAGTAGAAATCAATAAATCAATAACACAACAGGCACATATGCCCACTGGGCCCAAAATGTCCCTGTTCAAATCCCTTTGAGAGACTTGCACATATATTTTTATGGTTTTGGATAACAGGTTAATTGCACACGTCACCTGTTAGCATTAATCAACATACATTTCAGCTGTGATGTAATTGCTAAATCAGGGAATCCAGTTTATTTGTCTTTTATCTGCCAGATTAATGAGAAAAATATTTTTTTTATGTTTTTTTTGCAACTTTGTACTTTTGGGTTATTATAGTATGAGGCATTTTGTGATGTAATTGCTGGTAAAATACGCTGTCAATACCCTATATTAGTTGTATAAATATTATAAAAAATAAAACTTTACACTTTTTTTAAAGTACTTAAAGGGACACTGTACCCAAAATTTTTCTTTTGTGATTCAGATCGAGCATGACATTTTAAGCAACTTTCTAATTTACTCCTATTATCAATATTATCAATATTATTTTCTTCATTCTCTTGGTATCTTTATTTGAAATGCAAGAATGTAAGTTTAGATGCCGGCCCATTTTTGGTGAACAACCTGGGTTGTCCTTGCTGATTGGTGGATAAATTCATCCACCAATAAAAAAGTGCTGTCCAGAGTACTGAAACCAAAAAAAAGCTTAGATGCCTTCTTTTTCAAATAATGATAGCAAGAGAACAAAGAAAAAATGATAATAGGAGTAAATTAGAAAGTTGCTTAAAATTGCATGCTCTTTCTGAATTACAAAAGAAAAAATTTGGGTTCAGTGTCCCTTTAAGTTTATCTGAGGACAACTATGGACAAATAAAGTGTGTGTTTAAGTCTAAATGAATCGTTCATGATTCAGGTAAAGCATGCAGGTTTAAGAGACTTTCCAATTGACTTCCATTAGTAAACTGTGCACAGTATTTTTATATGCACACTTTCTGAATAATCAGCTACTACTGAGCATGTGGAAGAATTCACATATATGTATAAAAGCCTTTTATTGGCTGATGGCTGTCACATGGTACGGGGGCAGCAAATTTAAGTACATTTTTAAATTTGTAAGAAGAAAAAAAAGTCTATGTCTAAAATTTTGAGTAAGTAATTGCATTGTCTTTTTTATTATGCACTTGTTGATGATACAATTCTACTGTATTTAAATGATCCTCTAAAGGGACATTTAACACTAGATTTTTCTTTGCAAAAATGTTTTGTAGATCTATTTATATAGCCCATCTGGGAGTGTTTTGTAACAATGTATAGTTTTGCTTATTTTTTTTAATAACATTGTGCTGATTTTCAAACTCCTAACCAAGCCCCAAAGTATCAGATATATACGCACGTTTACATAAACAGGAGCAAGCAGGAGGCTATAATCTGTCTTCTCATATGCAGGGAAGGGGGGATGGGGGAGTGTCTGCTCTTACAGCTTTCCCAGCCCCTTTCACTGGGTGCCCCAGCCTAACCTCATCAACAGTGCTTAACTTGCAGCTTTTAAGTACGTTTTTAAAAGGTTTTATACTGGATTTAGAGATCAGTACCTGTACATAATCTTCTTTATAGTAGAGTCTATTAAACGCAGTTATATGAAAATTGGTGTACACTTTCCCTTTAAGAAGCTATGTAATATGGTTTAATTTTCCTTTAACATTGCTATATTCCACACAGCCATTGCTTGCATACTTTATCTGCCCGCAAAAGAGATTGGATAAAGGGATACCTAGGTTTCAACATGGCAGCTCTCATTACTTTATAGAACTTCAGGGAATTAGGACACCAACAAGTTTAAATTACATAATACAATCTCAAAATGCTTAATGTCCCTTTAAAAACTTGTGGGATACCATTGGGTTTTCAAATTAGAATATTAGAATAGCTTTTAATTTGAAAATCCAGCAAAAAGAAACACAAGGTCCTGCACACAAGAATTCTAATGAATAGGACCAATAAAGTGAGTTTAGTATAAATCTCCAGTATCATCTTAAAGGGAAATTCCGGTAAAAATTTAAATGCACATAAATGAATTACATCTTAGAATAAAAACATATTTGCAATATACATGTATTAGCAAACATGCTTCTAACAAAAGTTATCACTATTTTAGTTTTAACATTTTCCGTATATACATGCATCTGAAGCATATCTAGATATTCTCAGTGCACCAGCATTAATACTACAGCTGCTCAGAAAGCCAGTCGTGCTTGTATCATGTCCGCAACTAACAAACAAGACCATAATAAATAAAGGGATACTAAACCAACATTTTTCCTTTCATGATTCAGATAGAGCATGCAATTTTAAGCAACTTTCTAATTTACTTCTATAATCAATTTTTCTCTGTTCTCTTGGAATCTTTATTTGAAAAAGCAGAAATGTAATCTTAGAAGCCGGCCCATTTTTGGTTTAGCATATGGGTAGCGCTTGCTAATTGGTGGCTACATGTAAGCTCCTAAATGTAAGCTCCTAAGCTTACATTTCTGCTTTTTCAAATAAAAATACTATGAGAACAAAGAAATATTGACAATAGAATTAATATATTATATAATATAAATTAGAAAGTTGCTTAAAATTGCACACTCTATCTGAACCATGAAAGAAAAAAATTAGGTTTCATATCCCTTTAATGGCTGTTAGTAATAAGAATGGTAATTTCGACAGCGAATTCCATTTTAAGAGGAAATGACAAATGGAACATTTTTAATTATCCTTTATAAACCATGATTATGAAAAACTACATATGACATACTTCAAATCACATTAATTAAACACATCACCCTGTTTTATCTATGCAGCTATCTCTATAGTACAAAGTTCAGAACACATGTCAGACGCATCACGTTGCAAAACCACAAGCATCCGCTTGTAACGTATTGATTGGAAATTAAGCTGTCTGAGAAACGCATGGAAAAATCCTTAAATTCATTTTCACTGTCGCTTTTCAGACAAACAATAAGAAACAGATCTCTCCCGTAATTCACCCCAAATAAAATTAGTTCCAAAGATAAGAAAAAAGATAAAACTGAGTGGTATTTAGGATAAAAACGTCTGTGTTCTAATTGTTAAATTCCAGTAGTCTTCCATTATTGTCAAGTTTTAATATCTTGTAGAAAACAACAAAAAAAGAATATACTTCCGATTAGCAATATGTTTGCTATAGAAGTTGAACAGCCATGAAAGTAAAATACTTTTTCACCGCCCCTTTAGGTAAATAATGTCCAAAGCCAAAACAAATATTTTCTGCAATATGATCCTCTGGAATTGATTACAAAATTTCAGTAAGCCAGCAGAGGAAATGAAAAGCACAGTCCCTTTCTTTTGAATGTTTATCTTCATTGAACAACAACACTATAATAGCTGTTCTGTAGGTCTCATCTGAATGTCTCCAATCTGAAAGCAGAAGGGGAAAAAAAGTTACATTTTTGATACTGAAAAGGGTTAAAGAAAAGAAAAAAGTAACAAGCAAAATTATGTGATATTTATTCAGTAACAAGATTGACAAAGCACCTAGGAACAATACAATTACATGGGTAATAACACCTGAAATATAGTGATTTATAAGATGCTATTTTGAGGACAGTATGAGGTGAAATTAGGCCTGGGCAAATTCTGGAATTTTGATATTGAATTGTTGATGAAATGTTCCCCTTGATATTCATTCTGTCATTCAAAAATGTTAACATATGAATAATGAATATGAACAGTGGAATTTTAAATGTTAAAAAGGGTCAGTAAAGTAAAAATGAAACTTTCATCATTCAGAAAGAGCATGCAATTTATAATGACTTTTCAATTTACTTTTAATTTAAAAAAATGGTTTTGTTATCTTTAAAAAGGGACATGAAACCCAATTTTGTTCTTTCATGATTCAGAGCATCCAGTTTTAAACAATCCAATTTACTTCTGTTATCGAATTTGCTTTTTTCTCTTGGTATACCTAGGTAGGCCCAGAAGCTGGGAGCTAGCTGCTGATTGGTGGCTGCACATATATATGTCTCTTGTCATTGCCGTACTGATGTGTTCGGCTAGCTCCAGGAAGTGAATTGCTGTTCCTTCAAGAAAGGATACCAAGAGATAAAGTGATAATAGAAGTAAATTGTAAAATTAAAATTGTATGCTCTATCTGAATTATGAAAGGAACATTTTTGGTTTCATGTCCCTTTAAAGGGATATGAAACCCGAAAATTTTATTTTGTAATTCCGACAGAGCATACACATTTTAAAACGTAATAACTTGTATTATCAAATTTGCTGCGTCCCCATAGTTTCCTTTGTTGAAGAGATACTTAGATAGGTGTCTGGAGCACTACATGGCAGGAAATAGTGCTGCAATCTAGTGCTCTTGCAAATGGATAACATTCTTAGAAAATGACTGCTATATAGTGCTCAAGACACATGCACGCTCCTGAGCTTACTTCTCTAGTTTTCAACCAGAGATACCAAGAGAATGAAACAAATGTGATGAGAAGTTAACTGGAAAGTTAGTTAAAATTGCATGCTCTATATGAATTACAAATGAAAAATGTTGCATTTCATACATATAGTAGCAAAGTAATGTAGTACATAATGTTGAAAGTAGACATCAACCAACTTTATTGATCCCTGACAAAACACCTACCAGGTAAATGAACAGTACTAACTTATAATCCAATGTTTTGCAAAACCTGCCATAACCAAGTTATTTTTGTGATCAACCGTGTCTTCAGCTACTACCTCTCCAAGCAGCAGACTGACTATTCTTAAAGTTAAAGGGACTTAAACCCCATTTTTTTTAATTTCATGATATAGAATGATTATGCAATTTTAAACAACTTTCTAGTTTACTTCTATTATCTAATTTGTTTTATTCTCTTGATATTCTTTGCTGAAAAGCATATCTAGATAGGCTCAGTAGCTGCTGATTGGTTGCAGCACTTAGAAGCCTCATGTGATTTGCTCACCCATGTGTATTACTTTTTCTTCAACTAAGGGTATCTAAAAAATTAATCAAAAATAAATAATAGAAGTAAATTGGATTGTTGTTTAAATGTGTATTCTCTTTCTAAATCATGAAAGAAATTTGTTGGGTTTAGTGTCCCTTTAAATTTTTTTTTTTTTTTAACAGACGTAAAACTTGCTGAGACTGTAATATAAAATGTTTAAAATTGTGGGGGTTTTCCCAATTATGAAAATTAGCGCTCATTGCAGACTTCAAAAGCCATGCCTGCCACATATTTGTCCCTCAGCCGAGGTGGTCATATAAGGAACTGGAAAAGAATATGATTTGTTAACAAATCACAGTGGCAAGCTTTGTCTACTACAGTGACAGGTCCGGATTGGATCCTCCAAATAAGGCAAGTGGTTGGTGGAGTTTAGCAATTAAAACACAATTGCAGCATACATTGTAAAAAAATCTGTTCTGAAAACTTTCACACTCTGTTAAAAGGACAGTCTAGTCAAAATTAAACTTTCATGATTCAGATAGGGCATGCAATTTTAAACAAATTTCCAATTTACTTTTATCATAAAAATTTGCTTTGTTGGTATTCATTGTTGAATGCTAAACCTAGATAGGCTCATACGCTAATTTCTAAGCCCTTGAAGGCCGCCTCATATCTCAATGCATTTGGCAGTTTTTCACAGCAGTATTATGAGGGCGTTAGTTTATGTATTCCATATAGATAACATTGTGCTCACACCCAAGGAGTTACTTATGAGAGGGCACTGATTGGCTAAAATGTAAGTCTGTCAAAAGAACTGAAATAAGGGGGCAGTCTGCAGAGGTTTGGATACAAGGTAATTAGAGGTAAAAAGTATATTAATAGAAGCGTTTTGGTTATGCAAAACTGGGGAATGGGTAATAAAGGGATTATCTATCTTTTTAATCAATAAAAATACTGGAGTAGACTGTCCCTTTAGTCTTGTAATTACAAAACTTTAGTGTTGCCTTGCAATACATCAGCAGGTGTTTTATTTGTAGTTGAAAATCCTTTTGTAAGAAAATAAAAAAAAGCGATATATAGATGATATCTTTAATAGCTAACTAATAGTGGATACAGTTGCAAGATTTCAGGACACTGTGGTCCCTTCATCAGGCATTTGTAGTAAAATAACTTTGCAAAATACTTTCATTATTTATTGTGTCCCCTTTTCAAGTAACACAGCTCTAAATTGGTGGCTGTTCTAATTACCAAAACTTGGGATGCACCTGCTGATTCCTCAAGGCTAACCCTGCTACATATATTTCTCTAACTGGCTTTAGCAGGTAACAACTGCAAGACAATGTGCTTTATATTAACAATAAAACGGTGGCTAGCCTGTTTTTTTTTCCAAAAGCAAGCCTGGTTTGGCTCCTCCAAAATATGGGAAGTGGTGGTGGAGCTATAGAAAAATAGTTGCAGAAACAAGAATGTTTTACTTTTCTGATACACTATTCTATAAAAAGACAAAAGAAGTGTCTGCAAAGTAAAAGGTGTTAAGTGTCCCTTAGGCAAATCAGTGGCCTTTTTAAAGTGTTGCCTTTGCAATGCGTATGTAAATTATCAATTGTCTGTTTTTATGCCTCCAATATAATTAACGGGAGTGAAATTGTTATGGACAGTAGAAAGCACCAGATTTCAACAATTTTAAAAGGCTGTGAAGTCTGAAGTCTGTCAAGTGTTTAAAAGAGCACTTTTGTTACAATCAATTTTATATCCCTTTAACCAGTTTGTTGCAGTGCACAGTAATACAAAGAATTACACCTAATGTGTTAAATGTTGCTTAAAACAAGAACAAAACCATAAAATATAAAAATGTAACATATGTGAGTGAGCTCTGAATATCTATTCTAACTCTAAAACTTTATTAGAAAGATAGAGGACATACAAAATAATTTTAGACCACCTATCTATGGCCTATATTTACCAAAGTCTGGCGGACCTGATCCGACAGTGCGGATCAGGTCCGCCAGACCTCGCTGAATACGGAGAGCAATACGCTCTCCGTATTCAGCATTGCACCAGCAGCTCACAAGAGCTGCTGGTGCAACGCCGCCCCCTGCAGACTCGTGGCCAATCAGCCACCAGCAGGGGGGTGTCAATCAACCCAATAGTACTCGATCGGGTTGAATTCCGGCGATGTCTGTCTGCCTGCTCAGAGCAGACGGACAGGTTATGAAATAGCGGTCTTTATGACCGCTGCTTCATAACTGCTGTTTTTGGCGAGCCTGCAAGCTTGCCAGAAACACGGGGCATCAAGCTTGATAGATAGGCCCCTATGTGTAGAAGTTATTAGAGTGAAGCAGCTGGTGCTGTGTAACTGACAAACTAATTGCAGACCACCTAATCTATAATGAGATTCGTTGACAACTATTTTAATGATCAATTTTACAGATTAGTTGTTGCAGCCCTAAAAAAAAAAAAAATATTGACCTTAAATGGGATTTGAACCTGTAGCCCTAACCACAGCTAGCCTGAATCCTTTTAATTTATTTTTTTCTCTTTCTTTCTTTTATAATTATAGCACATAGAGAAGTACAAGTGGAGCAGTATTTTGCGCTTACGCTAGAGCGCCAATTATTCTAGAAGTAAACTTTTTGCGCTCGTCAGGTTGCGCAGGTATTATGAGTTGAAAGTAAAAAGTTATCGCTCTCACGCTTACCCGACGAGCGCAAACACCTTACGTCTAACTCAATTAGACTGCCGCACAAAGATAACATATTCCCCCAAGTGAATGGAGTAAAAAAAGTGGGGGGGCAAACACGATTGCATGTTCTCATATGCGCATACCCGATCGCATATTCTAATACAATTGTGCATTAAGTCAGCACTTGACTAATCACGGGAAACTGAAATCCTAAAAATGTACTTCAGGCTCCTAGTATTTGGGGTATTACTATATATATATATATAATATATATATATATATATATATATATATATATATATATATGTAATTATGTACATACAGTTGTGCTCATAAGTTTACATACCCTCATTTTCACCTTCTTTATTAGAGTTTGAACATGCTGATTTGCATTCTCAATTCCTTGGATATCTTTTTATATCGCTTTCCTGTTTTATACAGTTCAACTACCTTTTCCCGCAGATCCTTTGACAATTCTTTTGCTTTCCCCATGACTCAGAATCGTCAGTCTAGCACTGGATGAAAGATGCAAGGGTTTGTCATGAGTCGAGAAACTCATTGACCTTTTATACACACACACTAAATACAAGCAAACAGACCACAGGTGAGGATGGTTACCTTTAATAGCCATTAAAACCCCTTAGTGTTAACTTGTGTGCACGTTATCAGGCCAAAATCACCAGGGTATGTAAACTTTTGATCAGGGTCATTTGGGTAGTTTCTGTTGTCATTATGATTTAAAAAGAGTAAAAGTTGATTATTGATAATAAATGGCTTCAGCCAAACACTAACACTAACTCTGAAAATGGCCAAGAAATCATAAATTCTGCCAGGGTATGTAAACCTATGAGCACAACTGTATATATATATATATATATATATATATATATGTTTATATGTGTATATATGTCTGTACAAATATACGAGTTCAAATACAAAGGGAACCCAAGGTCCTTATCACATCAGTTTGGATTAAACTCTGTATAGGCGTACAATTTCTTAAAGGTGTCAGCATATATATGGCTTAAAAAAGGGCATAAAGGAAACAGTCAGTTGCAATAGCCTAACTCTGTTGGGTCTGCTAGCTGTCCTCCTTCTATCCATTGCCGCTCTCAGGCACGGGCAGTAGACATGTATGTATGTATGTATCTCAAAGTTAAAGCCCTTTGCCTGCCTTTTTTCCCCTAACACGTGAGACCTTATATCTTTGAGCACTTATAACTTTTTTATGCAATTTTTTTTTTTGCAATATTTTTTTATTATAGTGTTATGAGTGTAACTGTACTTTGTAATGTATTTTTGATGTGCTTTGTGACACTTTTTAGTTTCGCTAAACAGTCAACCATAAATTGTGATTGTGCTCACGTGATCAACTTGTAATATGAGCACAATTTAACCTGCACGCAAACGGTCGAGAAAACCTCTGCGCGCAAACGTTTGTGCGCCACTTGTAATCAAGTCCTAAATGTGTTTACAAACTAGGTCTCTAGGCAGATTTAAAATCTTGTTAAATGTCTGCTCTTCCTTGGTACAATTTAAATAATGACTGCACCAAAATGCAGAGGCCGAGCTTTCATATGTCTGTCGGACATGATCTGCTCAGCGGATCATGTCCGACAGACTTCGCCGAATGCCGACAGCATGCGCTGTCGGCATTTAGAATTGCACAAGCAGTTCTGGCAAACTGCTTGTGCAATGCCGCCTCCTACAGGGGGTGTCAATCAACCCGATCGTATCTCTCTTAAGACCGCTGCTTCTTAACTGCTGTTTCCGGGGAGCCTGAAGGCTTGCGCGGAAACAGATATATTAGGCACCATACAGTACTTAATAATTCAGCCCCATAGCCTCTTATCTCAGAATTTTCACTCCATTTGTTCTCCCATCAGTCCATAGGTTAGTTCTTAAAGGGACATTAAACACTAAATACATGCTAGATAAATTAATGCATTCAAAGAAAAGATTAGTCTGAGAATAACATGTAGATGTATTTTATAAAGTTTCATTAGCTGTTTAAATATTGAAATAATAAGTGTAAAGTTTTAGTGTCTATAAAACAATGGCAGCCGCCATGTTGTAACTTAAGTTACCTTCTCTGCTGTGGCCAATTAGGGACAGATATAATTAGATCACTAGAGTGTGCAGCCAATAGCTGTATGGAATATAACAGTGTTCTGCACTTAAATTTCTAACAGGAACTGAAAAGCTCACAATTTCAGAATGGAATTACAGGAAAAAGGGAACAAAATAAATAATGAAAGTATACTGCAGACTTTTTATATATATATATATATATATATATATATATATATATATATATATATATATATCCCAGACACAGAACTTTTTTTCACTATCTGTGATGAGATTTTTTTAGTGAAAAATTTTCTGCAGGTCATTTTTAAATAAAATAAAATTGTAAATTTGTCAGTTACACTAAAGCACCAGATCAATTGCAATGTGTTTGTTAACTGGAGAATAAAGCAGTATTTAAAGTAGTATAATCTAATGCAGTAGTGAAAATTGAATTACAAATTTGCTGCAGACAAAAAAAGTAATTGTAAAATGTCTCTTGAATTAATCCGTTTCCTTTTCTCTTAGTCTAACATAGAAATGTAGTAATAAAAAAGGTGCATTGCTCATACAAACATCTTACATTCAGAGAAAAACAGCTTTGCAGACTGAAAAGCTAGGGAACAAACAATGCAGCCAGAGAACAGCTCTGTTTAAAAAGAAAAGCCTAATGTGGAGCCGTGATGAAAAGTTAAAGTGCTAACAGTTCCTGTTCTTTCTGCAGACATGCTGCATTGTCTGTGATGACATCTCAGATCACTATATGTTCTGCCTTGGGGATATATATATATATATGAGTTATCATTTTATATTACCATCTCAAAGTGTTTAATGTCCCTTTAAAATTTCCCGTAAACAGAGAAAAGTGAAGGAATCATTACTACGTTATGACTCACACTGCAGCTTAGCTATTGTTTTTCTAAGGATGTATAATAGCTGAATTTAAACCACTTTACATGAAGGTAGAATAGCTGTATTAAAATACATTTATAGCATCAAATTACGTTTTATTACCAATATGACACATTTTCTGGATAGAAAATGAAATAGAATTATTCACAGAAATTCATACGAACCTGAACATGAGGCGGGGCACTAAGAACATAAACCACAGAGCTAGCAATATCTTCACCTTTTAGACACTGCAAAACAGAAGAACAAATAGTTTTTTGATACCGAAAAGAAGTATTCTGCTTAAAGGATGGCATTAATAATAAACAGTAAAACATTTATTTGCAGTACAGTTTTGTTTTAAAGGGACAGTCTACTCAAGATTTTCTTATTGTTTAAAAAGATAGATAATCCCTTTATTACCCATTCCAGTTATATTAATACACTTTTTACCTCTGTGATTACCTTGTATCTAAGACTCGGCAGAATATCTCCTTATTTCAATTCTTTTGACAGACTTGCATTTCAGCCAATCCGTGCTGACTCATAAATAACTCCACAGGAGTGAGCACAATGTCATCTCTATGGCACACATGAACTAGCGCTATCTTGCTGGGAAAAACTGTCAAAATGCACTGAGATAAGAGGCAGCCTTCATGACCATTTTGCACAATCTCCTTTTTTAATTATTATCATTTATTTGTATAGAGCTGCCAACTTCTGTAGCGCTGGGAAAAGAGATAGAGGTATACAATGAAAGATTTGTGATAAGATACAAATACATAACAGACTAAACAAAACTAGTAGTGGAGGAAGAGGGCCCTGCTCCGTACAGCTTACAATCCTGTAAAGGGACACTGAACCCAAATTTTTTCTTCCGTGATTCAGATAGAGCATGAAATTTTAAGCAACTTTTTCATTTACTCCTATTATCAAATTGTATTCATTCTCTTGGTATCTTTATTTGAAATGCAAGAATGTAAGTTTAGATGCTGGCCCATTTTTGGTGAACAACCTGGGTTGTTCTTGCTGATTGGTGGATAAATTCATCCACCAATAAAAAAGTGCTTTCCAGAGTTCTGAACCAAACAAAAAGCTTAGATGCCTTCTTTTTCAAATAAAGATAGCAAGAGAACGAAGAAAAATTGATAATAGGAGTAAATTAGACAGTTGCTTAAAATTGCATGCTCTATCTTAATCACAAAAACAATTTTTTGGGTTCAGTGTCCCTTTAATAGAACTTTTGAAAGAGATGAAGAAGAGATATTTTGTGCCCACTAAAAGTCAGGATCATGGTGCCACAGAAAGAATATTTTGACATTTCATATACTATAAATGGAGTTATGAGAACTTTTGCATGGAAAATGAATAAGACTTAGAAATGGCAAATGTGGTTGTATTTTGTTCACTGTGAGATCACAAAATATCTTAAATTACAAAAAGTAGGAACATTTAACACATTTCTATTGCAGCGTTTAACTATGGATCATTTGAAGAGAAGGTAGGGCTCCTTGAATAGGAAAGAGGTAGAAGTAGATAGGTTAAGTAGGTGAGGGACTAAGATGTTAGAAATAGTTTGTTTTTTTAGTGTTGATGCTCTATAGTTTGAGCTGGAGGACTTTGACCATTTCACAGCAGAGATTGGCAGCTCATTTACGGCTGATTCATGGGAACATTGGCCTGAATTACGTTGGCCTGAATAGTGCAAAAATGTGAGGTAAATTTGTATTTGTTAACATAATGGAATCTGAGGAGGCGTGTAATATTAATTGTTTTAAGACCATAATAAATAGATACTAAACCCAATTTTTTTTTTACATGATTCAGATAGAGCATGCAAATTTTAAGCAACTTTCTAATTTACTCCTACTATCAATTTTTCTTCGTTCTCCTGAAATCCCTATTCTGTATCCCAGATGCACAATGTCCAGAACCCAAGGCAGTACTGAGAAGTCTTCTTGGGTTTCCAAGTCGCCCTAGGGGACTCTGTTTTAGATGTCTCTGCACCCCTCCGATTCCTGTTCGGACAAAAGAAACAAAAACGATCCGCCAAATGGTTCTTAGTTTTAGACATCTTACCCTGTAGTAGGAAAGCTCCCTTGCCACCTGTGACAGTAACAATAGAATCCAGACCCGGACCAAAAAGAGACTTGCCCTTAAAGGACAAGGATAAAAGCTGAGACTTAGAGATGTTGTCCGCAGACCACGACTTAAGCCACAAAGCCCTACTGGCCATAACTGCAAAACTGGCATTCTTAGCATTGATGCTAATAATTTGGAGAATAGCATCACTGCTGAATGCATTTGCCATTTTCATTGAATATGATCCTGAATCTCCTCCAGAGGAGTCTCTATGGTAATCTGTTCAGCTAAGGACTCAAACCAGAATTTGGCCGCTGCAGTTAACTGCAGCGATACCTACAGCAGGGTGAAACAGAGTGCCAGACTGGAAAAAAAGTCACATGAGGTGTCCCTCAAGCCTTCTATCCTTAGACATGCTGTCCTCAAGTGGGACTGTAGTTCACTTTGCCAATTTTTATATAGCGCCATCCACCTTAGGGACACTGTTCCAGACCTCCATGTGGGCCGCAGGAACAGGAAAGGATTAAGGGCAGTAGACACAGCCGCCTCAATGTTGGCCAAAAGATCATTGGTTAGCTGGCCCAGCCAGAGCTGAGCCGTCCTCCGAATATATAGCAGAAGGGCCTTCTTAGGACAATCTGATCACCTTGGTTAGCAGGCCCATACCAGTCCGAGCTGGGCCGCCCTCCGAATATATCGCAGAAGGGCCTTTAAGGCACAGTCTGATCACCTTGGCCTCCTACATGAGACGTCAGGACATATGATAAGCAACTATTACAGAGATGTGTCGGATGGTTCACACAAAGCACACACTTGTTATTGTCAAAGGAAGTCACAGAGGAAGATTTCTCCAGACTTTCTAAAAACATAGAAGTTATTTGTGAACACACAGCGGGGTATTTAGTTCCCAAGCATCAAATAGCTGTCCCCTTTTAAACCCTGTTTAGGATGTCTTACCCACTCCGGACCGGCCTAGCCTCCCACAGAGCAGTGGATCTAAGGCGGAAATGGCATGAAAATGCCCTAGGGTGTGGGCAAGTCACCACCCACAGCTGCGTCCTGTATTAAAACATAGCCTAATATTTTATTACACCCTGTGACAGGGCATATGTACTGCTGGTCACTGTCCTGCATTAACGCGCCAAGGCACAACCCTCACAGCTTTTGACTCTGGCTTGAGTTCATGTACGACAAACAAATGCCTGACACAAGGGATAGAAATGTGCACAAGACACATATACTAGCGCAGGGACAAGACCTATCCCATCTCTTTATTAGATAAATTCCCCTCTTTCATGGCATTTTGTCTAACATAGTCTGTACATTAATGTGAAACCCACCGCATTATCAGACAGGGGACTTAGGTAAAAACTGGAAATAGGCATAGGAAACCCAGCGTCGACCAGCACAACATATACCAATAGTCCAATCCATAAACTTCATCTCTTCTTAACAGGGCACCTCTCTCTGCCTACCTCCATGAGACTAGGCAAATAACTACTGGAGGGTAGGGGAAGTGGGAGGGATATTTTTAGCCTTGTTTGGGGTGTCTTTGCCAACTACTGGTGGCCAGGAATAGTATTTCCTATAGGTTATGAATATTCTCATGGACTCTCACTACCAATAGAAGGAAATATATAATTAATACGTATTGTCCCTAAGCTGCAGAATACAAAAATGAACAAACTAAATAGCCCAACAGGCTTATATGAAGTGCTAGAATTATAAAAATAAAAAAAATACTTACCCACAGGCACCCAACTGCTGGAAAATTAAAATGGAATTCAGTAGAAAGCAAAACCAGTGCTTAAACATAACAGCAGAGTATATGGAATAGTATACTGATGAACCCTGTGGCAGGCTTGTGACTAACTCCCATAGGGTGTAATATTGCCACTACCCAATACATCTTTCCGTCAATCAGCAGAACTCTGAGTTGAGGCCCATTTTCCCCTCAGTCTGAGAACCCCTCTCACTGCAAAACATCTGGAGCAACTTCAATCTTTACCTACACTGGACACAAAGTCAAGCCTAGTTTCTAGTAAGGTGAGATGGGTTTTTATAGAGTTCTTAGGGTTTGGTAAACTTTGACTCCTCCTACTGGTAAGGAAGAATAATTCCCAGGAATAATAGACTCACCACCAGTATGAAAGAAATCATATGAATTGTTTGAGATTTCTCTTTTTCTACATATTTTTCAAGGCTCTGCACCAAGGGATTTACATAGGAATGGTTCACCATTAGGCATAATGTTTTAAATCATATAACACCTTTGCTACTATATTTCATGATACGGGGCACCACATGTCAGGCTGTGGATGTGCCTACTACTTAGGAGGTGAGGTGCCAGTTTTTGGATAGGTTGTTGTGGCACCCAGGAAAAGAGAAATAATTTACTTGTGCATATTTACTTCTGCTGTCAGGGGGAGATTTCTCAGTGATTCGGCTGGGTATATAGTGACAGCAGCTCAGGTGGGGGGTTGCATCTTGAGCTCTGCAGGAAGTTTGTGCCCCTTTGAGCAGCTGGTGCAGTACCACATTCTGGGTCCTCAGAGATCCTGTATTGCTAGCTCCAACACCAGCTTTAAGCTTAGACCTATCCCTCCTTCTCTCCCTTCCCTCCTACTCTCCCTTTCTTTCCCCTTTCTTTTCTCCCTTCCTCCCTCCTTTCCCTTCTCTCACTTAATCCCTCCTTTCTCTCCCTTCCCATCTCTCTCCCCTCACTCACCTCCCCTCTCTTCCCTTACTCCCTTCCCTCCAACCCCACCCCCCTTCATTCCCCTCTTCTCTCATTTACTTTGGGGGGGGGCAGCAGAATCTTGAGTGCCTAAGGCAGAACAAAATCTAAATAGGCCACTGATTCAGCTAGTGCCTAGTAGTGCATAGCTGCTCCTTCACCAATAGATACCAAGAGAATGAGGCAAATGTGTCAATTGTTTAAAATTGCATGCATATTCTGAATCATGAAAGAAAAATGTTGAGTTTCAGGTCTCATTAACTTTACTATGACCAAACAACATAATATTTCTGGCACCAAATACCAGGACAATTACCTAGGTAACAGTATTTTATTCCAGAAACTATAACCACAACTGACATGATTACCCACCACTGCAATTAAACTGAAATGTTACTGTCCCTTTACAATAAACGTAACTTTTCCCTCCAATGAACCCTGTGAACTCCATCTCATATAAATCGAACTGCATTGTCTGAAAACTTGTCACTATAATTACCCATAACCTCCCTCACACCATATAACCTAAACCACTGATGTTCCCTCCACAGTTTACCCTTGAACTTCTCCCCACCTTTGTTAACCCAATGACTAAATTGACCGCCACCTCTACTATCCCAAATGCACTAAAAGAATGTAACCCCTTTAACACTAAACACCCATACACAAACTCCGACTGGTAACCACCAAAAAAATTAACCCTCCACCCCTAATACGATTAACCAATTAAAAGAGCGGGCAAGCCTTATTTTGATAGCCTGCCCATCTACAATCTTGATTGGGTACTATGAATAACCAAGAAATGAAGAGGAAATGTTGCTAGGAGACCATTTAAAGACCATTTAAATGAATTTCAGAAATGGTAAAATAAGGGATAGTTTGCTTTTAATTATTTTTTTTTATAAATTTGATTTTATAAAGAATAATGTAAATATAATGCAATTTAGTGGATTCTGGTGTTATAGGGCTTATTTACACAGGAGACATTCACTGATGGGGTTGCATTGTAGGGATGGATTTTGTGGTAAGTTACAAATGTTGAGGATTGTCTGTATGTGTTGGTATTTGGAGGGGGGTCAAATAGGATAGCTGTTTAGAATTTATATGAATTTGCAATTGGAGCAGTCGTGGTTAAACATATCACCCATTACATTTGGCAGGGGTGATTTGCAGTGGGGGAAGTGGTGGTTATTGTTGGAATCAGTAAGCGAGTAATGGGAATATTGAGTAGAATGTCCTTTTAAAACACACAGATAATTTTTTGACCCAATGACAAACAGCATTTCTACACACAGTAACTGGGTGCATCAGCACGTTTCTTACCTTGATGCTTTCATATGTTGCAGCTGCTTTCTCTGGGTCATTATCATGAAGTTTAAAAGCAAATCCAGTTTCTACCAGACCTGGTGATATACTCTGTGAAACAAAAGAAAATGTAACCATGTTTTGACAAATTTACATTGTACACTAGATTTTTCTATGCAAAAATGTTTTGTAGGTTCTTTTCATATGCAGGGGAGGGGGTTGTCTGCTTTTCCTGTTTTCTCAGCCCATTTCAGTGGGTGTCCCAGCCTAACCTCATCAACAGTGCTACATAGGAAGCTTCTAAGTAAGTTTTTAAAATGGTTCATACTGGATTTTTATATCAGTATATGTCCATATTCTTCTTTATAATAGTGTCTATTACATGCAGTTATATTTAAATGTGTGTATAATGACCCTTTAATAATATACAGAGTAACAACTGACAATTTATAAGAGATGACTTCTGAGGACTTTGATGGCTCCTAGAGAGAAGGTCCGGGAAACCGGGTAAAAAAAAAGAGAAGAGCTGAATTTTCTTATCAACACTTCATATGCAATAGAAAAACTTTTGTACAACATCACTTGCTATCTTTGATTATTTTGAACGCAAGATTACCAGAAAGATACTACTACAGTGCAGACGGGGAAGCAGCTAGATGCTACAGACAGTGTAGTGTTTAAGAAAGCCATCTCAGATATGCAGCGATCTTATGGCCATACTGACAACAACAGAGGACAAGGTGCCTGCTGATTGACAAAGACTTTTGCTTTGCTACACAGGACAAGCGCACAACGTGAGTAATAAGGAGGGTCCTCTTCTGACTCACAAAGTGTTTTCCTTGCTCCTTACCAACTCCTGATCAGGGGGATGCGGGCGGCCCCTTGAATGAGACACATGCTTTATATGGGAGAGCAGTGGAACCTATGCTCAGGAGTATAGATCTGGCAACTACAAGCCTTTTGATAGGTAGAGGTTTGCTAAGAGATCAGAAGACCAGCCATTACACCAGTGCAGTTGATTCCTTGGTGCTACAGCTGGATATGACCCACAAGGGTATTACGTCTCTGGATAATGGGCAGATAACATGGAATCAAGAAGACAGACTACAGAACTTTGCCTAGTTGATTAATTCTGAGAAGTGGCTGTCTGTCTGTTTGTGAATTATAATCTCCAAGCAAAAAGTGTTGGTACTTCCAAAGAAGAGAGCTCCACAAAAGACCACACAAAACCTTCTATGGGACTGTATCACTTTGTAGAACTTTTGAGACTGTCTCCCTATCTTGGCGGTAACGTTAAAGGCTGAAAGTTATCGGAATGTGATTCGTGATGTCTCCAAGTCTGCAGCTATAACTTGTCTTTTTTAGTTCTGTAACTATGGGTATACATATAAATGTGAAGAGATATTCATAATCATGACTTAGTGGTCTGATGTGTGGATTTATTTGCTGATGGAGCCAACATCTTCTACTATGAATCGAGACAGCTGCATAACTAATTCAGTTTCACAAAGTCAACATTCCCCCTAGTTTTGTAGACTAACTTCTAACTCACTTTTTGTCTTTATTTATCAAACTTTATTTATTTTGTTTACTGGCTCTTAGTACTTTACCAATGATTATCTAGGAAAGTTGGATGTCACCATTTGCTTGATATGCATCTATACAGCTGCCATCTGATAAATCTTCAAAATTGCTACCTAGTTCTATCTAACACCCATATTAGGTCAGAGGTCCTATCAATTCTCATATAGCCCTACTTATATATGTATACACCAGGGGGCTTGGTTATATTGGACTACATTTTACATAATTGTACTACTACATGTTTTCCTGACATATTCCTAGCTTTATATTAACATAGTGCTAACAAATGGTCTCTTTTTTCCCCTGTCTTCACAGATATATCATGGTGCTGCTCTCCAAATTTTGAATATATATTGTATGTAGTGAGGTGCCCATAATTAAATTGCTCATCATGGACAGTAAAGAGTGCCTGGGAGCAGTTTCTATAAGTCTCTGTCCTATATTTGTTTTTAACTTAAGGCAGCAGGTAGGCTATAATTACAAAACAGTTATTTTGACTCTATATATTTGTTATGCTTGGATGAGCATGGTTTGGAGTTAGGAGCCCGTAGTAGAGGTGACTAGAAGCTGGTTATCATTTTTACTAAAAGGTTCATAGTTAACACTACATTTAGAGTTCTTTCGCTTCTTAGGCAAAACACAGACTAGGCAAGTTTATTGTACTGGAACAGGAACTGGAATCTGTGAAGCCAAATACTGGACACAGGATATGGATTCTGTGGAGCAGTACACAGGCCTTGGAATCTGTAAACCTGTACACAGGCCTTGGAATCTGTAAAGCAGAACACTGGACACAGGACTAGAAATCTGTAAATCTGAACACAGGACTAGGAGTCTATAGAGCAGAGCACAGGACTTGAGAGCGCCACACCGGGCCTAGGGCAGGAGAAATGCCCACCCGGGCCAAGGACTAAATACACAAGATGAAGAGAGGTCAGGCACCATACTGTCAGGCCAGGACAAGCCAGGGGTTAGGATACCAGGAACCAGTCCTATCACTCTACAAAAACTAGGATGTTCCAAAACAAAAATGTTTAGAAGACTTGCTAGGTTCAGGAGCCAGAAAATCAGACACAACAGGATGCACGTTTCAGGTCAGAGGCACAAATAAAGGAGTTGTACCACAATGTCAGGGCAAGACGTGGTCTGAAAGGCAGTCTTAAATAATCCCAGGTTGATTAGGTAACTGCTGACAGCCGTCAGGCAGGTGGAGCCAGAGATCAAACTGGGCCAAAGCCCTCCAGTGTTCTCAGAGGGAAGGTCACAAACAGCACAATTAGTAGACCCATGAACAATCCCGGCCATAGGGATGGCAATATTGTTATAGTCTACTGGTTCTATACTTTCTAGTTATAGTTTCATAGACTCATATTTAAAGTCATTATCTCCTGTTGGAGTCAAGACAGGCCCAGATACAGATTGAATTATTGAAAAGCCAGTTAGAACAATCTTTGATCCTTACTTCATAGAAATCCAAGAGTGGTCTCTTTCCTAGAAATTGGCCTTCTGAGCTCTGAATGTCTTTTTTTCTAGTTTGGTTATATGTGATAACGCACAAAGTTTCATCTATTATTTCTTTTTGTTTTTGTGCTCGGGTTAAGTATCTTTCATATATCTTTTAGGGGTACCATAATGGTAAAATTAGGTTCTTATTGTGTTTCTTTATTTCTTGTTGCAAACAATTATTTATGAATTTGCTATATTTTTTTGTATCTTGCATTTTATATCAGTCCTTGACATGTCCACTGTGCCTAGTTTCAATGTTAAATTATCTTCTCGACATTGACAGATGTGGGGTTATGTAACTGTGACATGATATTTCATTGTGTTCTGATATATGTAACCATGTGTGAACCTCAATAATATTTATATATAAAAAGACAAATTAATTATTTATAAGGGAAAAGAACACAATATGCTTTTATAGAAGCTACTCTATGTATGATTTTTTCTATGGTGCTTTATATACACAAACATGCTGTTTAAAATCTGAATGGATTTTACTATACAGTATATTTTTTTTTTTTAGTTTTGGAGAAATATTTCTACTTAAAAGGGACAGTAAAGTCAAAATTAAATTTTCATGATTCAGATAGAGCGAGCAATTTTAAACAACTTTCCCAATTTATTTCTGTTAGCAAATTTGCTTTATTCTCTTGATATATTTTATTGAAGAGTAAATCTAGGTAGGCTCATAAGAGCTCAGAAGTGTGCACGTGTCTTTAGTACTCTATTGCAGCGTTGTTTTGCAACATTATTTGTAGCTTTGTTATACGTTACAAAACACTGCTGCCGTAGAGTACTAAAGACACGTGCACACTCCTGAGCTCTTATGAGCCTACTTAGTTTTACTCTCAAATAAGAGATACCAAGAAAAAGAAGCAAATTTAAAACGGAAGTAGATTGGAAAGTTGTTTACATTTGCATAATCTATCCGAATCATGAAAATTTAATGTTGAATTTACTGTCCTTTTAATTTACAGAAGAGCCAATAACAATGTTCTCCTTTTAAATTAAATTGATAAACTGAAACTGTATTACCTCAGTGGGATAAAAGATATAACTCTTGAAACCTTTTTTTGCTACCATCTGTATTCTTCCAGCTTTATTAAACCCCCAAAATGTCTTCTTTCTGGATTCAGGTAATAACATAGAATTTTAAACAACTACTTTTCAAACTTATTTCTATTTTCTATTTTTCTTTGTTTTCTTTGTATCCTTTGTTGAAAAAGCAGGAAGTTAAAGTGATGGTAAATTTTAGATAATATCTTGCACTTTCTATGAAGCCTATCCGATGTTTAGCTTAGTCGCTAACTTTTTAAACCTTCAATATAACTGTTAGTAAGAGATCGCAATCTTTTTAAAAATATCTCTTACTGTTCTTTGCGCCTCCCATTTTCCACTTCGATATCGCCTTAGAATAGAGAACGGTCCCACCCACTCCCTACGTCACAACTCAAGGCTCGCTCCCGTGAGACCAGCTTTGCGCATGCGCAAACAAATGCCAACGTCACCTTGTAATGAATTTAGCGTATGCGCGAAACAACGTCACAAGCTTCAGCGTCTACTATTGTGAATCAACGTAAATTAGCGGTTACAGGAGCGTGCATGATGTTCAAGCCGATGAATAAGAAAATCACGCATGCTTAGTTTATTTAGTGGGCGTACGACAAAGTGACGGCCGCCTAACGGCCTAATTTTCAACTGGTTGAAATAAAAACGTGACTGCTGTGTAAAAAAAACAAAAAAACGGGCTGCATATTTGATGAAATGGAGCTTGATGCAGCCGTTTCCACATAAGCCTTCAGGCTCCCTGGAAACAGAAGTTAAGTCTTAAGACCGCTGCTCGTTAACTCGTCCGCCGCTTTTTTTTTTTTGTTAAGTGTCATTTTAACTTTGACCCCTAGGTGGTAGTATTCAATTGCTTGAAAATTGTGAGAGACAAGATATCCAGCTTCGAAAAGGCTGCACAATATAGCCAAAAGCAGAATTTACTTTAATACACTTTTATTAATAGACATTTTGCCTTTTAGTGTTATAAACTTCACCTGAGCTGAAATTAAACTAAAAACTTAAAGGGACACTGAATCCAAATTTTTTCTTTTGTGATTCAGATAGAGTATGCAATTTTAAGCAACTTTCTAATTTACTTCTATTATCAAATGTTCTTAATTCTCTTGATATCTTTATTTGAAAAGCAACAATGTACGTTTAGAAGCCGGCCCATTTTTGGTGAACAACGCTTGCTGATTGGTGGATAAATTCACCCACCAATAAACAAGTGCTGTCCAGCGTTCTGAACCAAAAATTGGCTGGCTCCTTAGCTAAGAAGCCGTTTTTTCAAATATAGATAGCTAGAGAATGAAGAAAAATTGATAATAGGAGTAAATTAGAAAGTTGCTTAAAATTGCATGTTCTATCTGAATCACAAAATAAAAAATTTGGGTTCAGTGTCCCTTTAAAGGGACAGTTAAGTCAAAATTAAACTTTGATCATGATTATATACTTTCTTAAAGAGCAATTCTGAGGTGAGTTCAGGAGCGTGCATGCATCTTAAGCCATCTGGCAGCAGTGTTTGCAAGATTATTTACAGCACTGTTATACATAGTTGCAAACAATGCCACAATAGGCTGCTAAAGCCTACTTAGATTTACGCTTCAAGAAAGGATACCAAGAGAACAAAGCGAACATAATAGAAGTCAATTGGCAAATAGTTTAAAACAATTGCATGATCTATCTGAACTGTCCCTTTAAAAGTCTGAATGTCAAATAAAAACCTTTAAATCTCTCTTTTTTTTTTAATTAAAGGGGACATACAGTTAAAATTAAACTTTCATGATTCAGATAGAGCATGAAATTTTAAACAACTTTTAAAGTTACTTCTATTATCAGTTGCTATGTTCTCTTGGTATCCTTTGTTGACGTGTAGGCTCAGGAGCAGCAGTGCACTACTAGAAGCTAGCTGAACACAACTGGTTAGCCAATCACACGAGGTATACAAGTGCAGCCACCAATCATCAGCTATCTCCCAGTACCACACTGTTTCTCCTGAGCCTTCCTAGGTACGTTTTCAAAAAAGATACCCAGAGAACAAAGCAAATTTGAATACAGAAGTTAATCAGAAAGTTTCTAAAAATCATATGTTTTATCTGAATAGTTAAAGTTGAATTTTGACTTTACACTTCCTTTAAAGGTGTGTAAGTAGCACTAAAATGATTGTGAACCCCAAATTACATACAGAATAAACATAATTAACACACACATTATATATATATATATATATATATATATATATATATATATATATATATATATATATATATATATATATATATATATATATATATATATATATATATATATAAATATGTATATATATAATACAATACAAATTAAACTTACTGTGGCTCGGATGTGACAGTTTTCTTCTCTAAGCTCTTGTCGGAGACCCTCTGTCATTGCCGTTACAGCATACTTAGTTGCAGAGTAAAAATGCGAAACTGAGGAGGGGATGACTCTGTGACCACTCATGCTGGGAATTAACACGGAGAGAAAAAAAGGTGCCTCAGAAGGCAGCACAGGAACATTAAGATGCTACACTTGTGACTTGGGAATAGGATCCCAGAATAAATATTCGCACCAAGAGTAAAAGTCAAGCAAATATATTTTTTCTTTTTACCATGAATAATGAGAGGATTGGTTTTATTTCATTTTTGCCTTCATAGGAAGCAAATCAACATTATTTCACCCACTTGCATAAGAATGAAAAAAAAAAAAAAAGATGGATGCCAAAATAAACAAAAATGAACGATGATTTTTTTTTTTTTTTGGAATGATAAACAATATATTTCAAAATGGAGCACAACACAAGACATTTTTAGACAGGACATGCATAAACAGACATTTACCAGAACCAACAAGTTGTTAAAACACCATAATTTAAACACAAGATCCTTTCTCATTAACCACTATTAAAATATGACAAAAAGATAGCAAGTAGTTTTGAAAATGAAAGTGAAAATAATCCTTTAAGGACCAGGATATTTTGTAATTCAAAGACCAAAGATTTACTTTCCCCAAAGATATACTGAATCATTTCACCAACTTCCTAATTCTTTCGGAAAACCCTATGGACAGCATCATTTTTAGACCATCTACATGTGTATATACGTCAACATGGTCCTTAAGGTCCAGGAATGTGTGACATATATATACAAGTTCAGATGGTTTTTAACCAGTTAATAAACCAAGAATTTAGTCTGCAAAAGTTTTGCTTTTCCAATGAAATTTTCAGTTCATTTTGTAGCATGGCCATAGCACCTCTAACAATTAAATGGCAGTACTTATTGAACAAACATGATACACTTTAGAACCTTTTTTTGTAGTAAATTTACAAAATGGACGTTTCTCTCAAATGCAGAATAATTACTTTGATTTCTAAATATTAAGAGAGGATTTGTGAGCAACAAACACAAAATGCAAAGACAGCGGAAGATAAAAAAAAAAAATGGGGGGGGGAATGAGGTGTCATCAAATGAATGCAACTAAAAATAGAGCACTACTTCAGTAAGCTATAAAAGATATTCTTAAAACAAAATGGAATTGCATGTGGTGTGATAAAACAATATGGCTCCCATAACAATTAAATTAGTGATTAGTAAAACAGCTCAAATAAACCATACAATGTAACAGGAATATCTTGTTAAATACAAACAGTAAAAAAAACTACAAGAAAAAGATATTTTGCAGGGAAAGACTGTGCATTAGAGCAAATATGAACTGGACCGAGGGCCCGGCGCATAAGGGAACCCAACAGTGGTGTAGCCAAGGCTCCTGGTGCGTTGCCTACACTCACAGATCTTTTTTAATGAGTTAGCGCAGCGGTTGTGACTATGAGTGGCTGGCAGCCGGTGGATTTTTTATTGGACTATACAGTGAGTGCCTACAGCCCTTCCCCCAACCTCAGTTCAAAGATTATCTCTGACAGCTGTGCTAGTGGATGTGAGCTGGGGTGGGGGGCTGATGCTCTTGGGGCGCATGAGTGGGCTCTGGAGTGTGGGGTCTGGTCTTGGACTGGAAAGCCCTGGGGGGAGGCCTGCCGCTGTGGGGCCCTGTCCCTTGAGGTTGAGGGCCCTAGTGGGGGTGGGGCAAGGAGAAGTAGTAGCATACAAGAAAGGGTGAGGCATAGTGGGCACGTTGGGCCTATTCTGTAATATTTGTCTAGGCCCCTGGCTGGTCTCAGTCCACCCCTGAGCAAAAGTAAATCATGAAGGCTAATTAACTGAACATTGATAAGTGCCTAATGTATTTCAATTCTTTAATTTACAATGTATGAATTAATGTTTTATACAAATTCAATGGTTTAAAATGTGCTTTGAGCTATATATGTTTTTAACTAAAATCAGGTGCCAATTCTTATTAATGCACTATTAATTAGTTGAAAGAAATTGCAAGAGAAAAAAAAATCATAAGCAATTTGTATAAGCACAATGACTTTGTAGTTTGAAAGTAAGGTGGACTGGATTTACTACCTGTTGATGTTTATGATATGGCCGTCATCAATATTCCTCTCCTTCATAGACTGATAGGCTTCTCTGGTACAGATACTGACTGCAAGAACATTCACCTACAACATAAATAGAAGAGAATATATTTGTAGATGTGAAGTACAAACACTGTGTTTACAATATGTTGGGTTTGAAAGAAAACAAACACAAGATATAAAATAAAATATATGATAAATATACTTTGTGAAGACATGTTGATATTAAATAAACATTTAAAAGGGACTGTGTCCTTAAAAGGGACATAAAACCCATTTTTCCCCTTTTATGATTCAGATAGAGCACCCTTGTGTATCAAGAGAATGAAGCATAATACTTTAAAGTTTGATGTAAATTTGAAAGTTATTTAAAATTGTATTCTCTATCTGAATAATGATTTTTTTGGGATTTAATGTCCCTTTAATTAAAAAATAAATCAATCTTTGTTCCATCTAAAAGAAAATTTCAAAATTCATTAGTGTTTTGTAATATGAAATTCTAAATAGCCTTTACTGAATGAAAATATATATAGAATAGTGACCTATGGCTCCTATCTAAAGTGGGTCCCCAACTACCCACAAAAAGAGAATATGTTGTGTCGAGGGTTAGAGAGGAGCGTCAAAAGAGGCAAGATCTAATGAGTGTGGAAATGGTAGTGTAAGTCAATGTGGTAATTGACTTGAGTATAGGAATAATCCTATATTTAGCACTTATAAAGTACTACAGGTAGGACTCAAAGGCTACAGGAACTAATCAACAGTAATTAGTAGAATATTACAACACAATTTATTACAGGTATATAAATAAACATGTATCCATGGTACATAAAAACATAAAATCAATGCAATAAAAACAAAATAAACATACAGATGTCTAATGCAATGAATAAACAAAAATTATATATAAAAATACCAAATATATGTGTATGATCCTTCCAAAGAAACGACCCAATAAATGACTGATTAATGCTAACAAATAATGATCTTAAAAAAGACAGTTAAAATCGGAATAGGGGTGTCGGTAAACGTTGCTACAGTCTACAGCAGGGGTCCGGTGTGGATACAGTCCTCCTAATCTGTTAACCCTGGTGAGGGTGTTGGCTTCAATGTGGAACGGTTAAACAGTCCAAAAAAGAAAAAAGTCTAAAGTGAGACAATCAAACAATCCGGATAGTGGAAAAAATAATAATGAGGTAGAAAACAACTAGTGTGTACACAAGCTAGTGCTAATCCAAAATAAAATAATAATAATGGTGATCAAGTCACACAGTGGTGTGGCAAAAATTGTGGAAAAAAATGTATAAAAATATGTAAAGAATGTGTAAAAAAAAGTACAAATAGGTGATCACAAATCAAATAGTGTCCTAATTGTATTCCAAATCAATGCAAAAATTTCTAAATAAATCCAAGATGGTGCTCAAAAATAGGTGAAATGTTTATAAAAAACCGGAAGATAATAGCCTTATTGTAATCCAATCAATACTGTTTAGTGTGTCCAACAATAGAGACAGTTATGTCCATAGAAAAAACCAGGTTAAAAAATAAAAATAACAGTAAAAAGCTGGGAAATCCTCAAAACCTGCATCGCCCTTTTAAGAGAGGGTCCACCATACCAAAAATTTGCGCGATTTGCAATTCTAAGTCAAAATATATTTCTAAGGGACAGAAAGCTCAAAACTGAAATGTGCATGGGTGCATTTGTATTTCAATAGAAGCATTTTTTTGAAATATACTTCCTTTAGCAAAAATGCTTCTAGTAAAAGTTATTTTTCAGTGGCATACGCACATATGCTGTGAGTGCCCCTGCACCAGTATTCAAGTTTAGATAGCTGGGGGTGGTGTGTATTGTGTAGGCTTAATTTGTGTCATACAAGCAACTGCTGACTCTGAGATGTAGGGTTTGAATGTTGGTGCACGGGCCCTCACAGCATATGTGCGTATGCCACTGAAAACCAGCAATAACTTTATCTAGAAGAGTGTTTGCTAATAGAAGTATATTGCAAAAATGCTTATATTTAAAATGGAAAATGCTTCCATGTACATTTCAATTTTAGGGGACAGTCCCCTGATTGAGGAGACTGTCCCCGGACAAATTATGTCCCCGGGTTTGCGGAGCTTGTAGGAAGTTGATATATTTATCTGTTTTAGAGGCTGATTAGTTGTGTAGAGCTACAGCAGCAGTTCCGCTTCCCCTGGATACTTTACCGCTGGCGCTCACAGCGCAACTAAAGCTAAAAGCTTCGGAGCCCTCTTTATATAGATTGTGACGCGCTGCATGGCGTTGCTAGCCCCGCTTTGCAAGAGCTTAAAGGTGCAAGGTAAGTTCTCATTGGTTGATAATGTTTAGTTAGTAGTGGAAGCATGTTATATATGTGCAGGCACAATAGAATCAAGAGGCTGAGTCCTTGTTGGGTAAGTCTAGTATGGTAAATTGGAATGTTTAGAAGTACGTAATCTTTCTAAGATTTTGATTGGTTGAAAACTACAAAGTAGGGGTATCTTCTGGTGATTGATTTTACTAGTGGTCTATTCTGAGGCATTATTATTAAAGTGCGTATAAGAGATGTGCATCTTTGGCTTAGAGTAGCGCATACGTGTTAAAAACCGAAAGGGTACTGCGTTGCTTGTAGGGGTATGTTATAATATACATTTGACATTTTTACTCGTGTTTTTTGAAGAAAAAAAATAATTCTAGTTATAATAAGATTAGCTGTTTAATCTGGTCCTATACAGGCCTGGAAAATTTTAAAAATTTTTAAAAATCTGGTCACCTTAAAGGGACAGTATACACTCCTTTTCATGTAACTGCATGTAATAGACACTACTATAAAGAATAAGATGCACTGATATAAAAATCCAGTATAAAACTGTTTAAAAACTTACTTAAAAGCTCTCAGTTTAGCTCTGTTGAAAAGGTAGCTGGAAAGCCCACTGCAAGTGGCAAATAAGACACTCCCCCCTCCCCCTTCTTTTGCATATGAAAAGACCCTTTACACAAACAGGAGCAAGCTGGAGAAGGTAGCTGACTGTATTCCAATGAAACTTTGGCGCTTGGTTAGGAGTCTGAAAATCAGAGCAATGTTATTTAAAAATAAGCAAAATTATACATTTATTTTTTTTAAAAGAAACAACTTTATGGGCTATATAAAAAGATCATCTACAAAACATTTATGCAAAGAAAAATGAGTGTATAATGTCCCTTTAAGTTAGCAGCACAGCACTGGGCCATAGGTTGGACAA